>NC_064602.1:47647068-48247068 GCF_943734735.2 Anopheles gambiae
AACCAATGGACTTAGTGATTATCATCCATTCTGCAGCATTATGCATGATTCATCAGTGAAAATTCCTGATAAATCCAGAGAACGTCTTCATTTGAGAAAAAAATCTCAATAAAATAGAAACGAACTGATGTTTCGAGCTGAATTGTTATCTAATTACGTACGGTACACGCTATCTATCGCTTTTTTTTGTTTGTTGTTGAGCCTACAGTTACATCACCTATCATTGGCACACACCGTTGCTGGCTTCCCCGAGAAAATCTCACGTCCCCGTAGGAAAAAAAGAAACTTCATCAACCGTTATTATCATACCCGTCCGATATCGGTATCGAACCGTCTTATCAATCGGAGGTTCTTTGTACGGGTACGTTAGATATGGAAAAGCCTCCGGTCGGCTCCCCTCTGTTACACGGGCATTCGTTCCCAACTTCAAAGCAGCTTTGTGAAGAAGACACTCTCACACAAACATACATAAACTCTTCCAGCACACGGAGCACGGAGAGGGTACCCACTGGACCTGAAAGTGGGTTTTTTTGCACCCGCCTGGTAATTTGCTAATGATTGCTGAACGTGACTAGCGCTGACCGGGCGTTCGAAAGGTGCAATGGTAATAATTTCAAGCCCCCTGGATGGCTGGATGGTTCCGTCGCTGACCACTCCACTGTATCAGCCCAACTCGCTCGCCTGGGCGAAACAAAACTAAAAAACACAAACAATCACAAACACCAAAAAGACTAAGAAAATACAAACAAACTAACCGTTAGTGATTAAATCGGCGAACAGCGCTTTCGTAACCACCGCTACGCCGTTACCGCGTGCGCGCGATCAGGTCGGGAAGTAGCGTTAGCGTTGCGAACGGTTCCAATCGTTACCTTTCCCATGTGTCCTGTGGGGCAACTACCGTGTTGCCCATTCAGAACCTGCAAGCCCCGTGGCATCCACCGTGCGCACCTCAAGCAGACAAACACAGCCCTCAATGACGCGGTGATAAGATAAACGGGCGCGCGCTGATAAACGGGATCCGTACGGGCACAGTGCTCTAACAACGTAGCACGATTCTTACCTATTCTCATTTACCATACCAGGTTCCTACAGTACATCTGAACACGCTGGACATCGGCGGCTAGTCGCTGGTGGATCAGGTGCAAATCGGTCCTACAAAGGTGACCGTCGGGTCGATTCGGTGTGGTGTGTGGTCGTAGTTCCTAAGTGCCAAAAAACGACCAGCAAACAGCGAACACAGCGGAAACGAAAGAAGCGTCCGCGAATCGTTCGAAAAAAAGTGAAGTGCATGACATCACCAACCACATCCGAACAACCGTGCCAGTGAATTCCATCGTGTGCGCACCTTCCAGAATGACCGATCTCTCCCGGCACCACCATCACCATCATCAGGGCAATGGGTTCGGGTCCGGCAGCAGCATACACGACTATCCCGAGCATCTGAATCCCTTCTACGAGGATGAAAATCACAAACGTCTTCGCTTTTTGGAGCACAAGCCGGCACCAAAATCCCAGCGCCGCGGTAGCTTGTCCAGTTTGCGCGATGGACTGCGGGAGCTATGGTAAGTGTACGGTTTCTTCACTTGTGGGTGGACGACAGGGTAATAGGCGAGAGCCGTTCCAGTGGGACTATTGCTGCTGTGCCGCCCTCTAATTAGCTTATTTATAGTTGTCGCTTGAGCTTGGTAATTCGGTCGTTGTTTCGGGATGCTTATGAAAAGACGCAAAAATTTGAATGTACTGCCGGAAGAAGAGTGTGATCTCACACCCACTAACCCAGTAAAGGGGGCTATTTGTTCGGCGTTGTTTCGTTGGCTTTGCCGGCTATCTGGATTACATCATCACGGGCGGTGAAAAGACACCGATGACCGACACACGCCATTTTCTCCACCCTCTCAACAATCAGCATGATAGAATGGAACAAGTGGCCAATGCGGACTTGTTGCCGCTTTGCATCAAACAAGATCCTCACTTATCGCAAAATGCAATCACAAGTAGCAGTGGGTTTTTATCTATGGAAGTGCAATTATATGACGCTAGTGATACACTCTGATATCCACAACCAGCAAAAACACAATAAGCTCTGTGGATGATAATTGATGTTGATATGCTTACGTGCACTTCCGCCAGAGTCGCTAAAACAATCGGCATCGTTTGACACCTGAAAGGATGCTGCCTTGGCATAGAGTTGCCGTCTGTACCATGCGCTGCCCACCAATTTACACCTTGCCCGGGTGATTTACATTTTTTTGTTGAACTTCCTTATTATTTTCCGTCAGACAAATTGCGCACAACAATACGCTAGGCTACTGAGCTTCTGGCACCGTCCTTGTAGCCCCAAGAGCGCATTAATTTATTCTAAACCATGTGCTAACCCAGCTCCCACCAAACCAGAGCGTAATTAAATCTTTGAAGCATCAATTGAAATGCCTCCCAGAAGAAGAAACTTATCGACTCGAAAGTGTAATTACTCATATAGAGCTGCTCTCCCACAGTGTTGCTGCTATTCGTTATTGTTCTTGTTGCAACACGATCAACAAACGATCATCGTGTATGTAGGAGTGTGGAAATTTACATACAAATAACGCCAACATTGTCTTGGTCGTTGTAGTTGTCTATGTAATGGGAGCGGCTGAACCCCACCCACCATCAGTAAAAGGTTGATGGGAGAATTGAGATCATGGGGATCAGCTGCTAAATTTAGCCATTTCTTCTGAACGCAGCTCATTTTTGCACTCTTTCTCAAGTGGCTTCATCTTGAGTCTTGAATTTTTAAATCATTATGCCTACCAATTCCACATATGCCTCTGTACAATGCGTTACTTGACGAAAAAGGAAAAAAGAATACAAAAGAAATATTGTTTATCATCATCGAAATTACTGGGTGTTACACATGAACACATGGATCAATCAATGATTTTGGGTCTGAACGGTCTGATCGTCGTTGGAATGGAATATACAGTCCAACCTATACATACAGTAGGAATCCACACGCGAGGCGGTCCCGTGGTACAGTCTTCAACTCGAACGACTCAATAACATGCCCGTCATGGGTTCAAGCCTAGAATAGACCGTTCCCCTGTAGCAAGGATTTGACTATCCGACTGCGGTGACAATCGATTAAGTCTCGACGAAAGCCTGTATAGGCCGGCATGTAGGACGTTACGCCAAATATAAGAAGAAATCCACACGCAGCGCAGGACGGCTTAAACACGTTAGCCAAGTCTTACAGCAATACAGTTGTGTAAGTCCAAGGAAGGATAAAAAGATCACAGACTAACAATTGTCTCTGAACTAAAATATCGTGCAAGAACTGATACAACATGCTTAAACACACATCACAAAGCTTAAATCACGGTATGACACTTTTGAAGTTTAGTGTTACTTCAAAATGATAATAATAAAATAAATGTAAAAAGCTACTGAAAAAGTGCCTATTGTCATTCGTTGCTCACTAGTTTTTTCTTCTACCTACATATAAACCTATGTACAGCAAACCTCTACAATTGATACCAAGAAATAATTTAGCTGCATTTTTAAATTTGCTTCAGTCCTCCGCTCACTTTGCTCCATACGACTTCCGATGCAACGAGGACACATAAATCAACTTACGTATTGGTGTAGTGACCGAGCGCTTCCTCGCTTGGAATTAAGACCCATTGAAGTGCTGCTTTGCATTAAAGTGTCTCCAGCCATGTTGAAGATGATCTTTGTGACCCGTTTTTGAGTAGGATACAACTGTACTGATGTCTTTTAAAGATTTCATATAACACATTGCTTTAACTTTTACGTTTAAACTGATTATTCGGTTTGGACTATATATTTTTTTGCAATATTATTCTTCCGTAGTGGGATTAAAAAATGCTCATTTATGCTGTCGATCACCTAGACCCTAGCTGTCGGATCTATCCCCTCACACCACAACGTTCTGCTTGTGCTATGTGTATGCGTTTTGAGCTAATTGAAATGCGACCTCCATTCGGTTTGCTTCGTACGTTCGGCGAGACACAGCCGCGTCAAGTTCACTTCAGCTGACCCAGCGGCATACAACCGGCTTGAAGGTTTTATCAGCAGCAAGACGTAAGTCACACGAGGAGCGGGACAACATTTTAATTGAACCGCATACTGGACTACCGGAGTAATTGAGATCGTTAGGGTGTTTCGGTCCTGGAGGCTACAGTGCTTTAAGAACGTTCAATAAATAACGTAGACGATCGACAATTTAACGAAATCGATCAACACATCAGGACAGCAGCACAACGCTCCGACGTATCCCAACAACTGACATGCTCGATCTAATTTTCACATCCGTTATTAATCTGTCCACAGGCAATTTTCATCGATTCGCTTTGGCAAAAAGCGCTCATCAACGCTGGGCATTAACAAAACGTCCGAAAGCCCTCCACCGCTGCGAAGGGATACGTATGAAGTCGACTCCTTCGCAAGTACCAGTGGTTACCGCAACACGGTGAACGCTCCCGGCTATGGAACGACACGCGAAAGTCAGTCGTACACTACGACACCGCTGTTCGTACGCCAAACACGATACCGCAGTTCCATGCAAGACCGTCAGGTTAGGTTCGACCCCAGTGTAGACTACTGGCACGATCACGTCAAGTGCATCGGTGCATTGTCACATACACTGAGTGCGCACAACCGTGCACTGGCGATTCAAGCACAACAATACTGATAAATATAATTGCATCTGTCTCTCCACCTACTTCGCAGGACAACGGCGGTGAAATTGGATTTATGAGGAATGATCGCTACCGCAGCACCATTCAGAATGGGTTCGCTACGTACAACACCGGAATGGTGACGTCTACGCCGCGAAAGAAGCAAGCGCCTCCCACACCGTACGGGTAAGAGAAGCGGGAGCATCGGAATCAGTTGGCGGAAAACAGGAAATGCAATAAATCATCAAACATGTTTATCTTTTCAGCACAACATCACGAGCGGGGCAGCAACAGTACAACAATATCAATCCTTTCGACGCGGACCTGGAGCCAGAAGGGGACACCCTGTCGACGGTTAGTGTGGACAGCAGTTACAGCAGTACGCTACGATCGCGCACCTCCGGAACGAGAACACGCACGAAGCGACGGGCACCACCACCACCTCCAGTGGCCATTGTAAGCTTTACAGCGCAATTCTGAATAGTTTTCATCATCATTTTAATATTGAATCCTTCATTCACAGACACCTGCAAATCGCGTTGTCCCATCACCAGAGGAATCATCCGTCGTAGATGAGGCTCAAAATGAAGACCTTCGCAATCTTACCGCCGAAATTGAAAGCTTTGTCCGTATTTCATCCAGCAACGTGGACACTTCCACCAAAGATACATCGACCTTACGAACGGATGCGATCGTGGAAACGCGAGAGATTAAACCCCACGATCTTAATAATAACAGTGCACAATCAGAGATTCCTACTACAGTATCGACGATAGAATGCGAAATTGTGCAAAATAGCCGGACAGTACAAGGTACGGAACACGAATCATCCCAGATTCAGAAGGAAACCAACATGGAACTACAAACAGTACCAAAGGAAGAGAAAAGTGATGAAGTACTAATAGAATCACCAAAACCAACAGAAGTGCATACTAGCACATCGATTTCTGTTGACACAGCTGTATCGGGTTCTATCGAAACAAGCCCAAAGCCTTCACCCAGAAAAAAAGCGGACAAAACGCAAACTGAAATTACTGTTGATGCTGTTACCACTAACCCTCAGCCAGACGTTGATTTTGAAAATCTCGCTCTGCCAGAAACCCCAGTCCCAACGAGAAGGTCAAACCGTGAAAACCGCGAGAAATACATTACTCAAGATGTAACTACGATCCACAAAACGTCGTACGAAAAGCCTACCGTGGCACCGAAAGCAGCCCTCCCATCAACCACCGAGGAGGGAGATGACGATGAAGGTCCAACAACCACGATCATAGTGGATAACTTGCGGTACAAGCACAAGGTGGCTCCAATTCATACCGAGATTAGCACCAAGATCGAAAATGCACGCATGAAAATAAGTGAATCTACCGGCAACCTCCCAACGATCGCGAACGAAAGCGGCAACAACGATAGGCGCCGCTCTGTTAGAGATATTATCGAGTCAATCAATAAGAGCCAGAGCATGCTCAAGGTTAACCACGATCAGTCGACCAATGGTTTGCACGAAACACAGTCGACTGACAGCATGGCACGAAACATACGGGAGCTCAATGAACGCGAAAGGGAAATTCAGAACTTGCTGCAAGATATCGACACACGCTATGGGACGCATAGTGCTGAAGGTGATAGTACGCTCAGCGAAGTCGCTACCGCCAGCGAACTTCCAATGCTGTCCGACGGTCGAGGATCGTACTATGATAACTTAACGGATGATAATCTTAATGATAACTTGGACGACAAAAATAACGCTGCTTCGGGCTTCCGCGTTAAGAAAAGTCCCACCAAAACGGTGCTCATTGCGGAGGGTGGTGACGACCAACAGTTTCAAGATTGTATCAATTGGAACCCGCTACCGAAACCGAGACGTAGCCATATTTTGACGGAAAATGGAGCAGATTCCCAGCAGGAAGCAACGATATCTAATGCACCATCCTGATGTGCCTTCAACTAGTTGTTTACCTATTTGTTCGATGTTGTACTATTTAATAGAAGATACTGCGTGATTGTACTTTAGGGACACAAAATAGAATAAACTTTATGTTGCAATATTATTTATACCTTAAAACTGGGACTAATTGAAACAATTTTAAATTAAATTACATATTTGTGAAATATCCTGCACCAAGGAGCATTATGCAGTAGATTGTTCTAAAATTTGAAAAATTATTATTATTAATATGAATGTGCACAATCAGTGAAAAATTCTTTCTTTTACTTACAATTTTAAAACGATTTTGCGTGTATGATATTTATTTACGGTATGACGACGTAAACATCATTGATAGAGACGGTTCAATCACGAACAATAAAAATAAATTTTGAAAAATAATCTGATTTCACTACAATGTTTATTGTAGATGCATTTATAATCAAAAATGAATGATTTAAGCGAACTAAACGGCAAATGATTGAAAACAAAGTTTAAGGCATTTAGAACGTTAATTCAACAGTACTTGCAAACTTTGTTGGTATTGGCTTTTATAGATTGTATTTTGACCTGACTTGACTTGAACTTGACTTGAACTTGACCTGCACTAACACTTCCAAGCACGGTTACGATTCCATGTTTGGTTTGAAGTTTTTCAATTCCGTTTCTAAATATTTACAAAACCGACTCAAATTGGTACGTACCGTACTGACTGCCGGGAAGCGGTCGCCTAGCTGCCGTTTGTCTCGTTTCAACTTTTCCCTCATGATGCGATCCAGCTGCTTGCACTTCGCTATCATTCCTAGCTCATGCATGATGGAGTGCCAATCATTGTCGGCAAAAATGTCCATCATTGAATCGAGCGCCTCCGCCAACACCCAAACGTCCTCTTCGTTGGCGCAAGTGTTCAGCACGAAATCGATGATAGCTTTCACGTGCGATTCGGGCAGCAAGCATCCCAAAATACCCAGCATCCGCAACCAGTTTGCCCGAATTTCTACATCCTCACATCCCGTCACGCCGTTCAACATTAGTTGCAAATCATTCTCCGTCATTTGCTGGAACAGCTCGGGGCTCTTGCGCAAATGTTCCAGTGCAGCACGCATCAATGACGTCGATGCTTCCAGCAGCTTTTCATTACGTTCGCCCTGGAATACTTGCTGACCCAAGTCAATCCATACATTGTAGACGGCCGCTGGCCCGCCCAGGTCCTCCGTTGAAATGTTGTTGCACAAATTGTGAAGACACAACATGGCGGAGATCCGCATCCCGTCCAGCTTTTTCAACGTGCCCTGCTCCGACTCGACCAGAATTTGGTACACATTCTCAGCCACCGGTTGGGCCTTCTGCCATAGCTTCTCGACCAGTGCGAGCGATTTGATAGCTTCCAGGACTTCCACCGGCACTTTGTCCGTATTTTCTACGCTTTCATTCAACGTGTTTGTGTCGTAATCGTACACGCTTTCTGCATCTGATCCACCATTATCGTCGTTTTCGTTGCCTTCACTCTGCCAGTCATCTTCCGAGGAGCAAATGTTGGTCAGTATTTCGGCCGCTATTCGTTGCGCTTGCAGCAGCCTTCCGACGTTGCGCACTTCCAGCTCTCCCTCCGAGGGCAAATCGGCCTTTCGTCGACGCTGGTGCGATTGTGCTTCCGTTTCTTCGTCGAAAACCACGTCATCTGTTACTTCCAAATCGACCACATCCTTTTGCGGTTCAAGGGGAAGCATACTGGTTAGATTGCCCAAAGCTGACCGATGGTTCGTTTCCAGCGTTTTCGAAACACAGATCAGAACTTGACTCGTGTGACTATTCAAAAGCACCGGAACATTTCCAATAATAGCGGCGGCTAAGGTACGCAACATTAACGATGAATTGTCCACCACATCGATTGCCAGCAGCGATGTAAGCTCCGATCCATGGTTTGCTAGCACCCGCCAAGATGACGCATTGTCTTCGGAGACCACTAGCAAGCATTGAGCTACTGCAATAGCTATAAAAGAAGTGAATGATACACGTTAAATAATCTTTATAACAAGGTTGGGGTCCTCTTCGCACTTACCTATTTCCAGCCCATACACGTTATAATTAAGAAAGGTTACGAAATTCTCCAACAACGGGGACTGATTGAACGCATTCAATGCGTCCGATGTGCTTTCACACAGGTTCCACAGCAGATTCACGGCTTGCAAAAACGTATCCGAATGCTCATCCATCTGGTTCTGCATATTCTTATCGAATGTTGGCGTCCACTGCCCATTGCTAGGATACCGGGTCAGCAGTGCCAACAGCGGTGTCAGCACATCTTGATCGACCATGAATTCGCACAGCTCCACACTGACCACCGAAACGTTTCGTAACGCACCGGCAGTGGCATGCCGTACACTCTTGTCCGGATCCACCAGCAAAGAAGATGCTATCCGAATCACATTATTACCCACCAGCTCTCCCACGTTGATCTCGCCCTGGCAGATAGTGGCCAGTGACTGCAAGCCACAGATTTTTTCCTCCGTGACGGCCGACTCCAGCTGCTCCACGATAGCTTCGACCGGAGTGCCGGATTTCTCGCTTCCGCCCAGACCCTGTTCTATCAGTTCGTTTACGTCCATCAACCCGGTAGGGTTGGTTTTATTACGGTGTGTTTTTAATTTCTTGGCTTTACCCATTTTTACAGCAGTAGAAACGAAAGTCGTACGCCGGACCACCACGCGCAGCAAACTAACGAAAACAATTGCACGTGTTTATGTCAGCTGTCATACTGTCAGTGTTGCCAGATTATTTTGGCAGATTTCGGTAGGATCAAAAACATTTTATCTGTAGTTTACGGGGTATTTCTGGTCACTCTGGTCGCCATACCTTTCGAATGCATGTTGCACAATGGGTTAAATTCGTGTGACATTTGGCATATTTGTGGAATTATTTATCACAGTACGCTGTCAACAAACTCAGATTTAGCTTATTTTTGCTATTAAAGTTATTTAGAATAATAATGATTTACAATAATTTACACATAATTGCTAAAAATAATGGCATTTTAAAGGTTTTTTTTTTCTCCAGATTTACAGCAGTAAGTTCAGCAGGTGCACAGGCATACAGAAGCTTTCTTGCAAAGCTGCCCAACAGCATCTGTCAGCTTGAAAGAGTCAAATAATGAAATGAGTGCCTATCGGCAGCTAAAATGGAAAATACCCGTTGAGTACCTGTTTTATAATTTCGTTAACTCAACGATTTAGAACTCTATTTATATCCTTAGAGACAAATGAAGTCAAATGGCCCAGAATTCATCACAATAGTCAATTTTGCTTTATCAGCCAATTTGTACCGATGTCAGGCATTAAAACTTTAAAGTTCCAAAAAGTTCGGTACACGTTCTTAACCAGCCTTTGAGTTTCATCGTAAACCATACACACCCCAAGCGCCACAGATTAAGTTTAAACGACTGGAAAATCAAATATCCATAGCAAAAAAAACGAAAGATCCATAGCTTTATTGGTTTGCTCAATAGATGGCGTATTACAACTCATCATTATATTGCTGTCCTTTTCTTGCAATGTGTTTCGACAAGTTTCATCTTATCATGACCTATATAGCCTTCTAACTTTCCGAGCAAAAATGTATGTGAATGGTCGTGTGGTCAGATACATGGGTATCAACACCAACGATCATTACTCAAATCTCACTTGCTTCAGTGCTGGTGGTTTCCATTGGAGTTTAGTATTTAAACAATCGTATCGCCGTTCTAGTTCTAGCGATGCATAACTTCAATGCGAAACCATACAACAGTACAGAGGAAATGAGAAAGCTCTCCTCCAAGCGAGGAAGCTCAACTGGTTGGGTATCCCACAAACAGATGGTGCCACCAGCTTTTTTGCTATTTTTAGAATGCCTGAGTCGTTTGCCGTCTGCTAAACGAAGTCTTTCTATATTCCGTTTAGGTAGAGTGCTTGAGTCGTTTAGAAGCCGTTTAGTGGTCGTTTAGTGGGTTTGTGGCACTTGGGACCATGCTTATCAGCTGCAAAGTTCCAAAGAGTATCGTGTACTTGTTAAAAAGCTCCATACTTCCACATGGAACACATCATCATCATCTCTTAATCAGCCACAAAGTACGACATCCGAACGATTTTTTTATTAACCAGCCTCAAATCAGCTATATTGTTCGAGCTGGCTATTTGAGAAGTGCTTCCTGTATATTTTTCTATCAGTCCCTGTGAGCTGTGTTTGGGTTAGATGTGGGACTTATCATCATCATTATTATAATCATCATTATCATCATTTAGATGGTTTCAGGATGATTTTTTTCAGAAGGAACGGTCCGAAAAGGCCGTATTGCTATCATTATCATCATTATCAGTCCCACATTTTAATTACTCTTTCCCGAATGTTTTCAATATGGTTTAAGTTGTTTCAAATTGTTTTGAAAATCAATAAAAAATGCCAATAAATCGTGAATTGTTTTTAATCGGAAGTCATTCAATTCTTTTTCGGTTATAACATGGAAAACCCTATAAGTAAACTACAATATTTTATGATTTGGCAATCACTTCACAATCAGAAGATAGGTTACGACATCGGGCTTAGCTTTGGCTTACAATAAAAATATTCTCTGTATCCAAAAGGACAGTGATTCCCAATCTTGTTTCTAATGCACACCAATGAGTCATAGGATATTTTTATGAGCGCAAAGTGAAGAAAGAAAAAATGTTTTCACGTTCAAAAGTTCTTATTAACTAGACGCAACATCTGATAACCACTGACCACTGAGGATTTTATAATGAAAACTTGTTGCCTAAATATGCTGCATGAAGGTTTCGCAGGCCTTGCATATGATCTTGAATATGACCTTGAATCATCGACAATTTATTAAGAAGAAAACTTACTTTTTCTGATTTGTTCAATTATATCACTAAAATACTTAATATTTAGCCCCGATTCCTATCCTAGTCCTTAATTAGTGTAGTACCAATTTAAAGTATCCCAAAACTGGTGTTTCTAAATAAAAATATACAATTTAAAGCCCTTTAGTATAACACGCTTAAGTAAAGCTAAACATACATCATCTATTTCAGCTAATGGAGAGCATTCGTCAGCGTTTACAGCAGCTGTAAAAGGAAAATAATTTAACTTTTATAAAATTGAATTATAAATTTGAACAGCTGTATGGTGCAGTTTTACTCACTGGGTTGTCATCAATAGTCATGTTATTCTAGAGTTAGGTAATCTCACCTTCCATCTGTTATCTTACACCCGAGAGGGCTAGATCTGGTACTGTATGTTAATTGTTGTTTTCTTTTTTGTACGATATACTATGCTTTTCTTTCGTTCTAAACCATATGTAACATCAAAATACAAAACTTTTTAATACTTTTGCATTTCCCGTTTTTAACACTATTTTTATTGCATATTTAACAACATTGTATAGCAGCGCATGCATCTCTATCCAACTGATCTTAAACTTTTCAAAAAACAAGTAACAATCTTTATTCTACCACGACAAACCCTTTTCTACCAGATTGCTTCCCTCTTGTAAGACGTTTATTGCACTTCGATCTTGCGAGTACTACACGTGTTTTGTTAACTTGTCGACTTACCTGATGGATAGCGCACAGCGTATATACTACTCACTATACGCTATTGCAATGCGTACATTTCTTTACTCAATTGCATATTCAACAATACTATACTCGCCAGGCTGTGTTTGTTTTGTACGTACAGGCTCAACTGAAAACACATTCCATCGATCAGAATTACAGTATTTCCTTTGTATTGTGTGGAAAAATACATGGTGTTTTGCTGCATTCATGAAATTTATAACCTAAACCGTCTGGCGTAGTATTACTGTACGACATTCTAGTTTCATGCTGTTGTTTTATGGCATTACTATATGCCGTGCCTATTTTCATTGCTCGTCATTGATTATTTCTTCACTCATCTTAGATAAAAATGTTTAATTTTCGTTTAGTGGATTAAACCATATAAATATTGCTTTCATCTTGTTCCATTTTTGCACGTTCTATTACAACGTCATTGTTCTTTGCGGTTCAACATTACGACAACTCAAGTTTTCGGCATGGTTTGTGATCGTTACCCATTTCACTGGCAAAACAAGGTAAGAGACCTAAATTGAGAACTTCCTGTTGCTGCTCTACGTTTTATACATTTTATCCACACTGTTTGCGTCGGCCGAATGAATCTAATTTAAAACACGATTACCATAAGCGAACCTCGAACGTACCGCGCTTTGCACTAACATGGGTCGGTCACAGATCGACCATACTCCTACCGTTGACACGGGCGCACTCGCACACCTAAATGTTGCTGTTCTTTGAACTCTTGCTATCAAGCTCAAACCCGTTGGGAAATTAAGATTTGATACTGCTTAGTAGCTATCGACTTCACGCAGCTGGCGGTTGCCAAGCTCCAGCGGTGGACGAAAGTTGTTAATGACCTTGCCGTAGTCGAACTGCTTGTTGAGCGTCTCGTCGCAGGGACACTCTTCGGCAGCATCGTAGCAACGCATTTCGCGGAAAAGCTCCAGCTGCTCGTGCGACACTTCGATCGGTTCCTTGAACAGAATCCAGGTGACGGACTCCGAGCACGGAGGAGTCGTTAGCGATCCCAGGTACGTCCAGTAGGCTTTACCCTCCGGTAGCAAACGAGCCGGGTCCAGTGGTTTGTTTAGGGTAACCTGAGAAGGAAAGTAATGCAGTATGTTTTTTTAAAATGATATTGATATTCACACGACCAAGCATTGGCGTGCTAGAGGGGGGACATTTCAATTGCGACTGGGACTGTTTTGGTAGCTTTTATTCTGCAGTTCAGTTCGTCTGTACAATGTAACTGAAAGCTGATTCATGCAAAAGCAAAAAAACGACAATACTTCATTAAGCGTGCCTCCAACGTATTTAACCATGTTGCTGTAAGCTGTAAACCTCCCCAACAATTGATACCGAAAACATTCAAATCAATCAGATTCTACCACCCATGTTTATTAGACCTATGGTAACAATGGCTCGATCAAATGATCACCACCAGCGATGAACCACGCAGCATCCCCCCTCCTCCCACCATTTCATTCGGCTCAGTCGTGTTGACGCTGGAACATCCTATCCGATCGCCAAACTGAACGCGATCGCGGGTTCACGGACAGTCAGAGCCGCGGTGAACAATTTATGTGAGTAGCAAAATTGTACTTTGCTAGCTGCTGGGCGCATTACACGGTGCAGCTTTTTTGTTGCTGTTGCACTGATCCCCGCCTCGGGCGATGGTGCGCCGAGGGAGATCAGCAGCAAAAAAACTCTCGTTTCCCGTTTCAAGGTTACCGACACGGGACAGAATAATGCGAGTGGCGGCCCTAGATGGAGATATGCATGAAGTTGCTGCCTGAATCAGAACGGTTGTTAGCGTCACTGTCGATCGTGTAAATTCAATGACGAATTTATTACGATCAACTTTTGTGATACATTTCTTCACGCGTATACTACACTTTTACACACAGAAAATGTTTTTTTAGTACAAATTCTAAAATACTTAGGTTAATGCCTCATGTATTCTTCAATATTGTCAGCTCCTCTTCAACTCATCGTATTGATTAAATGACCATACATTCATCCGACGACGCCCCATATCCGGATTCAAGCGGATGCAGCAATATCTTACCCCCTGAACAATACGTCTCAACCTTTCTGCAGACAGCCACCCCATTAGTTGATCAACACTTGAGCAAACATGGATGAAGTGTGCTAACCGAGTGGTAAATAGTTTCGTTGTCTTCTAAGCCTCATATAAAGACGTTGTGCGTCAGTGTACGTAGGTTGCTCTCTCACTTGACCTAGCTGGCAGGCAATTTATCAGATAACCCGCAAGTCCACACACTTGGAATCGGTCAACGATTCATATATGTGCTCCACACACGCTATTCCTTCCACGGAACGTCCAGGCGGGCGAGCATGCTTCGCCAACGGTGACCTATGAAAGAGAAAAGTGGACAACATAACCTGTCGATCACGCAGCGAGCTGCAAGATAGAGCCATTACAATCGCCGTTGTTTACTCATTGTAGGCCTGTCACTTAGCACACGTGAAACTACAAACATTCAACGTTTGAGCTTCGCAACGAACGAGAAGGACAAGAATGCATTTTGATGTAGGGTCACTGTACGACGATTGGGTCAGCATGTGCATCATTTTTGTTTTTGTTCAATTCTAACAGCGATTCTGCCGCCCTGCATTCCGCCGCGGAAAATAATCTCCACTATGGATTGTTTCTGTAAACAAACAATTCGTCTGATACATCCCAAACCCCCGTACTGGGCAGCGAAGCGAAGCACTCCCCGGATACAGTCTGACTAGCAGCAGGTTGGATTACATTTACTAGAATTGTATCACGTAACAAAGCCTTTACAGTAATGTGAATATTTTATACCAAGCCCCCAACACCTACACCAGCTTGGACGTTGTTTGCGACGCCCTCCAAACCCCCCTAACCGGCAGAATGTATTGAAATTCTACAAATAGTCGCATTTCCGCTGCCCGATACTTACGCGATCGCCCTTGTGTGTGATGAACGGAAGCAAACGAGCGATAATATCCAGCTCCGGATGCGGCTTGCCAACCTGTGAATGCATAAAAAGATAGTCTATTAGTACAATGCAATCACTTGCATATGCAAAGCACTTGCGATGCATTTCATCTCGATGTAAACTGGGGCGTGTATGTAGTGTCATTTGTATTCTTGTCTCATTCAATGATCGCCACGGTTAAAAAAGGCAAGATGGATACATGTTTTTACTTAAGAAATCTGAGTATGTAACAATAATAGTTCTGAAAGATTTAGAGTGGATTAATTTGTTTCAATGACATCGGCTAAAGGCGAATATTGCAATTATCATCTAAAATACAATTACAAATAATTTTGCTAGAAGTGGTTGATTTTGAACATTTAATTGATTATTAAAAAGAACACGATCATACTGTCCTCTTTTTCATTATTTAATATTTTCAGTACAGTGAAAATAGTGTTATTCTTCAATTGATAATGTAATTGCTACATTCGAACAATTGGCCTCCGATCCCCTGTAAGACGAGAACCAGTAACTCAAAAACAGATCCTTTTCGTACTATGCCTTACATAGATTCTATTTCATCTTGGTATTGAAAACCAAACATGACGTGATCATATTATATCTCATCTGCATCACATTAACGGATAGTGTTTGTACAACATTACCGAATCTATCTATCGCTTGATATGCACATTTACCAGTTGAAATACAGAAGCTTCCCTCTAAACATCAGCTTCAATTTAAACTACTCTTTGAATTAATTTATAAGTGGCCCTTGAAATATCACCGTCTGTCACTGCTGATCTCGTGATTTATCATGTGTGCAATACTCAACGGGGATCTCGTGGCTTGCCTGCAACGAGATCTGATTAACATCAACAGACGCGTTCATAGATCTCGTTTAGTAGACAAGGTGAGATATAATCGCCGTACAAAGTTTCTCCACTTTTCCTCGACACGCTACGGAAAGCGTGCTAAGGGCACACTGTTTGCCTTGCTGCTTGTTCGAAAGGTTAATTTCAAGCCTACCAATAATTGAATTGAGTCTTGCAAGAGAGTGCCTGGAAAGAAAACATTAAACTGGCGTCATATGGACTGGAAACATTACACATAGCCAATAACCCATAAAATAAATGCACGTGCAAGAAAATCTACTTGACATTCTAGAGAACAACAAAAATAGCACAAACAGCAGCCCACACACACAAATCGATTCATGTTCGCTGCGTTATCTAACAGGTGAAGCCTGCACGGTTGTTGGACAATTGGATTAGGCCGCACCAAAGTCACCTTGCCCTAACAGAAATTCCAGTCCAGTGTGTCACAATCGATGGAGAAACTGAAACTTACCTTCAAAAACACACCCAGCACCGCCAAACCATCCGGATGGCCAGCAGCCTCAGCGAAGCTCTTGTATTTGCTCTGGTTCCAGTGGACAAGGTGCAGCTCGCCGGCGAACGACTCACCATCCACCGTATGCTCGGAGCCACGCGAATCCGAACATCCCCAGTGGCAGTGGAACTGCTCGAGAATAAACTGTTCCTTTTGCAGCGGTCCCCCGGTCAGCATGGAACCCTTGCCGTTTACATCCACCCTCCAGCAGTAGCCCGGATTGACCAGGCTGCGCGTGTTCTCTGGTACGTACGTCCAGCGGAGCGGATTCTCCTGCAGATCGCCCGAGTTTTGCGTTTTGGAAGTAACAATGTCGACCGGCGATTGACGCTGTCCCCGTGCCTGCGGGAACATTTCCGGCCACTTCTGGGGTCCTGCGGGGGTAGTAGAATGGAGAAAGAAAAGTGGCGGGAAAATGTATAAATAATATGCGTAATAACTCAAATGTACAGTGAATGCTCAATGAGAGCAAAGTGTTGATTAATTTTGGTTCGTTTATTTATTGACGATGCCATTCATCACATTTATGGTCAGTTTCATTCTTCCACTATGGTGTCGAGAGTGTCAACCAAATGGTGGTTTTGCCTTAATAGAAAACAGATAAGAGCACAGCAAATAAAGTACTTGCAGTGTTGTAATGATAATGACTGTCATTCGTGTGCCTCATTCACAGTGTAATCACACAAGAATGACGCTTTTTTCCGCAACCCCACCCAATCACTTAGGGCGCTGCCACCATCGTCAAGCAACGTTTTTCCTAATCTGAATAATTGTTTTTCAACCAATTCAATCAGCTTAGCTAATTACTTCCGAACAGAGCAGCAGCAAATGAGTTCGAAAAGCTAAACAATATTAGAACCACATCACTATGGCTTAAACGACAAACACTTAAGCACGATTTTGCTTACAGTTCGTGGAATGAAATCTCAAATTCACTGTGCTAGCGAGGCAAGCGGGGGCCGCCTGCCTTGCACAGGCAACACCCTCCACGATCCAATATGTCATCGATAAACAATTAAGTGCAACCGATCACGATGCATCCGGGGAAGCAGCAAAATGCTGACCAACCGGCACCACAAAATGCACACACACACACATACGCTTGCATCGTGACTGACGGAACGGCACGAAGAAAACGACGAAAGTGTCGAGGAGTCAGTCGCTGAAATGGTACAGAATTACCGTACGTTTATGGAGACACTTTTTACGTCCGACAGTAGCTGCATACTGGAAGCTGCAGCATGGGGGATGTTTTTTTTTTATTGCTGTTCACGCCTACCCAACGACCACTTGATTGGCCTTAATTCGAGCAGGATTTAACGTGCCTCGTGCTTTGTTCTACGGAGTGGTAAATGGGGCTAGGGCACTTAGCAACGTTCTGCTGCTGAACAGAATCTTCTCGGACTTGACTTGATTGACGCAATAAAGTATGATAAGAAATGCACAGAGTGATTGTACACAGCTAACGGTCTGCATTATGCTTTACGTACTTGAAATCTTGACCTCAATTTTGAGCGCGGGGGAAGAAAATGGCACACAATTAAGTGGGTGACACTTGTCACGGAATAACGCATATGAGTGAGTTATTTTGCATTTATTTTTCCAATTTCTTTTATTTTCTAATACCATTGCATTTTATTACATTTTCAACAAATACCCAAAAAAAAACATCATTCGTCAAAAATTACTGAACTGCATCAACGAGGGAATGATGAGCATATTATGATCATCTGTCACTCACCGGTGCGATTAATCTTTCTTCACACTTTGAAAAGCAATATTGAGGTTTGTTATGATCAATCATGCCAAAAAAGCACCAACCAGTGTGTTTGCTCAACCCTCGGTGGTAGTTGCTGACGTCAATCAAATGTTATGAAGTTGAACGATTCGTTTAATCTGAGGAGTTTGAGCCACTTACGATACCATACAATTGTAAGCGTCCCAACCAATCCCGCTTGAGATGGTGTGCCATTGGGTGTCTAAGAAAACAAAAGACACCCTAATTGAATAAATGCACTTTCGTGACAGGGGCAGATTAAATCGAATTCAGTCAATTTTCCTATTCAACAACAGCAGATAATAGTTAATACACACGCTACCTGCGATCTTCGTGTAAGCTCCGTGTTGGACATGAAATCAAATCAAGTGATTGATCGCTCAAGATGATTGTTTATTGAAGTTTGACGACAATAAGTCGTCTACTGTAGCAGCCATATTTTCTTTATGATAGTGACTTATCTGGACATGTTTTATCTATAAAGATCAATGGAAAGATGTGGAATAAGAAATTGCGCATTGAACCATTCTTGACCCTCACCTATTTCAAGAGCGTATTGACATTAAGTATTGAGGCGCGCGTGGCTCCTTCAAGAGCGTTGCTTGTATGAGCGGATGGTTATAAAAATTCAAGTTGAATATTAAATCTCCACTTAATCATAGACTTTAGTTTACCACTTAATGGGAATACAGTAATCTCAAAACAAAAGAGCTCACTCTTTTATTGCACATTACGGAGATCTCGATTGCACTATGCCTGAGGCTTTCAGTACAATTTGGAAATTTAGTAATCCAACACTTGAAATTGCACTTTTGACGAAATCTTTGGCACGCTCCAGACTTTGTGCTTCAAGTTTTCTCAAGAGCTTCGCTCTATCTACATACAATCTTTGAGTGTGTGTGAGTTTTTTTAACCCCCTTCCAGCTGCCTTCTTATCACGTGTATTCACACAGTGCATTGTAAATGTCACAAGACCACTTAATCAGTCGCGACAACCCCCATCATGAGTAATGGGCAGCACAATATCCAACCGTTGGTTGATGGTGGGGTGGTGTTTGAAGATCGTTAACACTGTGCCATTCGGCGCCGACTCTACCTAATAATTTTCATTTATCAAGCACATCGTATATCACACACTGAGATGGACACTGTAATTTTGCGCAAGTAGTACAGTAGTACATCGAAAAGTGTGTGGTGAGGGAATGGGACTGATGGGAGGAAGTTGCTAACCAAAGGAAACAAAAAAAACAACAATTGTGTCCACCACAATCAAGTGTAGTAGATATGCGTCATGGGTTTATCATTTGGAGGCTATGATATATGATTACTATCGCTTGCGTCGAGAGCAATCAGACACATTGTGGAGTGCCGTACGCTCATGACGCCGGCAGTTAGTAAATACTTTAAAATCGTGTCATAAACTTTTGGACTAAACGTGTCGGGAGTGTTTTTCAATGCGCTCGACGGACGAACATACATTTTACGTACATACAACGCACTTGTACGAGAAGCTTCTGGAACAATATTTACTCCATCTCACGGTTGTACATTAAAAACCCCGCAGTACTTTCAAGTAAACAAACGTCAACAACGATAAGGTCTCAAACATGTCCGCAATATTTTGCGGTAAAAACACAACACGACCTTTTGCTCGAGCGCCCCAACAATACCGACGCCGACAAAAAGGTACAACAGTTCGGTTTCGTACGCTTCCGCGATCTTTCGATATTAGACGCCGCCACTGTTCGGTTTCCCTCCGCGCAACTTGAGCAACATGAAAGCACGTGCTGCAAAGTGTGCTGTGCTACTCACCAGCAAACCAGTGATGGATGTGTTTGGGGAAACACGCACACACACACACACACAACACAACAAACAAACGGACACCTTCAAACGGTTTCAACCAAGAACAGAAAAGCACCGCTCGGCTGCTCTAATGCATGAGTGCTGTGGCGGTGGCCCATGGAATTCCTTATCACGTGACTAAACGCGACAAACCGGTCGGTCGGCAGTGTTGTTGGAAAGCCAGACATCGTTGGAACGAGGGGTGAGGGGAGGACAGAGGGGTAAGGGTTAGTGGGCGCGGAATTTACGCGAACCGGTTTTAGCTACCCTTTTGCAGCGCCAGCTTTGCGATCATCGTTTCCATGGCAGTGACTTCACATCATCCGTTGCTGCGCGTTGGAGATTCTCAAGAGCGAGCTGACATCGATCTTTTTTGTTTATATTTTTACAGCCTCCTGTACCGGTTCCTCGGCGGCGGCGATTGCACGCACACATATCTACATCCGGTTAGCGGCGGATCAACAGCATCCAGTCGGTTTTGGATAGGTTTAAGCTGCACAGATCGATTCATTCACAGTCGCAAGCCACAACTATGGTTGTGCTGTAAAAGGGAGTCCACCAGAAAAATATCGCTTGGGTGGCGTTAATTGAAGCAATTAGAAAGTTTAAAGACGCGCACTGATTGATTGAGTCAGCTGGGAAGTGAAGCTTCGAGACCGTCAACAGTTGAACGGTTGAAGAAAGTTTTGCGCCGCTAGGAGTTAGTTAATTGAAGCTCTGTGGTTTGGTGTGAAAAAAGGTGCATAGGGGTTCTGTAGGGTTTGCAAAAATAGACATTATCTTTTTTTCACTTTTCAACACTTTACTCAAGACCAACACGACCAAATTAGTGTATTTACGTGGGTTGTAATTATAATTGTAATTATAACGTGCCGGTTAATAAGTTTCATAAAGACTATGAAGATGGTTTGAAAGTGAAAATTAAAAAAAAAAAGATCTACACACATTGTAAAAACCTTTTTGCGCATTGCTTGACGCAACAGGTGTATTGTATTTGTGCACGAAATCACAAACACTTTATCATCAATTTAATCGATCGTATCTCAGCCTGGGAACGATTTAATGGAATTGTTTTCCTGATGTTTCCAACTCCATCATGACGCTACCCATAAAATCGGATTTACGCGTTGCTGTTGATCGAGAAAATTCCGTTCAAATCATCACGCATCCTACGGAGCATGATGGCAACAACAGACAAAAAAGAAATACAGATGAGCATGAGTTCTCTCGCTATCACAACACGTTCAATGTCTAAACACTTGATTGTGTTGCGTTTCGCAATCGCTACGAATTTCAGGCAGCTTCCGAGCGCATGATCGGCGTTAGAATGAATGCGTTCGCAACTCGCTTATACCCATTATTCCAATCATTTCCTCTGAACGTTGACTCTAGAACGGTCGATCATTGGCAATGACTCAAATTGCCTAAATCACGTGAAATTTATATTTTTTCGATTGACATTGCACACGACGTTATCAATGGAATCATTGATGTCCCTTTTATTGATTGCAAGTAATGGATGCCTGTATTGAAAGGCATATTATTTTGTGTGTTTTTTGTTCAAGTGTACTTTGTGTTTCCTTTGTAAAGTTTCGTTAAATTTTTAATATCGTAGAGAAGCTGTGCTAGTAAAATAAGAATTTACCAATGAGCCTAAAATTATTGAAACATATTTTTACCGTCTTTTTTTGTCCCCAAAACGGTTATACAACACGTTCAAGACAAAAGTGAAGATAAATTTAAATAAACGATTCTCATTAACTCCAATTTGGCTTGAGCATCTCATAACAAAGGTGTTGCCAAAACGGGGGACAAATTTCATCATTCGCTTTGTCCTGTCACTCTTCCAACTCTTCTCGCCATAATTCACCCATTACTGTGCACTGTGTGTCATTGGACATTTCGAGAAACATAAGCCAAACAACATCAAAGACTCACAAACACCTCGCCCATGACTCGCAACCACCACGTTCGTTTATCAATTCGTCGTTGAGGCTACAATTCGGACAGACCTTGTCTACTTCCGCATAACCAAAATCGGAACATCCCTGTGCCACAAAACGTCGCACGCTTCCTTCGCTATGAGCAACATGGAGCAGCATTGTATACAACGTCACTGATAACAGGTGCGTGATTGATTTAATGACCCTCTGTTGATAACTGAGCCACCATGCTGTCGAGGGAATTTCTATTGCAGTTTCCAGTGCTGATTTCAGCCACAACCTCTGATAATATACTCCATCACGCGAGATCAATAATCGAAAGCAATTCGAGAAGATTACAGCACCAGTCAAGATCAAGATCATCTCGGAATCAGAATCATCAGCACAATTATCCCAAGCGAAGGGCTCGATCGACATGCTAGTTCATCTGGCCGACTCTCCAACATAGTTTTACTGTTTTCACGTGACTTACCGTTCATTTGCGTGTATCCCCAAGTGACAGACATCTTGACGTGGTTTTGGTCGGTTTCACTCTCTTCTAACTAAACAACAAGCAACAGTAACACTGCGCGAGCCGTCACACTGTAACAACAAACCGTTTCAAACGCAACAACAAACACTCTCCGCAGCTGGACGCTGATAACTACTAGCTCTCCCGCTGACTCTCTTTGCTTCAGCGAAACAATCGCACACAACTACAATCGTACGTTGCTATAGGCTATAGCCCTCTTCCAACTAACCACCCCCTGCTATCCGGTGTTATCAACAATGCTCACAACACTGTCCAACGCACAGTACGCGTCTTCGATCGTGCGTATCGAACGGAGAGCCACGCACAGATTTCACTGACTTTGCGAAAAGCCCAGCAACGACGGAAGGCTTTTAGTTTCACCACTGCAACCTAAACAAACAGTGAAATGCAGCCGAAGTGTCTATTTTGCTCGCCCTTTACGAAAACGGCAACGAAACCAGCGGGATGGATCTACGGTTGATACTGATTACGGCTCGACGACGCGGCACACAACCTGCTCGTTCAATTGGCACTTGCGGAATGAACGTTGGAATGAACGACCACGGCGACGAGGGCGACTATTCATCTGGAGAAGGCGCTCCAGTGCCTCACCCATATATATGCAACGCCACTAGCAAACGGAACCACACCACTACACCGAGCCCTGGACGACGCACGTTGCATCTCTCGTGTGGTGGGCCACGGCTGCCCATGGCTGCGACGAATGCGGAAAATTAATGGAAACTCACGCAACGAACGTGTACCGCAGGTCCGCTCGTTCCTTCTCTGCACATTATTCTCTTCGTTTCGCTTACTCTCTTGCCCTGTTCAAGATCGTTGTTGATCAAGTGTTGTAGGAGTTTAAACTTTGAGCGTGGTGGTGATTGCACCGTTGCATTTCTTATTGTCACTGATGGCTGCCAGTTTTCAGCCAGTGCTCAATTGCCACCTGGTAATGATTGTCACCTTCCGGTCATATGTCATCTGACGAGTGTAAATGGTAATTGAAAAACACATTTGTTGTTAGCCCATCGCAAATAATGAAACAATTAAATTGCGGGGTTGAATACAATGGTCAATTACCTGTCTGGAACGAAAAGTATTTCAAAATGACAGACTTTTGTGGCTCATAATGTAATGTAATCGGTGAGCAAAATAAAAATAATTACAAATGGTAATTTTTTTATTTTTTTTACAATTAGTTTTTGAACAGTTATACTTATTTTCATTTGGATTTGCATTTGATTTGCACTCAACCGAAATCAACATAAATAACATAAAACGCAGTATCATTTGGTGTCAAATTTTACGACCCATTCGCCACCGAACGTAAACATCTCACTTTAGCTTGTAAAGGAGGCGTTAAATTGACCATTAAATACGCCTATCAAGAAACCATTGATACTGTCTGGCTGGTGTATAAAATGAAATGAATGAGACCTTAACATAATGACGATAACTGTTAATTTATTTCACCCTGAATACGATTCCATCTGCACGTTCCATGCACGCAATCAAAACCGATATCAACATAAAACACAAATATTTGTTTAAATTTTTTAACAAATAAAAATACTTCAAACAACCTTGTTTCAAACATGCACAGCAACAAATGTACAACAATAAGTCTGAGGTACTGATAACGATATCAACGCAACCACACGTATGGCGCTCGATCGTAATTAAATCCCTTTTAATCCTCCAATCACTTGAATCGATCCAAAAACAATTATTATTATTTATCTAGGATTAACCATTACAGCTCTGGTCATGTGATAAATAACAGTTAAGATTGTTTGCCTCGTTATCAGTATAACGTCTTATTGTAGCATTAATGCTACTATATTTCATACGTTCTATCAATGCTTTAGGACATCACTACTAAGCCCATCGTAAGTATGGCTTTGTGAAGTCCCCTCTACCTTTTTAAAGTACTTACATGTTATTTCGTAAGTGGAGGAGAGGATGGGAGGGGGATCAAACTTTGGTTCAAACCAGCATACATTATTTACATAATATGTTTGAGATCTGAATGTTTTATTTTTTTTTAAACATTGATGTGTTTTGTGTAGCTTACTTAACAGCTTTTGTAATTGTTTTCTGGTTTCATACTTTACGAAACCATGTTTACAAAAAAAACATTCTACGATGTGTGTTCCTGTCTTGTAATTACCAAATTATATGGAAGAAGAGTCGCATTTAAGACCCTGGTCCAGTTGTACATTATCAGAAATAGAGATATCATAAAACCGAACACCCTCGACGGTACTCGAGACACGATGATAATCAAATATGTTACCCTGCCTGTTTCTGCACATTGCTCCATATTTACAAAACGATACGATATGATCGTCGATAGCAGATGATTGATCGGCTGCCTTTTCATTATCATATGCGTCCTAATTCATGTTTCAAACGACCACCCCATCTCGCTCAGAGTTTTATTGCCACTTGGACGATCAAGACGTTCTGGAAAATGTTTTCATTAAGCATTTGGTTCAACAAAAAATATCAAACAACAAACCATCCTTTCGATTCATTGGTATTATAACGAATCAGATAGTGGCTACTTATTGGTTGATGTATTGGTGATCTTGACAATGTGATTAAGCTTTAAATAGCCTGCTAAGAAATATTATATATACGCGTTAGACTACGTGACACTGTATGATAAATTGTATTTCTTGCAAAAATTAGTTGTTGTTAAGCGTAAAATATATTTAATTCTCGTTCAACCTGTAATTTGATATTGTTTTACTTGGGTTTTGCGAGCTACTGTCAACAGGTACTTTTGATTGAAGTGTTTAGATACATGTACTTTTAAGAGATAAACGACCCGCAACTAGCCCTACGGAAATAAAGATTTTTATAAGATTTTTAGTAATGTAAAGCTGCACAATCGGCTAGGTAGAGCTAACATTCAATTTCGGAATGCTAACAATAAATAAAATTACAGTAGAATATAAATATAATGAAACTCAAGATATTAGACAAATTACAGTTTATGTGCTTTGAATTTAGAAATTGAATTTTAAAATAATTCAATATTTTATTGAAAGTATATCATACACATTCTGTTGAGATGAAACTTATTTTTCTTTTGACATGGATTGATAACTACTGAGGAAAAATTAAACATTAATTCTCGAGGTTAATCGCCTAATATTGTAGTCCCAATAGTTAAAAAAAAATATTTTTATGAATTGTTATTGCAATCATATTGCATAAAACGTATATAATTCGAGGTTAAGCGGTGTAGCATAGAAGATTGATCGCTGAAACTCATAAGTTAATTCATAGGCAATTGCTTTTTTCTCTTATAGGGTAAATGTACCTATAGTGGTGGTAGCACCAATAGTGGTGGTATTGCACTAAAATGCGGTTCATACGGCAAATTACAAGTAATTAAGTTATTTAAGTTAGTGTGAAATGTTCTTTAGCATTTTACAAAGGGTTTAAAATTAAATTGAAAAAATTAAATTAAAATTAAATGAGGCCATTCCGTTACTTAGTGACCGAAAAATCCATTATTTTTTGAAATGGGTCAACATTTTTCCAAAATCCTTAGGATTTCATAACGAAACTCATTTTTCTGTTAACGTTCTAAACGACCACATAACCACGCAATTATTAGTTTTTCAACATAACTGTTATGTAATGTTATTGTTTTACTAAAATTATTTGCCTTTTTACCATATTTATGCATTTTTAAGTGTTTCTTACCATAGTGCCATTATAGGTACACAAAACAGGCATGTTCCTATAGTGGTTATAGTTATAAAATCAATAAAAACATGTGGTTTTAGATTTTTTCGAGGATATTTTTGACATGTCGTACTGTTTTCACTAAAATAAGCAAAAGAAATAAGTTTTATATAGGTAATTTACCAAAAACAGGCCAAAATTCGCTTATCTGCCTGAATGAAAAATTGACTTCAAATCAAGCACACTCTTCCGGGTGTAGGTTGACGACAGGTGTGATGCAGTACTTCAGTCAATAGTTTCATTGATCAAATTTATACATTTTTTTACGATCAAATTACGCAAGAAACCTATATTATGGCAGTAATCCTTGCTATTCATACGAAAACAGCTTCGAAACTAAGTTTCATTGATATTATACACCGTTTTTGATGCATCTTTGTTTACCACCACTATAGGAACACAATACGACGACTATAGGAACCATACCACCATTATAGGTACAACGAAGCAGTCACAAAAATATGTATTTTTTCGTAAATTTGATGTATTTCATGATAAAAATGGTTGTGATTGCGTAGATAAAACATATTCCAATTGCTATGTGTTAAAATATTCAGAAATTATCCTTCCTCACACTTTAAATCCATTAAAACACATCGGTACCACTACAAATTGCACCACTATTGGTACATTTACCCTAAATGCCAATAAAAAAATCGAAAATTATTATTTTTAAAACGAACTATTATAGCGAATAGCTGTTAGAACAAGTAAAAATTCATATTTAAAAAAAAAACATTTTAAGAAATGTAATAGCTTATTTACAAAAATATGTTTCAAAACAGTTTTCTATTGTTCTTTTGTTCTAGCGGCAAAAATCAAACACATACAAGTAGTCGCCAAAATACGCAGTACCTCTTATACTCGGATTCGGAGATACGCGTTTTTTTATGTTGACAGTATTTTGAGCAAATTGTACTGATTTGATTAATCAATTGTGAAATGTAAAAAAAATCTCTAATGGTCCAATTTAATTATTTGAAGATGTTTTGTAATTGTAATCTTCAGTCAAAATTATATCAAATAAAGGATTTATTGGTAAACCCCTATCGCGTCCAGCAAAATTCCAAGAAAATTGATGTACGTGGTTTTTGACGGCTGTTTTCGGTCCCCATTAATAGTGTATTACCGCCTGTGCACATTTCCCGCCTTGGTTGAATTTCAAACAATTATCATGAACAATTGAATTATATTTGCATCAAATTTTCTTTTTGCATACCTTCAGGCGCCAAACAAAACCGGCGAACGAGAAAAGTTTCTTCTTTGTCTAACGTGCTGCAATAAATGCTGTTGATTTTTAAAGGGCCTGTAGCTCTCAGTCAGTCACTAATGGGCTTACCAATAGCAGAATAGTTATTTATGTGTATTATTCATACAGGCCTATTCGAGATTTAAACACACACAAAAACGCGCAGTTCTGTTAAGTTATGTTTGTTTACCATTGCAAAATATATGTACATGTTTAGGTATTTAATTAAATCTTGATTTGAAATTAAAATTGATTGAAATTAATTGAATGTTTTTATACACAACCTACAAAGACACGACACGAAACATATCTTGAGAAACCCAAACACCCCATTTAATTGCACAAGGGTAGCACGCTTCTTCCCATACAAGAGGGATGCTTTAAATGCATTGTTCTAGCGTCACTGATAACAGATGCGTGATTGATTTAACTACCCTCTGCTGATAACTGTGCCACCATGCTGTCGAGGGCATTTTACACGCGGTAGCAATGCTACTTCCAGCAGCAGTTAGATCTCTGATAGTGGCCCATCGCACGAGATCAATAATCGAAAGCGATTGGAGCGCCCATGCTCTCTACACTTCTTTCGTGATCACCTCGGGATCAAATTCAAACCACCATCCTCAGTTGACCAGATGATCGTATCACCAACATCGATAGATTCTCCAACATATTTCTGAAATTTTCACGTGACTTACCGTTCATTTGCGTATATCCCCAAGTGACAGACATCTTGACGTGGTTTTGGTCGGTTTCACTCTCTTCTAACTAAACAACAAGCAACAGCAACACTGCGCGAGCCGTCACACTGTAACAACAAACCGCTTCAAACGCAACAACAAACACTCTCCGCAGCTGGACGCTGATAACTACTAGCTCTCCCGCTGACTCTCTTTGCTTCAGCGAAACAATCGCACACAACTACAATCGTACGTTGCTATAGGCTATAGCCCTCTTCCAACTAACCACCCCCTGCTATCCGGTGTTATCAACAATGCTCACAACACTGTCCAACGCACAGTACGCGTCTTCGATCGTGCGTATCGAACGGAGAGCCACGCACAGATTTCACTGACTTTGCGAAAAGCCCAGCAACGACGGAAGGCTTTTAGTTTCACCACTGCAACCTAAACAAACAGTGAAATGCAGCCAAAGTGTCTATTTTGCTCGCCCTTTACGAAAACGGCAACGAAACCAGCGGGATGGATCTACGGCTGATACTGATTACGGCTCGACGACGCGGCACACAACCTGCTCGTTCAATTGGCACTTGCGGAATGAACGTTGGAATGAACGACCACGGCGACGAGGGCGACTATTCATCTGGAGAAGGCGCTCCAGTGCCTCACCCATATATATGCATCGCCACTAGCAAACGGAACCACACCACTACACCGAGCCCTGGACGACGCACGTTGCATCTCTCGTGTGGTGGGCCACGGCTGCCCATGGCTGCGACGAATGCGGAAAATTAATGGAAACTCACGCAACGAACGTGTACCGCAGGTCCGCTCGTTCCTTCTCTGCACATTATTCTCTTCGTATCGCTTACTCTCTTGCCCTGTTCACGATCGTTGTTGATCACGAGTGTAAATGGTAATTGAAAAACACATTTAGAAAAAATAGTAATAAAATTGAATTATTTAAAAACAAATAAAAACTGTTTTTATTTATTTATGTATTGCTATAATTTATTTATGGTTCAGTAGGGACGTTTACACGAGTTTCGACATTTTAACAAGCAACTCTTTTTAACTCCTTATCAACAAAATCATAAACACAGGGACTATATGTTGCTTACTTTCGTTTTCATTCCCCAGATGGGCATGAAACATGGATAATCGATACGCCTTGCCTTTTGAAAAGCATTTTTACCACTTCCTTGAAATTCCTAACGATTGATCAGATCGATCGATCGAATAGAACTCAACTAGAAGATTATTTAATATATATTAAATGTTATTTCATCAATGTTATTTTTATAAGCCGTATTTTGGTAAAGAGGCGAATGAGTTACTAACATATCCAATTCAATTCATATCTTATATTGCTAGCTTTTTGCATTAAGCTAGATTGTGTAACAAAAAAAGTACTGGAAACCTTGACTTTACACACGAGTTGATCAATTTAACTAGCACTCGGATTTCAATAATCCCATGTTCATAGCCCGCAACCGCAGACTAACTCCAAATTCTACAGATAAATACAGATGCTAATCGATTAGTTTCTAACAATGGAATTATATATCATCTCCGTATCAATGAAAGATAAGTGCTATATTTGGAGTCGCTACGTAGTCTAAGACCTTGGACGAATTTGTTATCTAAGGAATTGTTGAAGATTTTGATAGCGCTATAGTATTCATAAGCTTATCGAGCCCAATTGATATCAGCTTCGGACTAGCTTCGGACAACCACCAACAGAAACACTAATGCAGCACAATATTTGTTAACGATTTGTACGTTTAATCTGTTGACGGCCGTAGAGAAACGGTACGATCTGATTAGTACCTGCAAAGGAATTCACTCGTATCTCAGTATCATGGACAGCCACCGCGATTCATTTCTAAATTTACACATTCCCTGAATCGCTTGTTTGAAGGATTTGTTTTTCACCAGTCTCTAAGTGGGTTATCATGTTCTGGAGTGCTAAAATTCTTTAGTCAAACACAAATATCACGTTTCGGCCAGAGAATAATTTCATGCAAGGCTGTTTTAGCCAACTAACCTTGTTGACTGATACTGAAACAACGATTATTTGTCTTAATACATACATGGGAGGGTTAGGTAATGTACTCGGACTTTTTTACGTGAAAATATGTTGTTCTTTAAATAAAGTTTAATATGTTTAATGGAATTCAAATAAAATAAACTCTGCTATTTTTACAATGCTGGTATATAGAGTACAGTGTACGAGCACATGACTAAATGCTGTTTTTTAAGTTGAATAATCATACGGCGCATAGTCTAAATAAATATCTTTAAAAAATCAGTACTTAAAACTAGTCTGAATTGTTTATACGTCGTTTGGTGTTTTATTGAACATTAATTAAAATAAAGAAATACAAAAAATCCATTACGATATTTACAATTTACTCATTCCGTAACACCGGAATGGCTACCCTAGGGAAGATAGTTAATAAGAACAGTTATGAGACCAATGATGGCCAATCACTTAACAAATACAAATAATCAAATAAACACCAATTACAATCCTTCCAACGACTCGTTCGTTTGCACTCTGTAGCTACCCGTCAAATCCAAATAATCCTGATCAACCCATTGATCGTCATTTGGGAGCTCCTCCGGTTTCAAACTCCATGTACCTGTTAATGGTACGATGTTTTTGTCAAGTGAAAGATAGTTTAATATCGCACTGTTCAAGAAATGAGTTTCGAATGGTAAAGCGTTCCCTGCTACTGGTATATCATCGGTGATGGTCCAAATAGAAATTTTGGAAGTTTTAAAGTTCTAGAAATATTAAGAAAATCTATTATTAGTTTCTTTATGTAAGGTAAACAATAAAACAAATCTTACCTCAGGCAAACAATGATGCTGCTGACAGTAGTAGTTCGTATCCTTTTCCCGATGACACAACGTACCGTCGGGGAAGTACGAATCTACGCCTAAATCATTCAAATCGAATCTCGGTGCGTAATATGCTTCGCTATCAGCGCGTTTGCAGTATACTGCACAGCTCATCCACAATCGCTTCGAGTCGTATGGACCTTGAATTCCACGGCCTTCAGGATCCAGCCGTGGAAGCAACTGACTAAACTCGCGACAGCGTCGATTAGCATAGAACTGGACCGGTTCGCGGTTCGCTTGGCACAGCTTGCCATCATCACAAATCGCAACGTCAAAAGCTACACCTTCACAGCCTTGATCGGTATTAACTGGGGGCGGATTGTCACAACGGCGCGTTCGGCGCTTGTATCCCATCGATTGCTCCAAACAACCAGAAACACATTCTTCGTCCTTCCATTCGCTCCATCCGCCAGGGATAATATTGGAGGGTTTTTTCTTCTGCTTGGTACATGTGCCTCCCTTGCACCACTGTAAAATGAATTGAAAAAATAAATAAATTAGTTATTACAAAGATTCAACCTTATGGGTAAGGCTGCATTATAATTCAACTCAATTTAAAGTTTTCTAATCCTTTGCATTAAACACGGTTAAGCGTACATGGTAAAAATAACGCAAAACCCCTGCCTTTGTAAAACTCCGCCTAAAAGTATGCAATTTACATTACATGGCTGGCTGCGTACGTGTTCCGTATTTTAGAACAACTTGCTTTCCGCTAGCTTTGGTAAAATGGTTTTTGGCAGAATGATGAGCATTTCTCGTAACAGTTAAGGATATAGGAAAGGCCTACCTTATTATCACCACAATCAGTGCCTTCCAGTGCTGGTCCGGCAAAATAAAATCCAGTCCGATGAGGAGTGCGGCAGCGTACATTCTGACAAATCGCTGGCAATTCTGTGGACGCTAATATGGCATCCTTATCACTAAACATAAAAAATATATCTCGATAATTTGGAAAAAAAATATCATAGGCACAAAACATTACTTACGTAAGCAGCACCTCGCATTGTTTCTTCGCTGTCCAAACCTGTCCTGGGTGGTCGTAATATTTCGATGTATCATATTCTGCTACTGTTTTAGAATCCTGTTCAAACAGACAACCGGCCCAACTGCAAACAGTACACGACATTGAAGAATGGTTTTGTCACTGTGTTATGCATTACTTTACAATACCTAAGCTGTGTGATCACATCGGCACTACAACTGGACCATGTAGTTTCTCCTTGCGTTCCCCTTGATGGTGACATAACGAACCCATCCTTTGGACAGCCGTTTCCAACAGAATCATGATGCATCCCTAGACTAAATAGAATTTATATGACATATTTTATCCAACATAACGTAAAATCTGCAAAATGTGCTTACTTGTGACCGACTTCGTGCGCTGCTATGTAAATGGATGTAAAACCCGACGAAGGATACGGTTTACCAAACACGTTTCTAGCGCCAAACTCGGCAATTACGCAAGCGTAATCGCTTAAGCACACTCCTCCGACCGTTGCCAAGCCCATGGTTCCTCCGGCTCGGCGCCCGTTTTCGATCGCATAAAAATCCAACCCGGACAGATATAACGCCATATCCCAACGGCCCCGATTTAAGACACTTTGATAGGCACAGAAAGAATCAAGCAGCTGATTGCGCTCACCATTGTAGTGAGGCATTGCGGAAGGCTGCGTGCGCATGAGCTCAAGATACACTAGTGCAATATCGACACCCTGCCCCAGCGAGGGATGATGATACAAAGCCTGAATGCCGTTAATATAGGCCAGTATAAAATCTCGCAAAGCTGCATCGTTGTAGTCAAAGTAAGGGGCAAACGTTTTGTAGGCTGCTTCGTCGAAAAATACTGCAAGTTCTATCAAAGGTTTGGCGTTTTTCGAAGGAGCACTACGGTTGCGACCGTCTCTTCCTTCTAGCTCCTCCAACTCGGAAGAGGAATAGTTCTTTTGTCCGAGGGTATCTCCAAGCAGATGGATTTCGGAATGTGTTCGACGCCGCACGAGCTCATATGACACATCGGCCTGGTTTGTGTCGATCTGTAGTGCTTTGATCAAATGTGGTCTTCGTAATGTTGAACTCAGAGACGGCATATTGTCATCCAAAGGAACCAATTCCAGCGGTCCAGATGGGTGAAAGATTATTCCAGTCTGCAACGAGTGAAGTAATTATGGAGTGTAAGTCGAATTGCAATTATATACATAAGTAGAAAATAACATATTCACGGTGCAAATGATTTAAATATACGAAATATCATCAAAACACATTAAAAAAAACTGAGCTCTAAAATACATCATAAATGACCCTTTAAGCTTATGTGTTGAAAAGTGAAATTTGTCTTGTTTTACGGAGGCATTTTAACGATTCATTATTCACTATTCTACCCACATCGGCAGAGAAAACATAATCACAAACTACTTAGCAATTTCTTTTTTTGGATAAACCTTCGTTCGGTTCGGTACGTACAAATCGATCGTCGCCGTTAGTTGAAAAGGCAGCCGTGAAGTTATCATCATTATGCACAAAATGTTCGCTAGTAGCTGGTCCTCGGTCGTCAAGCACCTTAGTGACACGTTCCTGTGCTGTTGTGAGTACTGTAGTTGGTTTAGTTAACACTTTGTTCGGCCGTAGATGTAACCGAATGGGATCGTTCCGAAAGGAGAAACTCAAATTCAAGTCCTTCACATCCCAACTACCGTCTGGACGATGCACTTCCAAATCCACTATCTCATAATACGGCCACCCACTTTCGCTTTCGCTACCGAAATATTTTATTCTGTCTGCCTTCGTGAGCCCATCCACGAACAGCTGTTTCGTTTGTTGATCGAATGAATGACCGACGATCGTTTGGGCGATCAGAATGTGAACAACCACAATAGCGCACTGAGTTCGGCACATGTTTTGCTTGATCTGTAAAGCTTTCACTCACTGAACAACCACACTTAGCAAACTGACGAACCGTTTGTTACCGGCCACCGAGCCCAACTGCAGGAGAAATTCTGCCGTTCCAAAGGTTTTAAATGGATTTTGGGGGGAATTTGGAATTCTGCACGAGTGACGCAATTATTGCTGCCGACCAGCGTACCGGCTTCCGAAGCAAAAAGGCAAATGAGCTCAGTGGCACAGATGCACATGGTACGGGATCGAGCGGGAGCGACAAGGTGACAGCTATGCTGAAAAAGAAATGCCATGAAAACAGTTAAGTTTGCAGTCACAACTACGTACACTGGAGCAGGAGCCCGCTTCTGCAGGGCGGTGAAGCAAGAGAAAGGTTTGGCTGCAAACGCAAGTTTCGTCAGGTATGGATGCTTGGTGCTTGGAGGTATTCAAATTCAACTCATGCGATGCGGGTAACGACAAGCCGCGGGTGTGCGTTTGCAACAAACCGCCAGGAAGTTTGGGTGCTGTGCGCAGCTTCGATTTATCGTAATTGCATCCATTTGTATGACATGCGAGTATCTTACACCGGAATGACGGTAGACGGCAGAGTGTCAAGTGCAGTGTGTTTTTGATCCATGGCTTCTTGCAGTGGCTGAATCCTTGACCTGACAATTATCTAATTAGTGAATGATAAGACAACTGCGGCATAGGATAGTGGTATAATAGAATGTTGTGTCTCTCTTCAAATTATCTCTCTATAAGCTTAGAAACTTTGCACGATCGTGGTTGGTCGAGTTGTTTCATGCATATATCGAATGCTGCATAAAAGACAACGATTTCAACACGATTTCTGTGTGTATAAAAGAGGATTTTATGTTGTTTTTTAAGTTTTCAATGTATAAAAAATACAATATTCTAGGACAGTTCAACAGTTAGAATATTTAATCATGTCAAACAGAACGCATTTGTATTACTATTGTTTTTATTGTATCCTGATTATTTGTATTGTACTTAAAAGAAAGATAAATTAATAAGTTGATGAACTAAACTTTATACTTTCTACATTCCCCAAAAATTTCATAAAACACATGTCCAACCATGAAATGGAACAAAATATGGCAAATGTCCTGCAAACTATGCTTAACATGGAACAAAATAAATGGAATTGAAGATTATGATAAGCTAGATAATATAAAGTAGATACTACTGTATCCACTAAATTTAGGCTCTAAGGCATCAATTTTTGACAGTGAGCATCACTTGTCGCTTCTAAGTCATTAATGTTTGACAGTGTGCATCAATTGTTGACTCTAATGCAATGATCTCCGACCTGTCGTCGGCGGACCACTTGAGGTTCTTGGCGTTAACAGACGTGGTCCTTGAAAGTTTTTTTTTTTTTAAGAGAAGCTCATTATTATACATAAAGTGCATTTTCGTCCCCACCATTAAGATTCAATTCAACAGGCATATCTAGAATAAAATCAAGACATATTTTTGATCAAAAACTTTGAACTAAAATAAGTATGCCATCAATAGATGTGGGCCGCAGCAAATGTATTTTCAAAGCCAAGTGGTCCGCGATCCTAAAAAAGGTTGCACTGCTTTGATACACCTATTTTTGTCTGTAAGTCATCAATTATTGACTCTTGAAGGAATAATGATTATGTTACAAGTTATTTGAGCAGATGTTTGACATTTGTAATTAAACATTACATAAACAATACAAAAACCGAAAAATAAATGTCAACTTTTTTCACTCCATTGAATCTTCCAAAATTGGCATCACAATTGTTATATTTCAAAATCTAAAATAAAATTATTAACTACTTAACTTAATTTAAATATTTTAGAAATATGCAGTTTGGAATTTTGTAAATAAACGATTGACTCACAATCAAAAAATGATACCTTTAAGGCAAAAATTCGTACCATCATAACAAAAATAAGTGAGCTCTTAGCGACAACGCCTGTAAGTAAATTTATGGTTTTGTGTAGTGTACTGTTTTAATTTAGTAAAATATCATACTAGCGAGTCAAATAGACTACCTTGTTCTTCTTTGACTGAACAAACTACGCAGTCATATGCCGGTCCATACATGCATTCAATACGTATTTAGTACTACACAAGCGACTATAGTCCATGATACAGAACACCGTTCCCAATTTGATTGAGTTAAAATAGTGTGTTATGTTTATTGTGTTTTATATATTGTTTTACAAGCCCAACATCAAAATATTCATCTATAATATACGTGAAATGCTAATAACTGTTCACAATTATTGCTAACAATACACCATAACGAATGTCAACGTCTCTTGGCGGTATATTTGTGATGAAACAGATAAACTCATATTTTCATTCCTTTTTCGTTTAGTTGATCTTCTTGTATTTCGTTCATCTCTAATGGGCCATAATTTCTTCGCATCAGTCAAGCTATCAGCGAGAAATATGAGACGTTCTCGACTCACTGTTTAGCTTCCCGTTACTGACTGTTTCCAGCAGACTGCAGCGAGGAAAGGGAAAGTGTTTGTCAAACAGTTTAACAGTAATTAAAACTCAACAACGGCTCCAAGCGTAAAAACGCGGATCTGATCTTGATCTTTCCTTTTCAATCCCACCATCGCTTTGTATCGCGCATTGTCTGACGCGATCCGATGCGGCTACATTTGCTGCTAAATGGTTGTAGTTCCTTGCTCATTTCTTCTTTCTGTTTTACTTCTATCATCTCGCAACCGGCTACGCATTCAAATGCATCAAGTTCTTTGTTTAGCGAATATATTCGCGAGGAATGGTTTCCTTTCTGCAGAGAATTCGCTGTCGGTTGGCAGAAAGTGGCAGAACAACAAAAACGACTTCTCTCCCGTTCGTGGTTGCGCTGCCTGCAGTTTACCATCCACTTTCAACGATCAAGTCGAATACGCATTTGATGAAACTGCATCCGGCAGAAGGAACAGCCGCGCTCTCGCGGCAGACGACTGCGGTGAGCATGTTTCTGCTCCCCTCCCCAAACCATAAACAAAACTCTGGCATTGCTTAATCGCATGCTGCTTAACACCGCCGCCACATCACACAACCATTATCATCATCGCACCGGAACGTATTCGTCAGGAAGATTTGGGAACTCCTCTTCGCTGGAAACCGAACCGTTGTTTGTGGGAGATATAAATAAATGTGTGACAAATGTATGTTTATGGTTAATTGTAGCATAGGGCCCTCGCAGGCTCGCACCAAGAAACAGACAGCATAACGACGGAGACAGCAACTATCTCGTATTTCTTTCGTCCAACTCCCGCCCATTTCCCTGCTGCTCGTACTGCCGCCACACGGTGAAGATCGGCACGGCCGACAGATCGAAGCTTCTTGACACCACACTCTTTATGATGCTCCGAGAATGATTCTTGTGCTTTATAGTCTACGGCAGAACGTTTGTCTCGGCGAACGCACGCCGGTTAGTTGCGATTTAAATGTGGCTGCGTACGGTGCGCACGCTCCGGATCCTTGTTAGCTGGCTAGTGTAATACATATCGAAACGTTGTTCATAGTTCACAGTTTAATCAGTGCTCAATATCATGGATGATGATTACACATCGATCGAAGACTATTTTAGCAACGAAGTGTACCTAACACATTCGAGTGACTATGAAGAGCTCCTGGGCAACAATTCCCGCCCTGAGCTGTCGCCTCGCGATCCAACCGAGCTGGTATTAATGTATGCGTTCAATGCCGTGATCGTGGCGACGGGGATTGTTCTTAATCTGGTCCTCGTAAAAGGAATCATCGGCGCCAAATCTAATGGTAAGAGTGTGTGATCGCAAAACATAAGCAGCGTGTATGTTTACACGGTCTAATCATTTGGTTCGTTGATTCGTTCTAGGGGCGCTCTTGTTTGTGCTGCAGATAGCGCTCATCGATGTATTGACGCTTCTTACATGCAACTGGGAATTGTACTACTACATTAGACGAACGTGGATTTTTTCGAAGCTCCACTGCACTCTGTACAGTGGGTTGGAGTCATTCACCAGCGTGGCGGTGGTGTACTTCATTATTGGACTGAATTTTCACTCGATCTCCTCGTACAATCTGGCCGTGGAATTGTCGAAAAATGCTCTCGCTACACCTGACGCTGAGAGCGCAACCGAATCCCTGACGGAGGAAAACAATTACGAAGTAGCTACCGATTCAATCTCCCAGAAACGATCCCTCACGATCGATTACCGGTACAAAAAACGGCGCATTTCCGTCCGACTTCCGATACTGCTCGTGTGGTTCATAGCAGCATCCGAATCGCTGCCACTGTTCCTGTTTGCCGACATCGAAACGCTCAACCCAGCGGATAGTGCGGAGCAGCCGATCAAACAGTATTGTACGGAATTGACCAATACCGTGGCAAATCATAACATCGTCAGCCTCATGGTCATCGCCATTCGTATCATCTTGCCGTCTGTGGCACTGGTGATAACACTCGCACAAACGGTGATTAAGTTTTATAGAGGCAAGCATTTTACGCAACCGGATGAGATTGAAGAAAATGTTGCATTTTCGCTTAAGCTATCTATCTTTCTGTCGATCTCCTATGCGGTATTTACTATGCAACGATTGTACGGCTCGTTGCTGCAGGAAATAATTTTACAGCCAAAAATTGTGCCCAAATACCCAGGTTTTAACCCGATCGTCGGGATCTCGCTGGCAGTACTTCACTACACAGCATCTTTCATTCGGCCGCTAGTTTTAATAATTATGTGTAAACAAAAGAGCAACAATGTGGATATTACGTTCACCTGCCAGAAACGCGCTGAGAATAATAGTATATCTTTGCAGTAGTAACAGCATGAAGTACATACACCCGATTCTATGCAATAGTTCGCTTGAACGAATGCATAGTGAGACATTCGATGCAATTGTTCTCCCGATAGATTGTCATTGGATTCTGGTGGAACAAACAACACAACAAACGGACTTTTTTTAGAAATACATTTTTAGTATTATGACTATTCCGAATCAAACAACAGAATCGGCTATAGGCTGATCTGTGTCCAGGAAGTGAAGTGCATAAATAAGGCCTTTGATCGGGCGCTTTGATATATGCTTAAAACATAATTATTGTAAGTAACTTTTACGTTATTGCAATGTAAGGTTTTATGAAGCTAGTCAAATAAATGGTAATAATAAATACATATCACAGCTCTTTCGATATTTCGTACGACAGAATTATTCAATTTACGCAAAGTATTTCCATACACATGTTATAACTTAAAACGTATAACGTAACCTATAACGTAAAACTGACAGTATAACTATTTCTTTCATACCCCTCCCATCGAGTTCAATATTTAGTGTAGACAAACCTTTTTTTAATACTTTATAAATAATTTTTATCACCCAAAATAGTGAAAAAGAAACAAAACATTTACCAACTTGCTTTTTCATAAAGTTTTTCAAAAAGATCAAATTTGATTTATAGCACTTTTCTGATATTAGATAATTTCCGCAGCTCAATGCGTCGCGGAGTATTCCCCATACAAAACAGAACGATCGAATTTTTGTAGCACAGTTCATTTTGCTCGTGAGTGTTATGTTTATAGTTTATTGAATTGTCAAGGGACTGTACAGCCCACTCGAAATTGCTTTTCTACATATAGTTAGTTAGTGATTGGTTGTATGGATACGGATAGCTAATTCCACTGCCGTGGTACCGGGCTCGTAAATGTCGCTAAAAGAGTTTTAGGGTCATGCAGATTGCGAGTCGCGGGCACCAAAAGAAGTTCGGATGTCGCAATAGTAAGCTTTGAGCGGGCACGAAGAGATCTGGCTGGCACATATAGCCGAACCATGGTTTACCAGTTTAAAAAAAAAAGACCAGTAAAATGAACACCTTGGCAACGAAATGAGTGTCAAATGACACCAACATGGCAGCCGGATCGATCGAATTGTTTCGATAGAAGAATGGTGCTAAGGCCGGGGATCTGTGACACTCATTTCGCCTGCAAGGTGTTTTTTTTTAACTGGTATACCATGACGCTCACGAGCAATATGAACTATGCTACAATCGTCTCGCTTTGTATGGAAATCGACTTTTTGTAGGGGTATGAATTAAATACAGTCAGAATTCAATAGTTGAACGCTTCTTAGTTGGCATGATTTTTAGTTGAACGCTCAATAGTTGACTGACAGTTCAATTTAAAAGCATGCGTTTATATGGAAAACCCGGTTTTTGAAAATTTCACAAAAATCTCATGACTTGCCGAGAAAAATTTTATTTTTTTTTGTATAGAAAAACGTGCATATTCAATAAATATATAAATAAATATAAATAAATATAAATTTTTTTAAAAAAACACATATTCAATAAATAGTTGGCAGGGAATCGAAGTTCAGTTCAACCAACCAATAAAAAAAAAGTTCAGACTGTATACAGCCTTCTAACTTTTCGAGCAAAAATATATCTGAATCGTCGTGTTAGTCAGATACACGGATATCAACACGAACGACCATTAGTCTAATCTCACTTTCGTCAGCGCTGGTAATATTCATTAGAGTTTAGTATTTAAACAATTGTATCGCCGTTCTAGTTCTAGCGATACATAACTTCAATTCAAAACCATACAACAGTACAGAGGGAATGAGAAAGCTCTCATCGAAGCGAGGAAGCTCCACTGGTTAGGTATCTCACCAACAGATGGCGCCACCAGCTTTTTGCTATTTTTAGAATGCATGAGTCGTGTGCCGTCTGTTAAACGAAGTCTTTCTATATTCCGTTTAGATTGAGAGCTTGAGTCTTTTAGAACCCGTTTAGTGATTGTTTAGTGGATTTGTGAAACTTTGGTTGGGATCCATAACCAAGCCATCCATGTACCTCAAATATCTGCCTAAGTCGAATTTCACTTTTTCATCCAAAATACTACTAATGAATATGTTTGATAAAATTTAGCACATTTAAAAACACTACCCTACCCGCAAATTTCCGTTAAATGCCTTCTAATCGCCTTGTAATCGCCGGCGAATTGAAGGCGATCAGCAGTGCGTTTAGCAGTAATTAAATTCCTTTGAAATATGTCAATGAAAAATTTCGCTTTTGATTTGAAATTGCAACTGTCAAAAGAAAACCTTACAAGCGTCTTCAGAACTGCACTGTTGTAGTGTTCCCAGATATGATTGTGAGATTCGATACCACGATTTACGTGTTATGTTCTCTTGCGTTAAGCTCTGAGATATTTCACTTTATTAAATATGGTGGGCATTATTCGGTTGTTAAAGACCAACTCTAATAAAAGGAGAAATGAAATACATATTTCTCCCATCCTGATAACGAAGTGTGAACGATAGCTCATAAACTACTGTGATATTTTTTAGTGCTTTCCAAAGGTATGTTGCCGAGTCGACTGTCTGATTGCTACTAATCCTTTTATATTTTCGTCATAACCCTGACAGTCCTGCTAACACTAATACTAACGTAATCCTATGTACCCTTTTCCTATAATCTTACAATCTATAAATTTGCAGCCATTTAGGCGCCAACATTCCCGGTCACCAAAAACGAATGTTTTTAATATTCAGTAATGATTGAATTCATTTTCATATTCCTATTTGATTTCTTAAAATTCCTCATCTTAATTCCACATAATTCCAATTATTGATTTCAATTTACGATTCTATAGGTAAAGGAGCTATTCTATGAATTGGCCTACGAATTTCCTTGCCATTTGCGCATTTCAACGTTACTACTCGTGTAACACCATCTTTTCCTGGATGTAAATCCACTACTCTTGCCATCGGCCATTTAGATACTGCAACATTGTCTTCTTGTAGAATTACTAATCTTCCTGGCTCAATCGATATCGCATTTTTGTTCCACTTTGCTCGCTTCTGCAATGTACTTAAATATTCGCGATGCCAACGATTCCAAATGTGTTGCATGTGTTTTTGTATCAGTCTCCAATGGTTTAATCTGTTTGTTGGCACATCTGCGATGTCTACGTCCGCTACCGTTTGTAAGTGATTCCCTACCAAAAAATGCCCTGGGGTAAGTGCTTCCATATCATTTGGATCTTCTGATATTGCCGTAATTGGTCGAGAATTTAGACATGCTTCTATTTCGGCTAATAAGGTTGATCTCCTGGCAACCGTTTGCATCGTGCGTTAATCACTTCATTCCTACTGGTGTATCTCGTGAAAATGTTTCTCTGCTTGATGGAATGTCGGTGAACGGTTTGCTGCAATTATCCGGCATAAAAAATATACGCGGAAGACAATTAGATCTTCTATTTGCCAATGCTGGCTTCTTGGAATGCTGCTCCCCCGTCATAGCTTCACCTGTTCCACTCGTCGCGCTAGACAATCATCATCCTGCTCTTGAGACAAGCGTGCTCCTTACGCACTCTCGCCCTGCACCCTCCCAACGAATACCTACGGCTCGTATGTTCAATTTTAGGAAATTGGACTACCAAAAGCTTCATCGTATATTAGCCGATACCGATTGGTCCTTTATTAATGCTGACTGTGACATTAATCAAGCTGTAGCAGCGTTTACTAATGTAATCACTTCCGCCTTCCCTTCCTGCTGTCCTCTCCTATCCTGTCTACCGATCCCGTCTTCGCTCCTTTTCCGTACCATAAACTCCTTCCTACTCCTTCGAGAATAATTGTATACTATAGTCAGTAAGCACTATTGCTGTAACCCAACGTGGCCGAGCAATTAATAAAATAAAAAAAAAAAAAAAAAAAAAAAATCTTCAAACGTTAAATGCCCTGTACCTAACACGCGCTTTAAATGAAATTTCATAGATTTCACCGCGGCCTCCCACAGACCTCCAAAATGTGGTGCAGCTGGGGGTGTAAACTTCCACTTCATGTCTCGTTCGGCGCACCATCCTACAACCTCGTCTTGGTGTGTATCAGAATTTAGTAATTTATACAGTTCGCGCAACTTATTGTTCGCACCTCGGAAGTTTGTGCCGTTATCCGAATGCAATTCCGTAACATGCCCTCTCCTCGCAACGAATCGACGCAGTGCAGCTAAAAATGCAGAAGAGGTTAGATTTGATACAAGTTCGATATGAACTGCTTTTGTTACGAAACAAACAAATATTGAAATATAGCCTTTTGTGGGCACCGCCCGTCGGTGTGTGCCCTTTACCATTATCGGTCCTGCGTAGTCCACACCGCTAATTGAGAACGGTCTAGCTTGTCTCACCCTCTGCTCTGGAAGATCAGCCATTGGCTGCTGAATCAGTTTTGGTCTACAACGAGTACATTTCACACAGTTGAAAACTGTACGTTTCGCTACATTGCGCGCTCCCACTATCCAAAACCTTAACTGCATAGTGTTTATCATCAGTTGAGCCCCAGCATGACGAAGTATCTTATGGTACTTGTCGGCAATCAACTCTGCAATCCTGTGCTTTCCTGGAATAATAACAGGATGTTTTTGTTCGTCTTTTATGTCGGCGTTTGACAACCGACCTCCTACTCTCATGACATTATCTTTGTCCAGTATTGGTCTAATCACTCTCAATGGTGATTTTCGCACTACTTGTTGCCCTTGTTTGATACACTCGTATTCAGTTGCATAGACTTCATTTTGAACCAATCGAATGATTGTCTTTTCAGCTCGTTTTAGTTCCCTCAACTCAAAATAAGATTTGCGATGGATTCGCTTACGATCGAAGAAACGATGACAATATGCGACAATCCTTTTTAGTTTTGTGAATGAACCTACTCTCTCGCATAGTTTGTTTATAAAACTTTCCTCTTTCACCATACATGTTAATGTAGTTTTCGTTTGTTTTTCTTCTTTCGCTGTCTCACAAGTGTTTCCTGACTCTATATTTTTAGGCCAATGTTCTGGGTCTTTGACTAGCCAATCTGGTCCATGCCACCAAAGCTTATCCTCAACAACCTCTGCGGGATTTCTACCTCTCGAAACCGCATCTGCTGGATTATGAATCCCAGGCACATGCCTCCATTCAAATTCTTTTGTTGCATTTTGTATTTGTGATACTCTATTCGCCACGAATGTTTTCCAACGACTTGGAGACGATTTCAACCAATAAATTACTGTGCTAGAGTCTGTCCAACAAAATGTTTCGTATGGATCTTCTGTGGCCCTTTTGAGTTTCACCAATAGCTTTCCTAATAAATGAGCTGCGCATAGTTCTAATCTAGCTATTGTGTGTTTTGTAGCTAATGGGGTGACCTTTGATTTCGATACAAATAATCGCGAAACTATTTCCTCTCCATTCGTGCTTCTCACATATACGCAAGCTCCATAACCCTCTTCAGAAGCATCACAAAATCCGTGTATTTGAATATTACGTGCTCCTACTATCGTTACGCATCTCGGTACTTGTACTTCTTGTAAATGTGTTAACTGCCTCTCAAACACTTCCCACTCTTGTCTCATTTGCTGTGGAATTTCTTCATCCCACCCGTATGAGTCACCATTTTCTTTTTTTAATGACCATACTCTTTGCATGAATTGTTTTGCTTTTGCTTTAACTGTATCCACAATCCCCAATGGATCATAGATTTTTGCGATTGTTCTTATAATCGATCTTTTTGTATATATCTCACAAGTTTCTGGTTCACTAATTTTTACACCTAGAGTGTCTAAGATCGGATTCCACACAAGTCCTAATGTTGATACTGCACCCTCTCTTGACTTCAATTCAATTACCCTTTGTATATTATCAATTTCGGTTTCAGATGGTAATATATGGGGACAATTAGAAGCCCATTTGCGTAAAGGAAACCCACCCATTGCTAACGCTGCCTTGGTTTCTTCGCACAATTGTTTTGCTTCATTCTCTGAATCCGCACCAGAAATAAAATCATCCACGTAAAAGTCATTTATACGCGATGCTGCTAGTGGGTATTTTTCCTTATTGTCTTCTAGCACCTGATTTAGGGTTCGTATAGCAAGAAATGGCGCTGATGCCGTTCCGTACGTTATTGTATTAAGCTCATATGTTTTTATTTTTTCGCTTGAATGTGATCTCCAAAGTATTCGTTGGAACTTTCGATCCTCCTCATGAACCCACACTTGTCGGTACATTTTTTCAACATCACCGACCACTGCTATGGCTCTACGTCGCCATCTTAATAAAATATCCGTAGTGTCTTGCTGTAGTGACTTTTAATATATCATTGAGAGATCGACCATTTGACGTTTTACACGATCCATCAAAAACTACACGACACTTTGTCGTGGTGCTATCTTGCTTGAAAACAGCGTGGTGCGGCATATAGTAACCGTCACTACTATTTTCATTTTCTCTGAAACTCATGTGCCCCAAAGTGATATATTCCTGCATAAATGCTTCATATGCTTCCTTCACCTTCGGTTCCCTCTCAAATCTTCTCTCAAGTCCAATCAGCCGCCGTAAGGCTACTTCCTTGGACTCTCCCAATTCCCTCTCCGCCTTGAGTGGTAATCGCACCACGTATCTTCCATTCTCATCACGCCTTGTTGTTGCTTGAAAATGATCTTCGCATTCTCGTTCCTCAACGTTCCACAAATTCTGTTCTTGAACTTCTTCGATATTAAAAAATGTGTTCATCAAAGAAGCTATGTCGTTTTCTCCCCCTTGACTAACAATTGTGCATGCCATTGATTGATTTAAATTATTATGCTTATATGCACCACTCACAATCCAACCTAATTCCGTTTCAAGTAGTGTTGGTAACTCATGATCAAGCTTTATCTTTTTTGCCTTTATCATTTCAACAAAGGTGTCTGCCCCTATCAACATATCTATTGAGCCCCTTTCATGGAATGTAGGGTCCGCTAATCGAACATCTTTTGGTAACTTCCAACCTCGTACGTCCATTGTTTCGGATGGTAAATCGGTAGCAATTTTTGGCAAAATTAAAAATTCTAAGCATGTTGTGTACTCAGTGGTGAGTGATCGAATGGTACCCACAACTGATCCTGCAACTCTCATAATAGCTCCACCCACACCAGCTATCTGTTCACTCACGCGGGCTCTCTTCAATCTGAGTTCTTGTGCCACTCTCTCCGTGATGAAATTTAATTGAGAGCCGTTATCGAGTAATGCTCTCACTTTGTATGGCTGATCGTTAACATCTAGAATTATAATTTGCGCGGTAGACAATATAACTGTTTTCTTCGAACAATTTGCTTGAGCCGTAGCAGTTAATCTTGACGTTGACGGAACCACTTCCACTTCAGATAATCTTCCTATCTTACACAGTTTCGAATGGTGCTTTCTTTTACACTGCTGGCACACATACGTCGATCTACACTCACGTGCTGAGTGTCCCTTTCGCAAGCAATTAAAACATAAGCCATGTTTTCTTACTATCTCCTCTCGATTTATCACTGACGCTCTTTCGAATCTCTCACACACATGCAACGGATGCTGTTCGTTGCACAGTGGACACTTGAGATACCCTTTAAATGTATTGTTCGTTTGCTGTACTGGTAATGCCACATTCCTACCATCTCTTCTCGCCTGCCTGCCGGTCACCATGATCGAATTAGCCGAATATTGATTGCAAATATTTTGCGCAGAGCTCTTTAAAATGTTCACTCGCTGTTCCAAAAATTCCACTAAATTTGTGAATTCATCTGTTTTGAAATCCACCGAGTACTGCTCCCACGCCACTAAAGTTTTACTGTCCAATTTGTAAAACAATAAACTTGTTAACGGAGTGTCCCACTTGTCGACAGGCTCGTTCAAACGTTCTAACCCTCTGACTAATCTATTTGCTTCGTTCACGATACGTGCCAATTCTTCCGTCGAGTCGGTTTTCATTTTTTCTAGAGAATAAAATGCCTTGAAATATTCCCTTTTTAACACCTTAGAATTATCATAACGTTTTAACAAAGCTTCCCATGTCACATAATAATTATCGGCCGTTATTTGCATGTGTTCAAATTGATGCGCAGCATCACCCTTAAGCGCCGATAATAAATATTGCAATTTTAACACTTCAGGCATTTCTGTCGAGTCATGCACCATAGACGAAAATCTGTCTTTGAACGTAAGCCATTTTGTTATTTCACCATCAAAGCTTGGAAGGTCAACCTTAGGAAGGCGCAGATGATTTTGAGTTCCTGCACTAATAGTTGTGTTAACCTGTGTAGTGTTCAACCCACTCGACGCCCCAGAATGGGAACTATTTTTTAATAAAAATGCCCTTACTTCGTGAGACCGTTTGTTAAATTCACGCCGATCTTTTTGCATGATATCGAACGCTTCCGAATCATCTACCGTTTCGTTGAATGCTTTACGTAATTCCGTGAACTCACTAACCAACTCTTCTAACTGTTCCAACCGACTAGGTATCTGATATGCATCGATGGTTGCATCAAAGGATTTCGTAAACTCTTCGAAATCTTGCAAAGTGTTCATAATTTCTACCCTCTTTAAATTGAACATTTTCACTCGTTTATCTGCTGCTGGCATTTTGCTCCCAATAATTGTTCTTTAGGCACTTCTTAACACAATTTTTAATAAAACGCACAGCAATGAGTTCCGTACCCCTGGAAGTTGTCGACACCTGAACTAATACGCGCGCAGCTTTGGGTGCCAAGTATGGCGCTAGGATAGTCACTCACGCACACCCACTCCACTACTACGGTTGAACGACTCTCACGCGATCGAAAATGTTCTGCGCTGACACTAATTATCCACAAATATGTTATTAATGGAAAGTTCACGCACGCACTAAATTCAGCTATTCACCGTATTACAACTTCGCACCTTTCGTCGTCGCACAGTTCGTCTTTTGCTGTTTACCGACAGCCCACAGATACGCAGCTCCTTTCGTGGCTTCACGTCCTCTCTCTCTCACACACACAAACCAACGATGAGTGTCCGGCTCCTGCAGCAGTAGCAACAACACGAATGGAGTGGAGAACACACCGTTCTGCTAAGAAATCCAATATTTCTTTGCACTCCCACTTGGCGCTCGGTAACCAAATAGCATAAACCACAAAAAACTAGCAAAGAATATCCGTAATTCGGATCCGGTTCGAAGGACCAAATGAACGATAGCTCATAAACTACTGTGATATTTTTTAGTGGTTTCCAAAGGTATGTTGCCGAGTCGACTGTCTGATTGCTACTAATCCTTTTATATTTTCGTCATAACCCTGACAGTCCTGCTAACACTAATACTAACGTAATCCTATGTACCCTTTTCCTATAATCTTACAATCTATAAATTTGCAGCCATTTAGGCGCCAACAAAGTGTGAACATAGTGTAATTATTATGGTTTTTAAAAAGGTATTATTTTAAAAACAAGAGAAAAGCAAGAAAATATTAATATAAAAAGAAATAAGCACAGAAAAAAGATCATAAAAATCAGGATTTGAACACACGCTTGCTGTGTTCGGAACCAAAAGCGTTGTCACTGCTCTATTTGGCAATTACAATAGTTAGGATGCAAAACCAGTATATAAACAAGCGAAGATGACGGCAAGCTATCTGTTCTCGTTGAATCAAAAAGTTGAAATATTTCGAAGAGAACCCGTTACGCGGCGCTCTAGCAGCAATCGAACACGACATAAGCCACGAACAAACCCATATAATCATATGGAGGTGCACTGTCAGACACAAACAAACAAACAAGACAAACCTCGAGTCGAACATGTCAGTTGATTCTGTCTGTGATGTTCGATACCCACCTGTACTGTGAGTACCTTGGCTGTCAAACGCTTGACAGCTACAGTAGATAGAATTCAATGCGGGACATTTTCAAGTTTTTTTTACGTAGTTTGTCTCTGGCGTACAAAATATTTAGAATAGCTATCAATAATATTAGCAATGCTTCACAATCAATTATAACATCAAATATACAGGTTTGAAACGTATAAAACTATTACGTGTACACAATGCATGTGTATGCACTGTATGTGTTATGGCATGGACGTTTGTTTACTTTTTTCAATAATAAATTTGAATGATTTTTATGTTATTTTTGATATTAATAACTAGTTTATTATTTGTTGAATCTTCCCCCTGCAGATGAATGTTCATTTAAACTATGAAAATGCTTCATTTTCGAGATGATAAGATAGGCGTATTGCAGTGCATCATGACAGGTCTATAAGACATCGAACAGCTGACAGAGCACCTATCGAACAGAGTCGTGTTTGTTTGTCTCGTTCGATTGGTCCCAGAGCGCCGCCTTACAGCCTTGAAAGTTTCGGTTGAAATCTTTATTCGCCTTCTAAGGCGACTAAGGCCTTAAATGCCTTCTGAATGCCTTCAAAGCCGTTTAGTGCTGGTAGGGTAGGTCGTAAATACATTAACCATGATTTCGCAGTCGCGATATTACGCCTGCTGAAAAATCTGTTTGTATGTGACAGTTGACTATGACCAACGTCACATGCCAGGTGAGGGTGGATGGAAAACTCTCAGGACCTTTTGCTACCACCAAGGGTCTGCGCCAGGGGGACGGGCTTGCCTGTCTCCTATTCGGGATAACGGACTGGCAGACGAAGGCGCGAGACCGTGAGCGGTTTCGGACACTCCTGAGGCAGGCCAAGACCGCAAAGCGGTTGTAGCGCCGGATAAGTAACTAAGTAATGTGACAGTTAAGAAAAGTGACTATTCACAGTTTGTACATGGGATTGACAGCTAGTGGAATTTCTCACCCACAAAATACTGGTTCGTGTATTTTTGACCTTATAATTTTTTTAATAAGAATCGTGTATAATGTTTTTAAACAGTTAAAAAAAATGTTGAAAATAAAAAAAGGCAATTTGTTTTGCATTTGATAATTCTAGTAGCAAATTCTGCTGGTTTCACACATAAACTGTCTAATTTAGGAAAAACGCGTATCTCGGGAACGGACTGTACTTAACTGTTATCGCTCTAATCGATATTTGGGGAAAATGGGAAAGTGTGTTTGGGAATTACGTTTTTGTTGCTTGGACGAGAACTGTCAAACAAGAGCTGTCAAACTAACTAGAAACAAAACTGAAAAAAGATAGCTTTGCAACAATGACCACTTGTTTGGCCTAGTTTTGTAAAAAAAACAAGATAAAGTACTGATAATTTACTCCTTTTGAAACTATGTGTACTGTACAATTGTGAAAAACTTTCCACTGCAGTGAATGTTTGTGAGTGTGTGTTTATGTACGTGCTAAAATCGTGAAACCGTGTAGAGTGTACGCCGTTCAAGACTACCAAATGAATGAAGAAATGTTGAAAGAGATGGTGGAATCCCAAATTCCACCATCACAAGATGTCCAAGAATGGTTTCTTCAATATTTTAAGGTAAGTACTGCATAATCTGTATCATTCATTAACTAAATGCATACATTTCCGCGCATCGGAAAAAACGTAAACAAACGATACTTTGACAACTACAAACGCATGCGTTTTGTGCAGCCTTGTACACATGATTCTACAGTGGTTGGCAATGTTATATGTTTATTTTTTGTCATTGAAAAGAAAACTGGTTTTATTTACACACTTAATGCTAAGATTCATATGATAACAAATCTTATGCAAATAATGATATTTTTCTTTGATTTTTTGGTATTAAAAAATAAAATTCGTATAAATGAATGCTTTTGTAACCGGTAAAAGTATATGCGCATCCGTATTTTGATTTATGAAACCAATGAGATCAATAGACTCCATGTTTCTGGAGACAAAAATCAAATACATATTTTTATTTAAGTGAAATGATTACATTGGTAAAATTCTTATGGAATGCCAATTAAATTTCTTCTTCTTCTTCTTTGGCACAACACCGCTGTTGGTCAAGGCCTGCCTGTACCCCCTTAGTGAAATGAGCTTGGCGTTCAGTGACTTATTTATTACCATAGCAGGATAGTCAGTCCTACGTATGGGGGCACGGTCTATTCGGGGTTTGAACCCATGACCAATTAAATTTACTTATTTGTGATATTTGATGAGAAAATAATAATAATAATAATTAATATTTTTATTATTATAATAAATGCTAATAAGTAGTTTTATTGATTCTAACAATTAATGAATGTCTAAAAATTACACTGTTGAAGATGTTTTAATTCTCTAATTATGTGTATTTCTTATTTCACACAATCCTCCAAAACAGGGCCATAGTCTTAAAAATACTTTATCTTATATAAATCTGAAATGTCTTATATAAATACATAGGCTTACTGAATATATTTTACTACGTAAACGAACCTATCGGGTTGAGCCAAGAAGAGTTTCGATAACCATACTATGTCGTAAAGAATCGCGGATTTGATAGAATATCCCCAAAATTGAATGATTGAATCTGCGGTCTAGAGTGAAATGGCGATAGTGCAAGCGCATTACTGGATTGGATTAATTTGCAAATCATGTGCATCCACCAGTCGCTTGCGATCATGCCCTTGTCCCAAACTACATTGGGCGGCTGAATTAAATCGTGTGCATTTCGTCAGACAGCCGCCTAGCCGGCACGATTTTTTTTTTGTATCGGTCGCGATACCCATTGCAGCTTGGATGCACAGTGTGAGCGGATTCGAGAGCCAATACCATCCGCACCGGGTATCCGTGGGAGAAATAGAGCCACATTTGTCGATTCTCGATCCAGCACTCGCGCAAACGGCAGATGCTCTGGATATTTTCTGGCCTGTTTCCTCGTGCAGCACAGATTGCTGGCCGGTTGCAACGAAGGAGAAATGATTACCATCAGCAGCATGCACGTCTTCTTTTCGCCCATGCCTGTGCTTTTTTTTGCCGGCAGTTCCCGTTGCTCCGGAGCGCTTTTGCTTTTATTATGCACACACAGACCGGCGATCGTGTCTGGCGATTGCAAGGACGCATGTGCAGTGGCGCGCATGGCCGGCGTTTTGTTTGGCCGCTGTTGCTTGTGTGCGGCTGCAGTCTGCACAGACGAAGTCGCGGACGGAGAGATGCAAACGAAAACACCACCAACACTAGCAAACTAGCCCTGTGCACCTCGACGAGCGCAAGGCACGGTGTCTGTGCCGGGCCAGCCAGAATCCCGATTCCCAGACAGTGAAAATAACGTTTCCGCACCGTCATCATCAGCACCGTGACCGTCATCGTGATCTGGGACGCTGGTCGTGCGATTGCAAAACCTCGACCCACGGGCGACAACTGGTTCGGGCGAAATGGCATATTGAAACAGCGAAGGTCGGCGGCAAACGTTTTTGCCACGATGATAGCAAGCAAGAGCAACGATGATGATGATGATCCCAAGCCTCAAACGATGGTGAGATGAAAGCATTTGGCGGCGCATAAATCCAAAATGGACGTTCGCTTTGTTCAATATTCGTCATTTGGTGACGATTTAGTTTTTTTGTGTGCCCTTTTGCTTCGCTGCTCCTTGCATCACCTGTAAACGAAAAAGTGAAAAGAGAGAGAGAGAGAGAGTGCGTCTGCAAATCAACGGCGTTTGGTTTGCGCTCCAAAGACCGATTGGGTGATCCTTTGTCAAATGGATTCATACATCCTTCCTGTCTGTCTTACCCATTCCTTAGAACTTGAATCCAAAGCCGTGTCTGGCTGTATGTGGGGGTGGAGGGGCATAAAATGAACGAACATCATAATAAAAACGTGCATCTAACGATGCAGCCCGTCCGCCGATTGAACGCGAGAAAGAAAGAGCTAAATCCATTCGTATATGCGTTGGCGAGGCCGGCGTAAGCGAGGAGAAACCGGAACGATGAAATATCCCAGAGAAACGACCACACTAGCAGGGTGGTCGAGGACTGGTCGGTCGCTGCCTGCTTGGGAGACGTGACGTGATGCACATGCATTTTGTAGCGTCATCCATTTGTCTGCGCGTTGCGGCGGTGCGTTGGTGCGCAGGGTGCGCGGGGCCCGGCTGGAGCTGCAGACGCTCGACAACAGCTCGCGAAGGCCACCGCTTGTGCTGGAAACTGAAACAATCAACAATGTTTGTAGGTTAGATTGCACTGGGTCGGCTGCAAACGTGCAATAGTTTGCAGTCTGTGCTAGTTGTGCAAGACTCTCCGATGTGTCTTTTCCTTGTTATGGGTTAGCTGTGAACGGTTTTAAGTAATCAAATGAGCACGAGCAACACTCGGACGGTGCCGGATGGTCGATTTCCTCTTTGGTACCATGTTTCGGCTTTTTGGTTTGTAACTAGAAAATAGAACTATAGTGTGAACTTCCGATCCATTTCCAATGTATTCAAAAGCATCAATCATCTGAATGATATCGGCATGCCTTTTAGAAAGTAACTGGAAAATCCTTGAGACTCCCTCACACACAACTCCACTTACATGATATACGAGACCTTGAACACAGTCGGTATCCTCTTCGTCCGAGTCCTCACGATGGATTTCACTTTTGCTCCATAGGACTCTCTCTCTCTCTCTCTCTCTCTCTCTCTCTCTCTCTCTCTCTCTCTCTCTCTTTCTCTTTCATATTCCTCATCTCTCGCGACGGTTCGAATTTTTCCCCGTACTGTGGAGCTTAAACCATGCCGCACTCTCAACTTCACCACAACTTTCCGGTCAGAAAATTTTTATGTGAGTCACATCCCCGTGACACAGAGCCTCACCCTAGCCTGTCATCATCAACAACAACAACAACCACTGTGTCTACTGCCTATTAACACATCCCTGGGCAACCGGAAGTGATTTATCGATCATCAACGATGTTTGTTTCGATGAAAGTTTCGAAGAGTGTTGCTTGCCGAACGATGTCCTCCCGGTTATAGAGGAGCTGCTTGCGCTACGGCGTAAGGGGACATTTGCCCACCGCGCACAGTGCATTATGCATGCAAAAATGCAAAACAATCTTCTTTTTGTACTTGCTGCTATGCAGCCAGGCGGGAATTAATACCTTTTGCCATGGGTATTCCGGGTCTCGACTCCCGCCGGAAACCGACGGGCAACGAGAGAACGTTGTCTTCCGTGAAGGTGATTTCGATTGGTTATGGTCCGTTGCACAAAGTATAGTGCAGGACCGGCAGGTACGGCAAGCGAAGAAATGTGAGAGGCAGACAACACCACCCCGCCCGAAGGCGACGATATACGCCGACGAGACACGTTGCGTTCTTGTGGCTCCGGGGGTCGCCCTGGATGGGAAATTGCTGTGCCATCGCTCCCCCCAACGGGCCTCAACGCTGACTGATGGCAATAATGCTTTCCATGCACCGAGCCCAGCACTCCATCGCTCAAAGTCCTTGAAATAAATTAACGTTTTCGCCAATTCGTTCCGTTGCGCATCGTGATGGGTGGTAGGTGGCTGGCTTGGCTGGCTGGCTGGCATCATCACGGTCGACATGCATCCTAGGCGGGTTGTTATATTGTTTAATGCTTTACTGCACCTGGCTTATGGTACGGTGTGGTCGTACCGATCAGCCGCCTTACATCAGCTACATGTGATATGTTAAATTGTTTTACAAATCTGTACAAGAAAAAGCATGCTCATGTTCATTTCATTTCCCCTCTGGTTGCAAAACATACTTAAGCAACTAATTGGCCACGGAGTTACTTGTTTGGCTCTTATTTTTACAACCAGTAAATGCATCCAGTAATGGCACAAAAGCATAAATCTGTTATGTGGAATGAAAATTGTAATTTCTGATTCAAGGGGCAGCATTTTATGGGGCACTGTTGTTATGTTAAAAATTTAAATTTAAAAATGTTTTTATCTCATTACGTGCATGTTGAGCTGGTGTAAAAAGCTTCAAGCAATTATTTTGTTTACGCCACCATAAATCCGTTTTAAAATCATTGCATTTCAATCAAGAATGGCGTCTTGTTTCCTAACGATCGGGTCCACCTGCAGGGGGTAATGAATTAGCAGATATGGCATGAGGCAACCAAATAAATATCTCCAGACGGGTGCCCAATCCAATTTCAGAATCCTCATTCCTGCGCCGCCATTTATGTTTGAAATTTTCTACTTCGAAAAGTAAAAGTACCTTAACTGTGGTGGTGGTGCGTTCGTGTGTCTCCCTTTGTACACCCTCCACACAGGCATAGGCACGAAAGGCAAGTCACAGTATCCATAACTTTACTGCTAAATATTCTCTGCAGTAATTAACAACCGTTGACGACGCATATTGTGGCGCAGAGTTTTGAAACGGGGATTCGATCCAACTCCCCCACCAGCTGCTCCCGTCCCAGGGAGTAACTGGCAGCTGTTGTTCTGGAACGCTGTTGTTCTGCCCTACGGCTTACTGTAAGGATATTCGCGCAAACCGCCCTCACGATCATTCTTTCCCGCTTTATTACCCACCAAAAGTAACGCAGGATGTCACGCTCGCTCGCTCGCTCGCTCGCCCTTGCTGTTTTCATCCTGGCCGGCGTTTCGTTCACTCGTGCTACCCTTATCGCAATTGCTGCCGTTACTTAAACCGCTGTCGTCTCGACCCGGTACTCCCGAACCAGGAGCAGAAGGGAAGGTTATTCACCTCGTAGAACGTTTCGACGGCTCGCGCACGGAACAGAACAGCCGAATCTCCCATCAAACCCAACACACAGCGTGCACCCCAAAAATGGTGTCTGCCGTAAAAGTTTCGGAAAATCCCCACCCGAGCTCACTGACTCAGAGCGCACCGGTGCTCGCCCCCGGCGGTGCCCTCGCCGGTGCTTTGCTACCAGCGCACTGACTATTAGCTTCAGCCAAAGAAACCACCCTTCGTTCGTTCGGTACTCATGAGCCATGAGCATTGCTTTGGCGCCCATTTTGAACGAAATTTTCCGAGGGATTTCCACTCAATAAGCCACCCCCTAATCGAATGGCAACGGAGAGTCGAATCTAAACAACAACAACAACAGCACCAGCAGCAGCCGCAGCAACATCAACAACAACAGCGACGGCAACAACACCACTACACTGCTGCACGTGGCCCTAAGCGAGACCGTGGCGTACGCCAAGTGCTGAAAGGAAAAGGGACTGTACATAAGTATGTATGTACGAACCGGGGGCCAGATTTTGCCTGCCAGGCTGTGCTTCTGTCCTGGCTGTCATTTCCGGCCAGTCGGTGAAAGATCCGAAAAGGGGACACTGTAGAACGACTAAAAATGTAATATAGGAGGCTTGTTGTCGGGGCGGGCACATCTTGTTGGCAGCGTGAACGAAGCTAATGGTTGGCGGGGTTGGCGTTTTGCATTTTGTTTGGAAGGTTGTTCTTCCAGGACTTGCCTTCTTTCTCTTCATTTTCAATCATCAAAATTTTGAAACGCAAGCGTTGAAACACATCAGTGGAGCAAAAGGGACGGTTGGCACACACCCAGACCGTACCCGGCATCCAGTCTAGGGGAACCATCTTCGGGCGTGAATCGGTGGAAAACATTTTAATTCTCCCTTAAACTTTTCCTTGCCAACCCGTGTCCCGTGCGGCAGTAAACAGCGATGTTCGTTACCACACGGTGACACATTGGGCTCCCCAGTGGTGTTCGGAAGCAGTGTTTATTGCTTCTGTTAAACATCAGGATATGACTCATTGGAAGTTTTTGTGTATGTGTGTGTATATGTTTGAGTATGTACATCATGTCGCCGTGGCGGTAACGAAGACGGTACGCCACACAACGACAGGAAGGGAAAATATTTTCCCCATGTTTAGAAGCACTCCACGTCGTCGTCGGTCGGGGTCGATGGGGCTGAAGCCCGGATTCATTTTGATCCTTATTCATCTCCTCCCATCCCCCAATTGGGCCCGGATGAGGCTGTTGATTCTGGTGTTTAGCTTGTCTTGTTGAAGATGCCTATGTAGCTGTATGTGTGTGTGTGTTTTTTTTTACATTTTACTGAGACCTGCCATTCCAAGCATCCATCTTACAGAGGGTCGTCGGACCGTAGCTCTGTGCCTTCGCTTTATTCGTCCGCAACGGTGTTAATGTATTGCACTCATTGCTCGGTGGATTACACGCCGATGGTGCAAACTAACCGAACCGGCGGATGTTAACGGTGGCTTAAGGAAATGCTTCAGACAGCCGGAAAATGGGCACATTATGATTAAAATCAGACATCAGACTCCGCCGTCCCACGGTTATTGCTTTTTTCTGTTGTCATTCATTTGTTGTGAATATTAATCAGTTGAAGTTAAGGGTTTGTCTACGGATGAAAGCCGCCCCAATGCAAGCATTAGAGAATGGTAGCATTACTTTGTTTCTAAAATCACCTATTTAATTATAATGTATGAGCGAATTTTATACGTATATTTTTTCGTCTTTATACAGTATTGTGATTGGTTACTTGTTGATTGGTTTCTGCAACCTGCAAAACTGATGCCCATTAGGGGCTAAAGGAAACCTACATAAAAAACTATTGTTTTGGAAAAAAAACAAGAAAAAACGAAGAGATTGTGGCCACACAGCTGCTAATGTTAATTTTAAATATCATAAACAATCCATCTCCACGTTACAGGCTGATCGCTTAAGTTTATAGGTTCAAAATACCCTTTAGCTAAAGCGAACCAGAAGTTGTTTGGTCGTAGCCATTGAACAAACCTTGCTTTACCCCAGCCGAGGTCACGCAATGATCTTTTCGGGCGGGAAGCAGCAAACCAATGCGAATGCACAAGGCAACGTCCATCACCATCAGCTCGTAGACGACGGCGCACGATCAACATATACCGCCTGAAAACTGCACCACTAACTGCAGTAAAATCTAAAGCAAAACTCGGAACCATAAAATGGTAGAAGAAAATTGAGAGTACGAGTCCCGCATCTCCGGGTGCGGGTGCACACAAAACGGCAGCGGAAAGAGGAACGATACAGACAGCGTCCATGCTACTGCTAATCAACGGAAGTGGCCCGTCAGTCGCTTCGTTTCGCGTTTGTGCCGAGCGACGCGAGGTCTCTGACTCGCAACCGGCAACGCCGAAAGACGCATTTCCAAGAACTGGCAAGATTAATGTGCACCGCTCACAATTTTTGCCACAGGAAAGCGGCAAACGGCGAAGAAGATGCCGTCGCCGACTGCAGCGCACCCCCGGGGGCTATGCGAAATATGTGGAAGGACAGGCTCTCGGTGTGTTGTTAGTCCGTGCGATGGTTCCTCCCGTCGTGGAACACGCTCCAAGAGAGGTGGCGTTACGATCGTTTGCCCATTCGTAGGGTTCGGTTCTTCGGCGAAATCGCACATCAAATGTTCTCGCGCACCAACGTTCTGCATGCGAAGGAAGTGGAAGTAAACAGTGCAACAGCAACATCGAGACTGCACCGTGACTACGGCGTTGCAAGTGCAATGTACCCACAGAGGGACGGTATGCCGCTGAATGAAGTGCGACCGATCGAACGACGAACCGAGTCGCGCTTCTAGATCAAGATTGTAGATATTGGTCGGTGTTGGTCGAAGAACTCTTCTGGTCGTATTTCTACATGTTTGCAAGATGGTTAAGAAAACTAATGAAGTGATATCGTCAGCTTTCAGGATTGCATAGCTAGTCGGTATCGATCAACGACAAGATCTTCTTGAACTACAGTACTAAATTGGAGCAAAATATGAAAATATTTGCTTGTGGACTTAGCAGGTTCATATGAGCTTGTGAGGCTGAAACATCCTGAGTACCAACATACATCCGTTCCTCAAACGTTCGTAGAGATTCTTCGCAAACAATTTCGTAGAAAGATGGTCGTGAGAGTTGTTACTATGCGATCACATATCATTTAAAGCAATTATACGGAAAAGCATATGAACAATGATCAGAATCCAGCACATATTGATTCAACACATTCGTTTTTGAGTTACATGCTACTCGTCTGTGTAGCTGCGGCAATGAAATAGACGTCGAGAAGAAGAGCACGCACACTAGAACCGGTTTGGCGGGCTATGGTACGTGTGGAATTCCTTCTTTTCCCAAGACGTCTGACCAGAGTCTTCCCATCGCTTCGTCGGAGCACTGGGAACACTTTCATTGGAAGGTGCGGGAAGCAAGAGAACAACAGCAAACCGCGTAAAAGGATAAAATCTCAGTACCATGAATGGGACTCGTGGGAGTGCAATGGCACTTGGGCCAGGCAATCGGCCAAGAAACAGAGAAACACTAATGATCACAACGACGACGATCCTTGTTGATCGTGGTTTCCCAGCAGCCCTAAACCTTATTGCAAACGTGCATATGGTTGTGTGAGTGTCATTTTCATTTGCTTTATCTGTACCTCTTTCTTATATAAATTGCATCTTTTGAAGTATACGGCGGTTCCTGGGGACTTTGAACCGTTGACATCGGAACGAGAAATTCAAGGCTGACCGATCAAACCTGTGTGCTTGACCTTCTACGGGAAAGGATCATCCACCGGGATGTTTTTGTATACCTGCACAGATTAACAAACGAAGACTCTAAATCAAACTGCAAATTTCGATTTTCCGAACATATAAATGTTTTTTTGACAGCAAACAAAGTTGCTACTATTGCTAACGTGGAAATAAAATCAAAATCATAAAGTCTAGTCATAATTGAATCATGTGCACAAACTGACCGATAAGAAGGCGGAACAGTGTCGTCTCGCTGATGTAACGTTTTATCAACATGGATCGTGTTCTGTCTAACATGTCTCCGATTCATCAAGTGTACCAGGTTTATCAAGCTTGAAATAATTGAAGTATGAAAAGGTATGTTATTTTTAAAAAAAGTGTACTGAACAAGTTGTCTATGAGTTAAAAACATATATTTCTTCATAGACTGCAAATCGTTTTTTTCATCTCGTTTGGTTCAACAACTGCAATCAGTGCCACTAATGAAGTTAAATCTCTATAACATGTCTTTAGACCAACGCAGGTACATGGTTTTGACAAATTTTTTGAATAGTTTAACTTTTTTTCATGAATCACAGACTACTTCTTATTCTTTTGACGATTTAGACAAAAAAATCAAATACAACACATGTCCTCAAACCATCTTTCAATTTATCCAAATTTCCATTTCTTCTGAAAATGTGTTACTCGTTTCTTTTTCAAAAAAAAGAACCTGTTGGCTGAAACATTTAGGATACTTCCGTCCATCCTACCTACTTGACGAAGTAAGTAAGTAAGGCTTTGGTAGTCATTTTTTATGTGCTTCTGCTATCGGCATCGCTGTAGGTACATTTCTGTTTCGGTGCCCTGTTTTTTTTTACCCATCCATGATGATCTTCTAACCCACTCCCAGTTACCTGCTATTATCGGCCTTCCGAGAGTATGGTTTGAAGTTTTTAAATAATAAATTTTTACGTGCCTCTGCACACGTTCGAGGCTGTTAAACTCCCGGCTGGTAAGGAGTATCTTAGTGGGGCCAGTAAAACACAGGAAATATGATCCTTTTCTTGGGTCGACCAAAGCAGTGAACTGTCAACTCATGGCTCATGAGAGTAAAAAAAAAACATCAACAACAATAGAATAACCGTCCCGGGTCGTCGCTCTTTTGATCACCTTATCGTTTCCTCGTCCTTAAGCGTTAAGCGTGAAACATAGCACAGGACCGGCAACCTCTTGATCCTTCGGCAAAAATGGGCAAACATATACAAAAAAAACATGTCGAAAAGATGTGTCTGAACCCACCGATGGACGACAGAGCGGTGTCCAGCTCTCTACCTGTTCAACAACATGCAGAATTTTGGGTGGCCATAAATATCCTAAACCCTAATTAGACCAATAAATCCTTACTGAATGACCTGAGAATTTGTAATGTATGGTTCAGTTTCAGCTCTGGTCCGGTGACAGCTTTGCCCCTGGCCATTTGAGCAATTGATGAAGGCTTGTCAAAATGTTTTAGTAGTACTGTAACTTTGATGTTATGCATGAGTTGAATGTAGACCGTAAAATGTTGTTTAAATTACGATTAATATAATATATAAAAAATGAAAAAAATAAAATAAATTTAAAAATAATTCACTATACTCCCTGATTCATTAATAAAACGAATCTGATTATTTTGTAAGAAACTGTATGTTGAAGTTTATAAAAAGTCCAAAGTTTTGTCATAATCGCTGCGACGGTGCAGCACACATGAGCGGTGCGGCTCGCTTTGCAGATGGTGCCGTTTTGTTAGTGCTTTTTTCAATTTGGATGATAATTTTGGTGTTCCTTTTGTATCTCCGGTGTCTGCAACAAAGGATCGGATGCATTCTGCGAAACGGCTTTTGGTCCCACCTGCATGTGAGATCGTTAAAATTGCAGTTTTGGATTATTTTTTTGTTCTTTCTTTCTCAAGCGGAATCAGTGGAGTTAGTGTGAGTTTAACCAAAAGTGAACCAAATCCGTCCGTGACTGCATCCTCAGACCTCATTTGGTATAGTCTGCATCGCCTTAGGAGGACCGACCCGAACGATGAACACGACGGCCCTACAATCGATCGCCCAGATCAGGACGCGAAGGCTTGGGGGAAGCAGCTAACTCTTCCTCTGTCTCTCTGGGCGGCAGATGGTTTCCGAATGGAGACTGTGTATTGCGCGGTTTGCAGGCGGTTCTGGTCCTTTTCAAAAATAAATGAACCACTATAATGAGTGGCAATGGTAGTATCATTTAACATTTTGTTTTTATGGTGGTTGGCGTTTTTATTTTTTTGTACAACATTATTATTTTTGCCGTCCTCTATCATCCACTCTTTGTTGGATCGGCTGGTTGAAGCTCGCCACACTTCTTGGAAGTAATATTTGCACTGGCTCTACTGTCTATCAAAATAACAAAACAGCAAGACAATACAAAAAAGAACCTAAAATGGTCGAGACAGAGGGGCCAGGTACATTGTTCGCCGTTGCTCGTCTTAGGTTTCAGTATCTAAATGGTTTTGGTTTTCGTTCGTGGTGTGCCTCAATCCATTCAAGGATACGGCTTCATTTCGTTCACTGCACCGCTGACGATGAATTCCATTTTATGTTTGTGTTTCACTCTAAAAGGTTTCCTTACGATCAGCAGCAAATCCCCGACCCACACCACACAGTATACGGGTGTGCCGGTGCGATTGATTGATGCATCCTTTCCGAGCGTACGGGAAAAATAGCTTCATGATGGTACCTGTGTCTTCCAGTTTGTTGATGATCGATAAAAAAAACTTAATAAGTCTAACGTGTACTACACTTTGTTTCTAATCGCCATACAAGACTCAAACCTTGTTATATAGACAGAAAGGTTCTTGAGTTCTGTTCTCTTGTACGTCCTTATTTTTCAATCCATCATGTTTAGTGCAAAAACGCAAAAGAAGTACCTACAGCAAAAGCTATATTTGAATATAATGCTCTTGACTGAAATCGTTCCTCAGCTTCCATTTTACAACGTTATGCACTCCCGGAAAACAGTTCCAGTTGGATTAAAATTCAGGGACATTAAATGTTCGCGCCACGTCGGCTTGGGCCAGGGATGTTGGTTCTTCAAATCGTTGGGCGTGCAGGAGGTTTGGGCGTTTTCTATTATTTTTTCCCTTCCATGCGTAGACGCACATAACGGATGCAGGATCACAATTGGAAAAGGGTCGCATGTGCGCGCTGTACACGCCATTGGCCAGAACGAGAACCGTTCAATAGTGCGAAAAAGATGGCTTTAAAAAAAGGGGAAATCCAGTCATATGGCGTTGGTTTGGGATCGTAGTACCTAACGTACCATATGCGATAAGAGTTTGATTGATAAGTGTGTAGAGTACAGCAAAAAAGGTCCGTGCTGAAGGTAAGCGATATGCTTTGAACTCACAATAAGTCGATTGATGTAGCGATATTGCAGAGATGACACAAACATATTAACGCACACACAAATGTATTAAGCAAGGAACGTATTAAGGAATATTACTAAAATGTGCGTCTATCTGAAAAGTTTGCTCCATCAAATTTATGATACACAAAAACCAGATGAATATTAACACATACAGCAACTTATCAGTTCATGTCACTCTTCGAACGCACCCTTTTACGAAGAGGTGACCGATGATTATGCCGTTTGTGCACCCTCTAGATTCCCGTCCGATTGCGCAAGAACTGGTACGGCAGCCACGGGGAAAAGGGTCCCTGCGTATAGGGGAGAGGGATGAAAGCGTTTGTCGTCGCACGCAGCATAAAAACGAATGCAAACGGCAGATGTGCACTTGAGCAAGTATACAGGCCGCTAGGCAGGCAGGATGGCAGGCTGCAAGCATAGAAGCCACACATACTTTGGTAGCAGCAGGCAGACAACGAATGCCCGCTCATTTGCCGTTGTTGATCAGCATTTTCGGGGTGCACCCATACACCGATATGCGAGGTGCGTGTGTATGGCTGGCCCCCGTTGTTGGAGTTCGGTTAGGGTGAACATACAGCGTCGCCAAAAATATAGCGTCTCCTCGCACAACAGCTCCTTTCTATCTGACTCGCTCATTTGGTGTGTGCTTCTTATATCGTTATGCGTGTGTTATTTTCCTTTCTTTTCCCCCTTAATAATTCTGAACCGTGCATGGGGTAACGATAGAGGGTCATATGTGTTCCTACCCTCGCCCGAAGTGGAACGGTTCTGTGGACACACATTTGCGTTAGATTATGCGGTGGCCATCAATCATACGCGTGTTTTGCGTTCGACTGTAAATGCATGCGATAATGTGAAACATCATACTCAAATGGAACTCGCAGAACAGTGCAAACTCCTCTCCTCCGTCGACCAATTTTGATCAAACCCAAACCACAAGCACAGAAAAGCGAAGGATCACAGAATTGGTATCAGATACTTACCGGATGGGTGGCGGCGGTACTCGACACTGTGAAGGATTTAGTGTCATTAACGATTGGTGCCAAATGGTGTTAATTTTTATTTCTACAACAGCTGGAAAAATGCTTAAATTTGGGTTTCAAAGCGATTTGTCAACAAGCGTTTACAAGCTCATAAAGTTATAAACACCAATTATTGGAAATAAAATCTAAAAAAATCGGTCTTCCCTAAAAGTGTCCGTACTGATCCAGTTCAAATCAGATTTGAACGCAACATATCCTTAACTATAACGTACGATCGACCTTAATTGTGCAATAAAGTTTAATTGTTGTAATTAATACAATAGCATTAAAGCTGAAGGGGAGATTTCATTCATTCCTTGTACAAAAAAGAAAAGAATGCCATTTACATATTACTTTCGCTCTTTGTGTATGTGTTGACTGAGAAAAAGAAAGAGCAAAATCAAGCGAATTAATGAGATAATTTAAATTCTAACAAATTGACGCAAATGCTGCACACAATTCGTTCCAGCAACGGCTGGTGGGACAAGCATATAATAGGCACTACATTCCTGAAAGTTCATTGTCTCACCAGGTGATGAACAATTTCGCTTATCCCCTTCATTCGTGATTGTTCAGTGGTCAGTCGTGTGTTGTTTTCTGCGATATGCGTTATTTTTACTCGCATGCTGTCGTTTGGTATGTATGGGAAGATGGAGCGTAATGCAGACTGTCAAGGATTTAGTGGTGAACATCGTAAACGTTGCTATTTTTATTGTCAATAAACGATTTATGATTGGGCCGGTCTGGTGGTACAGTCGTCAACTCGTACGACGTAAAAACATGCCCGTCATGGAGTTCAAGTCTCGAATAGACCGTGCCCCCATACGTAGGACTGACTATCCTGCTACGGTAACAATAAGTCACTGAAAGCCAAGTTCATTTCACTAGTCGGTACAAAGGCAGGCCTTGACCGACAGCGGTTGTTGTGCCAAAGAAGAAGAAGAAACGATCTAAACGATCAACGGATCTGTGCATCCATCGTTTGTATGAATCCTATTGATTTTCAAACTAACTTTGTACAAAGCAAACAAGTTAAATAGATTACCTAAAAAAAACGTGGATAATATGTGCTAAGCGTTTGAATTTGTAATGTTCTCTTAAGGGGTATATATACAACATTTCTTCCTTTGGACCCATATTGGTCCGTGCTTCCCTAACTTTGTTCTTTTCATTCTTTATAATCCAACGCTCTCGGGCGGTCTTTGCACTCTCCAGATGACTAACCATAAGTTTATTCTCGCAGTCCTGCCTGAGCCGTATGCCCCGCCAGAGCGTTTTGTTATGTGTGGACTGCCGGTCTATTGATACACTGAGTTTTGCGGTTTGCTACCACATTTCCATCCCTTTGCTTGTCGGGGGTTGCAAGTCTTTCGTGTGCTTCACCCCCGTGTACGGCTATAGTGGTGTGTAACTGTTGGTTTCGTTTACTGCATCTTTTATTCCGCTTCTACTGAGCCTTTCGGGGTTTCGACATTCACAACACAAGAATTGAATAGTCACGGGAACCGTTGGGAACCGAAAAAAGTTTCAAGGATATAAAAGATAAATTAGAAAATCAATTTTTCTGCTCCAACATGATTGATATGTATTTTTTGTGCATTTAGAATATAAACATGTACCAAGTTTACATTTGTAGCCTGCAATCCTTGCAGATTGTTGTCGTAATCGTTCCATACTTTTCTGGTCCGCTCCATTACAAAGGATTATCAACTCCTAAGATCCGTGGTCGGGTTGTTTCATCCGCGAGATCAACTACCGCCCAAAATATCGCGATTCAACGAACAAAGATAGGAGGCAGACAAAACCAGAGCTGTTCGCGCCACCAGCCACTAGCACACAACACAGGCACACCAGCTACGACCAACGACCGCAATGAAGAGCGTACGAAATTGCCAAGAGGCACCGAGCGGGCAAGGGCGCAACACCTCCAGCGGTTGGGTGGCGGGAGCAAGAACGCGAGAACCGCTCGGCCAGAGGACGGCTCCCATGGTGGGAGCAGTTTTTATTATTATTATCTTCATGCGGGAACAGAAGAACTGGAAGATCGATGAGCTTTCCCAGGGTCAAGAGTCGACGTTTGGCATGGAAGATGGAATGTTTTCATTGCGTCAAAATGGATTTCAAAAACACCTCGCCACCAAACCATGTGCCCGTGTGTGGTGCAGTCAACCCATGGAGAGGAATTCATTTTGCGGAAATCATCCAGCCAGCTTAATCTCTTTGGCAATTCCATTATGATGGTTTTAAAGCTGGATTGTCACAACATTATTTATCTTATCGTTGGAATGTCAAAATGCACTGTTCTCTGCTTCAATCACAGAGCGAAAGTTGTTAATAAAATACGTTGTACTAATTTTCGATGAAACCTTCAAAAGTCAATAATATCGCAATTGCAACGTTAAAAGAGTTAAATATATTACCACCAAACTTTTGACATGCAAGTAAGGGAACGCGATGCGTACGGGCCAAATTGCCAATGGTGGAACCCGTCCGCAAAATGTGTCCGTGCGCAGACTGGTGTAGAAACCGGTGTGTTGGTGTATGTATGGTATTCTACCGTCTACCGGGTGCTGCCGGTGTGCTGTTGCTGCTGCTGCTGCTGCGTCGTCTGCCGGTTCTGTTTGTCTGACTTTCGCGATCCGCTTTATGTTATGCCGGCCGGTATGTGGATTGCTTTTGTTGTCTGCAACGGAAGTGCCGCGTGCACAGACGGAGGACAAAAAGGTTCAAAATCCGCACTTTTAAAGGCCGGCATCGCGATAAATGAGCAAAACAGCAAAGTGAGAAACAACATACTCTCCGAGCAGTGTTGTAATTTCGAATGCGTTCAAAAGGCAATTCACAGCGGGTCCATGTTTTATTCAACTAATTGAGCCCAATGGAGTTCATTAGCCGAATAAATGTTGTTCAAAGCCGGAACTAGTGTGTCTTTCCATTAATTTCCTTAATAACTCACGCACAAGTAGTCAAATATTTAATTAATAAAAATTTTAAAAGTCACATTCTTAGCATCTTCCATTATTTTAATATTTATACATTATTGGAACAGATGTATTACTCAAAAAAAAAGCTAAATCGATTATTAAAAAACGTCGATGCAGCCGAGGGCGTGTCGTCTGATGGTGCGAGTGTCTGAAAACTGCTGCCATTTCATTGAGGGGTGACTCACATCCGTGCGTTTGAACTCGGGTGGATGGTGGATTTGGGGAGTGCAACAACGGCTCATCCCGGAAACCGGAGACCATGTGGTCGCCATACCCACAGCATCTGCGGCCAAAACATACACTCTCCGTCTCGTGCAGCAGACGGGCGTAGACGCTTCGATGCGACGAACAAAGAACTCGAATCAGGGATGCGCGCTGTACTGTAGATCGGGTGCATGCTTGTTTGTATATGTGTCTGTGTGTGCGTGGGTATCCATCTGAATGAACTTTTCTGGGGGCCAAACCCGGGCTCGGGATGATGATGCTGTACCGGGCAAGGATTGAGGACCTTCTGTCATCCAGCCAGACGACGACGGCTGGCACGATAGATGGATGGATTTTGGCGATCAAAGCGATGTGATGAGCGGGACACAGCGAAAGAGAGAGAGTTAGTTTCTGCTGAGATGGAATGTTTTATTTTGCTGTCGTCGTTCGGGGCAAGCAATGGAATGGCCAGAATGTTGTTCCAGACAGTGCAGAAAAGCATCGCCAGACGATAACAAATTTACATCCCCATCGATCGAACGATGAAAGAATTATGTTACGCAGACAGAATTTATGTCCCAAGCCCGTTTCCGTTTGTCTGGAGTGAACATTGCAAGAACGGAAACATTTGAAAAAGGTCTATATCTTTACCAACCAATGGGCAAATTTCATAATTATGGATGATTTAAGAATTTCCTACAAACAAATTACATTACAAGTTTGATAAGCGTATATCGGATTTTTGGTTGTTTATTACTAGACAAAAAATACATGTTTTCGTTTCCATGGAGCGGATATTGATGTGCATATGGCCGCCCTGTTAGAAACAACATTCGGCGACGATGTGTATTATTTTCACCCTGCTTGTCTCCGCAAGATCACATAATAGTGCTGCTCTCCTTTTCTGTTATTTCTATCCCGCTTCCGCTTTCCACTGCACGCCACGCTACAAACAAAACAACGTGAAAATCTTTCCCCTCCCTGACGACGCCTCACGACCAGTGTGTCTAGATTTTTCCATCGCTTCATATCGCTCCCCCATTGCAATAAGTGAGCGCTCTTTATTCCAGCGCCAAGGGTAGAATGGAAAATTGAGCCGGGAAACAACACCGGGAGCCTTCAACCTTCAACCAGGGCGGCCCTCTTTATGCAACCCCTGGTTGGTGCCAAACGCAGGAGCGTATTCTGATGCACAAACACAACCACAGTGCGAGATGCAATTCTCTACGGTAGTGTGTGGATGTGTGCTCGTTGCTATGCTCGCTCTCCCTTTCGTACGGAACGGCTCGCACAAAGAGACTGCAGTCTACCTGGTTGTCGGATGGTGGATTGCATGGGACCGAGATAGTCTTCAGCTCTGCTCCTGTGCTGTGCTGATCAAATTCACTCCCATGTACGTATACAAATGCCACACAACCACAACGATACTGTGTGCGGCGAGTGCGTTCACCACCCAAAACGGTCCTGGTTCCCGGTTTTGGTTCTTCCTGCCGCACAGGCACACTCCACACCGAGAGCATGAAGTAAAGCGTACAACTGTTTGGGAAGGTTGGAACAGCCAGGGCATGGCAAGAATGAAACCATCGATTAAACAATTATGCATCGTCTCTTTTTCCATCGTAACAAGAGCTTTCGAATGGCGGAAAGCGCGCCGGATGCAGTTCGAAAATGGGATGTCCATGCTCATCGATGGTGCTGCTGTGTTAGAAAAGCAGCAGTTAGCGAGCAGAGGGAAAAGGTCCATGAGGAGGAATAGCCTTTACACAGACAAGAAGCAAAAGGAAATAGGAAATCGAAGCTCCTAGAGTTTCAACCATAACTGCTACAAATACATTGAAATCATAAATTCTTCTCAAAACAACCCAAGAACACACCAACTCCACACAACAACAATCTACACACACACATAGAAACACAGTGGCGCAAACGGATTGTACACCCTCGCTATGTTATGGTTAGGGATGAAGGTAATTCGAAACAAGATGGGCACCAAGGGAGGAAAAGTAAAAGAAGCGGAGTGAAAACGACAACTACAACGAAAACGCTCGAAGGTACAGAGCCGGAGGAAAGGGAAACGTTAACGCAACTGGAACGATCATAACACACACGCGGTAACGAGAAAGCAACCAAAACACTCAAGAACAGGATGAGTAAATCGAAGAAAACACGCCGAAGTAAACAAAGAACGAAGAGGAGGAGAATGAGACTAAAACTAAACCTAAGGGATGGATGGATCGTAAGAAGGAGAAAGAAGAGAGGGCGAGAAAGCGAGAAAGGTAAAGAATGTTTCGTTTGAAGGCGAAAGCAAGCGAAAATGGTGTAAAGCATAGAGACACACTGTGCACAGGCCGATAATAGTGGGAAGGAAGGTGGAAAAGTAATAAAGCAAGTAAGGAATGGTTTGTCGTGCGCAACGCAATAACCTTATGCACGCTGCCCCAAACACACCACAGGTGTGTGTGTCTGTGTGCGTATCGAGGGGTAGGCGAAGGGCCCTGGGGGGGGAGGTAGAGAAGAACGAATTTTTACTGCACACGATCTAGCATCGCTACCTCTATCTCCACCGCCACCTCCACCGGTGCACTGCGGCGTGTAGTAAAGTTGGAGAAAAACAGAAAAAAGTTTTTTCTTTGCGATACTGTGGCTGCAGTTATGTAGCTCTTTCTACCTGCAATCATTCTGGCGAGTTGGTAAAGCTAGCATTGCAGGTTCTATTTATTGCCTAGCATCTGTGGAATTTATCGCTTATCAGCGATTTGCGTATCGTAACCATTTGTTCTTCTGCACACCGGAGTGGGGGAGTCAGTTTTGTTAAAACGAAGCATTTATGTACCATAGCAAGTACCCCTTTTTCGTTAAACATACAGAATTTGTCTAGAAGACACAGAAACACAACGGCTGGTGGTTGCAAAGCCACACAACCGCACCGGTTGTTCTATTCTTTTTCATCTAATCCGAAAATTAACAGCAGGGAAATAACGTGTTTTACAACGCGAGAAGGAAAGCCACGCAAACACAACTTCCTCTCGACGGTAGAGAACAGCAGCAGCGCGTAGAAGAAAGTAGTCCGCGGTTTGTTTTTGTTTGGATCTCGAAGATTCGTTTTCTTTGTTTTCGTTTTTCATCCTCACATGGTGCCCTCTTTTCCGGCGAACCAATGTGGAGGTTGGGCAAGTAGCAACTAGCGAGAGCCATAGAATCTGCTAGATGTGTTCTATTTTCGAGCAATCAGCCAAGAAGCTAGACTGAAGCTTCTCGACGGGGAGTGCAGATTTAAAATTCAAAATCTGTTCAATGTTTGTTGTACACACTTCTTAAGTCGTTCAATGAATATATCTGTCTAAAATTTGAAGGTATTTTAAAAATTAAAAGAGAATCAATTTACTCCCCAACCGACTGTATGGTAACGATTTATGACACGTTAAAACTAACCTAATTCTCTACCCTAAAAGTAGCAAACTATCAAAAGTATTTGAAGGCAATATAATAAAAAGGGCAAAATAAATTGAACCACTCTTTGAATTGAACCAACACAAACACTCTATTGCCATTTTACGACGTTTCAATAAGATCGTAAAATTACATTGGTCAACGGTTTTTTTGACGTGTTTCCATCAATAAAGTAATGCCTCTTGCCCGTTTTGTAATTAACATGTAGTGTTACTGCCATAAAACAATTTTGCCGTTGTTGAAAAGGCTGCACATCATGAAACGGCTCTTCACCACACCCTTTGCTGTATTGTCTTGCCGCTCACAGTGCCTAGTTATAAATATACAACCCAAATGCTTGAAGTTAACCGTACGGAACGTTCCTAGTTGCTAGTTACCGTTACCATTAGCTACCAGGCAGGACATAGTTTAGAGAGCGAGAGCGAGAGAGAGAGAGAAAAAAAGCCAACCCTCGAGCACAGGGACATTTAAATGTGTATCCTAATTTGATTTTCTCCCATACACTTGAATATGCCGATCCTAACGGCTGGCTGCTGCTCGATGAAAACGGAGCGATATGATCGATGGCATCGCCAGAAAAGGATACGTCCGCACAGCGTCGTCTCTTGGGGTTCTGGCTTGTTTTAATTTCCTACCATTGCACTACGTTGTTTTGTTCGTCTCCTGTATTTTTTTCTCTTCTACATCCTTCATTTTCATTTACCACCATCAAATACTCGAACAGACTGTGTAGAGGGCCGCTTGGTTGGAGGGTGCACAGCAGTGGCACAGTCGTATCCTTTTACCCATCGTTCCTAGAGCGGGTTTTTCCCGTTGCTTGGCTGTTTTTGCTTGACGCCGTATCCTTCGCATGTTGCTTCGTACTGCTACCATCCTGGCCATAAGGTATACCATGTCACGCACACTAAGGCATCCGTTTCCGGGACAGTTTCGGGACGCGGGACCGTTTTCTGCCTGTTTCTGCCGCTGCTACACCACAAGGGAATGGCAATTGGTGTGTGTTGTGTTTATTCCGACAGCTCGAAAAGCATCTCTGTATGTGTGCGTGTGTTGTTTATGTGTATGTGTGTTTGTAAAATGGCTAGGATGCTAAAAGCAAAACCAACGTCCATGCTTCGAAGGATAAATACAGTTTTAATTTGTTTGCAATGTCCAACACAAGGTTAGATGCTTTGTTAAACATGGGCGTTACAGTGTAGCCATCCGTAGACAACCTTTACGATTCGTTATCGTGCTACTACTTCCAAGAGTTTCCACCATAGAGTGACGCTATTGCACATCCTAAATGTGGTTCCGTTGAGCAATATTTCATCCTAACTGGCTTTTAAAAATCGCATCGAGCGATTTCTTAACCGTCATTCGACATGTGAAACGCATTAAAGCACACAAAACGTTGCTGTGGCTCTTATCATGAGATTAATTCGAAACCGTATCCAATATGTCACCTTGTCTTGATGGCAAAGGCGCAGTGCTAAAAGGCTCTCACCTTTGTGTCTGCGCCCCCGATGCGTTTGCTTGTGCGCCGTGCTGATTTCCAGCAGATATCGTTCGAGCTCCGCTCGTCCGAACGCGAAGGAAACTACCGCGTACGTGCAACGAAACCCAACCCCACCCATCCCCCCTCCTCCTCAACGGGTGCACACGCTTCGAGGGTAGTTGCGAAAGAACAATTCCCTCGTTCGCCCGCTCGCGAGCTTGAACTCTCTGTCAAGTTCTTCTGCCCTCAAGGCGAACTGTTCCGGGTGCCGGGTGCCAGGTTGTGGTGCTGTGGACGATTGAAGTTCACTGAACCCGAGCCCCGGTCCCGAAGACGCAGCAGCAGCATTGTGCATGGTTGGCATCCTCCATTCGAAAGGCGAGCAGCAGCAACAGAAGCACAGCAATCCCACCGTGTTCTGCAGAGGGGTTTTTCCTGCAAACAGCATGCCGAAGGCGCAAAGGCAGGCTACACACGGGCATGATGCTGCGCCGCAACGGAGAAGTTCAGAGCGCAGAGGGTTGCGCTGGGGGCATGAGCGGGTGATGGCTTGGGGGTGTAGTTTTTGCCATGCGAATTGTTCTTTGTCTGGACGCACTAACACATGCTTCGGCCCGGATCGGTCTCGCTCCGTCTCTGGTCTCCGTTCTTACGGAGTTCGTTCGGTTCTTCCCCATCATCATCATCATGGTCGTCGTCGTCGTCGTCGTCGTCGTCATCGTGGTCTTTTTTGCTGCTTTCGTTCAGGGGTTCGATTCGTTTTCATCATCCCCCCGCCGTTTATGCTGCCATTTTTGCCATTCTCTACCCAAACCTTCAGCGCCAGCATCCAGACCGCTTCCTGGAATCGAACACAGAGCGCTCGCCGCGATCCTGTGTGCGGATGAACGTTTTTAGAAGTCTTGCCACCGCACATCGGCCCTGGTCCTTTGCCACCAGTCCACCACCCCTACACCCAACTCGACAAAAAATCATCCATATCGAACAAACATTGGGGGAGAGAGGAAATGTTCCAACTGATTGCAGCCGGCTTATGGAAGGCTCCCGGCACCACCGGACTGAGAACGTGTGCTGGATATGCTGGAGGAGATATTCTTCGACAAAAATCGTGATTCGTACAAATGGAATATTGGTACGGGTTTGTTGCAGGGCAAATAAAGGCCTGTCGAAATCGGGTGCAGTCGTCTGTGAAAACAGCAAAAGCGACGGGAAGATGCGGGAGGCGGCTTTGGTGCCGTGTCTGCCTGTCGCAAAAGGAATGTCTTCGCGGCCCAGACTGCGTCGAAACGTCGATAGCAACTGGTTGAAAATGGCCAAGGTTCTAAAGCCATCTCCAGTGTGTAGGCTGAAGGATGAAGAGTACAACTGGTTAGCCGGTATGATGGTGGGGGACACGTTTACTGTGGTCCCCCTATCATTGACGAATCTGAAGTTGCTGATGGTGCAAATTTTTCTCTATCTTCTCAGAAGGAGAAGAAATATAATTTCGATTATATTTTTTTTTGGATCGCCCATACCCGGGACACTGCTAATCGACGGAAGTACTTCAAGACTTCGAGAATCATAGGGCAGATAGATTAGTATCTGTATGGGGACAGACAAATGGAGTGTTGCTGGTTGCTGTGGTATGATAACACGCATTCGAACGCAGCTTATTTTACCATTTATCTTAATGAATTAGCAGTTGTCGTTCGCAGAAAACTGTTCGTTGATGGTTTCAGCTCTACTTTTTCCGTACCGCACGTGAGTTGTTTTGAAACTACTTATGGTAATGCTGCGACAGCAGTTTATTATAGATCCACCAGCTAGAACTAAGAGTCCCACTGCTCTGGAATGAAGTTGGACATCATTATTGCTGAATTTGATTTGTAACACACTATTGTGCAAAGCTCAGCAAATATTAGAGAGCCAAAGGAAATCGGTGCTGGCAATCGGAACTACCTGTGACCCAAGTGTTGATGCCAAGGACGTTTGCACCTATGTCGAACGGCCTTGGCGTGCATTATGAGTTGAATTAATTTTGCTTCATGACTATACTCATCATACTAATATGCTTTCAATCAGAAAACATACTCACACGTACACACATAATTAAGCTATTATAATCTCTGTAGTGTTTTCGATTTACCAATACTGTCATAAGTAATGGGTTCACCGTACGTCAGTAATTGGTGTTATAATATTGGGGCATTTTAAAGTTATTTTACGGAAGCCTTCAAATTACAATCCCCGTGCAAAAGATTTCATTTTGGACCGTTGAGATCTGTCTCTGTGGCATAGCAGCTGTTTCCATCTGCTTTTTTTGGGAAAGGTTTGACTGTTTCAGCGTCAACAACCCTGCTGCTGTGGTGTGCGGTGAGTCGCCGGTTTTGGAACATATTTTTTTGGTTCAATGCTTTGTTCGATTAGCTCGCCGCCAGCCAGCCAGCGCTACGATTGAGCTGATCGTGGTGGACCCGATGTTAAATATGCCTTTCCATGAACGTGGTACAGCGGGGCGGCTGCTGCTACCGCAGGATACACGCAGCTGGTGGTGGTGGCGGTCTGTGCCCTGACTTATGAAAGAGATGCGTTGCCTACACCGCCGCTGTTGCTGCTGCTGCTGCTGCTGCTAGCAGCAATATCAGCAATAGCAGAGGCAGCTGAACTTGTATATCGACAGCTTCATGGCAGCTTGTGATGGCAGCGAACGAAAAAGCAGAGCCGACGAACATTTTAATGATACACCACCATCCCGAAAATACAGTCAGTGTCAAACTCACTCACTTACACTAGCGCGCACACACACACGTGCCCAGCCTGGCATGCTCCTGGCACGGCCAATAATAATAACAACACGTGCCCAAGATGGCATCGGCAGATGCTGCGCTCAAGGATATGTGGTAGGATCTACGCGTGAACAACGGCCAGATGAAGGCATGAACTTGATTGGGGAAGCTGCTGCTGTTGCCGACGAACCTGATATCATCCAAATGGCTGCTGGCGGATGAGAGCGCGACGCAGTGAAGTTGTTCCATTTTGGTGTATGGTGTGTTTTAAAAGCAAAATTTCATCATATCGATAAAAACACATGCTTCTCGCCTTCGTCATTCCGTTCCGGCGGGATGGTTTTATCATTTACGGCAGTTTAAATGTGGGGGAATATATTCGCATTGTGGATGATGGAAGAATGATTTACTTAAGACAGTAAGAAGTGCACATGTGTTGTGTGATAGAAAAAAATGCTTTCAAAGATTACGTACATTAAGTGCTCCAAATGTAGCGCACAATTTGATGTGCTTTGAAACTAAAAATTAAAACCTTTCTTCACATTGCAATAAAGCATAATAGAGCATATTATTGTAGAATTTGATCAATGTATATCTGGAATAACATGGTAAAGATACAAATTTATGCGGCGTGTTTAGGAATTAAAGTTACAATGACATCTTCTACGAAGATTGGGAAAGGAGAACAGTTCTGCGAAACTTTAGAGCAATGCTGAAAATAAACACGACTTGATGAGTAACTGACGTTTAATTAATGAAATTGAATTGTGCTCATCCGCTCCGTGCTTGGTATTTCTCGGTGTCTCTCGGGTCCCGAATTCCTGCCACTGCTCCAGTACAACCATGGGTCAACCAAGGAATGCCGGAAATTTCATTATCGTCTAGAGCTGTCAAGGGGGTTTTAACCGTGATAGAAAACGAAATGTGTGTTGTTGTTTTTTTGTGTCGTATTTTGTCGCATCGTTCACTTCGAAGCAAACGCAAAGTGGAGCAAATTTGGCGCAAGTATTTTTGCAGGTTGCACGACGCGCGGTACAAGACAAGGCAGGTGATTTAATTCTTGTACACAATTGATATTATCATGATGCCATGGGCGACGCAACATGACGTCTTACGTGTTTTGTGTTTTCCGATTGGATTGTGTGTTGGATCTTTGTTGTGAAATTGATCAAATAAATAAATGTAATTTCTGAGCAGTTTTAAAAGATTTTTAATAAATAACGAAACACGAACATACTCTTAGATCAGCTAAAGTCTGCTAAAGTCGTCTGCGAAAGTTGCGCACAATTGCGGTTTCTACGTGCCGACAGCAAGCAGCTGTTCCGTTTCGTGCTTTCGATAATAACAGGAAGAATGGAGGAGGAGAGGAAACCGATAGCCGAAACAAGTCAGACAACATATGACATTTTCGTAGGTTTTTGATACGCACATGCCTGTGTTTAGCGGCATGGCTTTTTGGGAAGGGGTGGGGGTGGGGGGGATGTATGTTGCCAACAAGATATCGTCGCGTATGTGGTTTTGAGCGATTGAAGCTTTGACAGTTCGCTCGTTGGCGCTGGTGAGGGGCGCGCGTCGAGATGAATTGCGGCGACGTTTTGTCCCAAATGCACGTGGTGTAGTGGGGAGGCAGTAGAAGACGATAACGAACAGCACGCATGTACGACAAAAAGAAGGGAATTTCCATATGTTAACACTGCAATAGTGTATCACCAAGTGCGTGGATACGGATAGCCTAAAGAGGTTCTTGTCGTTTGCTTTGCATGTGTGTGTGTGTGCGTGTGTTTTGAAATATTCGAATCGTAGCTAACTGCCAAGGGTAGTTTTTCAGTTTAATACGGTGGTGTTCACCCTAACATGGATGGCGAAATATGTAAAAAACAAGGAAACCTTTTCGTATGTACAACTTTTTACAAACGCACACACATACATCTATAGAATTGTAAAAAAATGCAATCAGCATACTTTGAAACGCTCGCCCCGTCGTCACGAAAACCTATATAGGCGTCAAGGTATGGAAAAAGGGGTGCAGATTCTCCCGGTTCGGAAAACTCCGACATAGGAATTGACCAGAGCGTATTGAAGAGGGGACGCAGTAGCTTAGCCCCGTAGCCCTGTGATCCTGGCTTTTACGTAGGGTGGTCCTACTTGCCTTCGGTCCTGAACTGTGAACGACGCCGACGAACGACAAGGGTAGCGCCATAATCCATTCGGAATGAATAATGTATTCCCCCCCAAACTACATGCCCCGGGACGCGGGTTGAGCATGGATGGACCGTTGTTGCTGGTAGTTGTTGTCATGGGAGGCCTTCGCAAATGTGTGTGTGTGTGTGTGTGTGTGTGTGTGTGTGTGTGTGTGTGTGTGTGTGTGTGTGTGTGTGTGTGTGTGTGTGTGTGTGTGTGTGTGTGTGTTTTGTTTCTGTGATTTTCAGTTTTGCCGGTTTGTTGAATGTTTTGCTTGCTTTTCTTTTCTTTAGCTAGGGCTCATTGATCCCTTATTACATTTGACTTTCTCTCAGCCACCCAAATATGCAGGTGAAGAGATGTACTTATGTTTCCAAATACTAGAATACAGTTCCGTTTCATTGGGCCGGTGTGATACAGTATGCCAATGCAGGACGGCATGTGCGAAGAAAGAGAAACACCAATAAGCGACGGTTTGATGCCGACGAACGATGTTGTTTTTTTTTTTGTTTTACGTATATATGGTTGGTGGGGTCGCAAAAGAATGAAAGAAAAATAAATGAACAGTGTCCTCTCCCCCTCTCCGGAAGAGAATGAATGAAGAATCATCGGGGGTGGACGTCGGATGTACGGCATACTGGGTAGGGTGTGCCTGTACAAAGAGAGTGGAGGGTTATGTTTTGCTTTTAGCTGTTTTTAATAATGTTAAAAAACAAGCCATTAAAACTTCCCAGCTACTTTAAACCTTAAACCATTCAAGAAATAGTTTATTTTTGCAAACTCTTTTGTACCTAACAAATAGCTTGCTTTCAAAAAGATACAAATGTCCACTATTCAAACCGTTGCACTTTTTCATCCCGCTGCATGTGTGCGTTCATGCAAGGGAACGGTGCGCGGGTCGGAAAGGTTCTCCGGCCGGGGAAGTGAAGAACCAGACGACGAGTCAGAAGTATTTCGGAAATTCTTTGTTTAACTGCGTCTGCTGGAAATGTTTTTGAACCCTAGCGCATGGACGAGCGCATCGTAGTGTTGGTAATACAAAGGCATCTCAGTGTTGGTAATACACACACACAAACAAACGCGCGCGCTCGCTTAGAGACACGCACGCACACACCTGAAACCTTGCCTTGCTCAGTAAACAGTGCGGGCTATAAACAAACAAAATCCGCACAAACACCAACAGCAGCTCTACCGCGCATGTCCAACGAACGAACCTAGCGAAAGAACGATGGCGCTAACAAATACAGCTGCCCCTTTGCCGTCGTCGCGTTGCGTTGTTAAAGCGATGCCGGCTTGGGATGTGCGGACGTGTTAGATGGAAAGAGACAAAATAGTAGCGAAAGAAGGAAACAGCAACACGCAGCGCGGTGAATTGTAGTGCCGTTTGTAGATTGATTGTAAGATTGTAAAAGAAAACATTTAATTCGATCTCTTGGACGCTACCAAACTGGATTAAATATGTTTTAATCTCGATATTCTCGCAAGAAAATTAAAAAAAAATCGTAGTGAAACCGCACGCGGAGCGGCAAGGCTCGAAGCGGTGCGGCTAGCCTGTTCGAATGTGTGCGGTAGATGTGCGCACTCGGGCGTGGTAGTGTGCGTGCAAACGGCAAACGCTTCTCAAAGCCGCTGCCGGCCCTTTTACACTTTTTCAACAGACACGGATAAATAAACAGAGAGTACGATTTTGTTCTAGCGAAGGTTTGTGAAATAGGCGTTTCAAAATAGGTTGCATTTAAATTGAACAAAACTGCTGCTGTACCGGACGCTATTTACCTCGGTTCAATGTTGTGTATTTATTTTGTGAGCAGCGTTCACGTCCCCTGCAACATGTAAACGCGCCTTCAGCTGTGCGGGAGAGCGCGCACACTATGATGAGGGCGCTCTAACTTTATGTGCGCATTCGCGTACCTCTGCATGCACATGAGTGTGTGTGTGTTTGTCTCTGTTGGTGAGCAATGGTGGGACGCTTTTCTCAGAAACTCCGGTTCCAAACGGCAGCGCACTTTGCTACACCGTCACTCAGTTTTGAGAGCCCGTCGAGCTAAGAGCAAGCGTGAGTTTTCGCTGCGTGCGTTGCGGTTCAAGGAAACAAGCCCAGCAAGGAAGCGCCTTGTTCGGTGTGTTTGTGTGTGTGTGTGTTTTTTGGGCTTGATTTTGCAAATGGTTTTGCGACTGTCGTTTTTTTTAAGGATATTCTCAGTGCAAAGGCGAAGATTTGAGACGAAATTAACGTTCCCCGTGCTTTCGTGGGATGTTAGCTTAGGATATTGCTTTTTTGGGGAAGGTATTTCGTCCCGGCTTGCTATAGAACAGTGGTGATGCGTTTGTGGTGCACAAAGGAGCTTCAGACAAGGACAATGTGCGAATCAGTGAAGGCATTGAATGGATACATCCAGTGCATGTGTGATAGCTGGGGTCAATGTTAGTTCCCGTGGCCTTCGTGAACTCTATCAATCACAGTCAAAAATCGTGCAAAGGCTGACTAAAATTCTAGCTCATCTTACTACATTCTTCAAAGAAAGGCATTTTGCTGTGTTGTTTAAAAAAATCAAAACCTATGAACGATATCAACCTATCTAACAAGTGATAAGGACTTTTTCTTATTGCAACAACCGCGATTGTGTAGCCATATGTTTGTGTGTGCACCATTTTTCATTCCTCGGGTACAAAAGAGGGTTTCAGCAGCACACCACCGTCGTGACCACCGAGACTGTACGTACGCACGACGTCAGAGGTGAAACAAAGAGACGTGGTATACTCGCTTTCGTTGTGTGTGCGAAGTTTGCCGCATCGTCTGCTGTTACTCTGGGTATATCCTTGAAAAAAAAGAGCGCAACAGGAAGCAAATAGAGTGGGCATTTTAAGCGCAGCCGCTTCATTCGGGTAGCATTTGTTGCTGAAAGCCCCCTGATGTGATACCAGAGCAAGAGAGGTGTGTCGCGTATCAATTTCCGTCTTATCTCTTTGTGGTGATCAATGCAGAACGCAATAGTTTTTTTTTGAATGATTTTGCTAAAAAAAAGCAATAAAATTCTTTGCCCTTTACGAAGAAGATGTTTGGTGAGGTTTTTTGTTCAAATGGTTTTTGTGTTTGATAAATTCTGATACAATAATGTGATTCAGGGGTGATTATAATGATGTCAATAATAGATACAACACGTTTTTAGTGCGAAGGAGTATGATGAAATTAAAAAAAAATTGTCCCATTAAAATTGATTGGACTGTTTGTGGTATTTGTGGGACAGGATTCCGATGGCGCATTTTGTGAGTGATTCTAGCAAATGAAGAAAATAGATATTTTCACAATAATATTTTTCGTTCATTTATCGTGTCCTTCAGAGTTGTGTAATAAGCTTAAGTACTTAACTCGTTATTATCATGAGTGCAAATGCCTTTCTTTGTTGATGCGTGCTAAACTAAACGAATGGGAGCTGTGGAACCACATGCGTTGCATATTTTACTAATGTGTTTTTGTTTGCTTTTACATAGATTAATTAGTAGAAATAGACGACAGAGAAACAAAAAAAAACAAAATACAGCTTAAAACAATTGCTCTTGGTGTGGTGGCAAGCAAGGCGCAGTAGTAGTGGTTTAAAAGTGCGATAAATTGTGATAAAGTGATATGAATAGTGCTCTCGCATCGCTGTCGCAAGTGTGGTGTAGAGAACGAAAAGAAACAAGTTAACGTGACGACGAGAAGAAACCATACTCCTTCCGTAAGAAAGTGAGAGAAGAACCGCAGCGGAAGAAGAAATCATCACGACATCGCGTCTCAAGTCAGAACGGGAAAAACGGAAACACAATTCCACACACACATATCCACACGCAGTTTGCAGTGCTCCAAAACCCCCCTAACGAAACGAAAACAACACCCCCGATCGTTGTCAAGGAGACGGTGTTTTTTTTTAACCTGTGTGTGTGTGTGTGTGTGCATTACATGTGCGTGTGTATGCGTGCTGTGTTCGTGGTCTATTAGTTTCCTGCTTGAAAGGAACAGTTTTGTTGAAAGTCAGCCCCCCGAATTGAATGGGTTTGGCGTTTGTTCCGTCTATTGTTTCCTTGAATGTGAAGCAGTTCTGAATGCATTAGTGTTTGGAGTGCACGTGTGAGCATACAAATTGGAGCGTCATTAATGATAAGCTTGGTGTGGTACAGCGAACGAAAAATCAAACGCCCATGATATTGAGAATGGATGTGTGAATGTTGCAAGAAGGATACACAGCTTTAGTGCGTACACACGTGTGCTGATTACGGTGCTGGATGGTTTATAGTGCAAAGTGAAAATCAAGCAAAAAAGCGCCATCAGAAAACACACTCCTTTTTTGGTGGTGAAGCAGCAAGCACGGTTGACGAAAACGGGAGTGTAAGGCTCTAATGTTGGATGCACAATGGCCACATCACCCACACCATCCTTAGATTCGCTACCGGGTGCATCCAATTCCATCGGTTCGTTCGGTGAACCCGCCGACTACCTGTCGGACTCTCCGCTAACAACGCTGAGCGGTGGCTCTGGCACGACCGGTTCCTCCCCGCCGGCCAGCGATTCGGCCATCTGCGACGATTTTGCGACTTCCTCCAGCCTTGAGTCCGCCCAGTCGAACAACGGCTCGTCGGAATCGCTGTTTCCGCGCTGCACCGGCTGCAAAAGTAAGCAATCGGATGCGGTAGCCAAATGTATGGACTGCGACAACTTTCTGTGCGCTAACTGCGTTACCGCACACCAGTTTATGCACTGTTTCGACGGCCACTCAGTTTACCGCATTACGGGCGGCGGTTTGGGTAGTGTTGTTGGCGGCGGCGGTGGTGTCAACACGTTCGGCTCTATTGGATCGCTCGCCAACGGGACGATGGCGGCCAACACGGTCACCACGACTGCTCCGACCACGCCAACGCTGGGCGGATTGCTGGGAGGCTGCCTCGATGGGTCCGGTCTACTTGCCGGCAGCATTCTGGGCGGCGGCACGGGCGGCAAAATGCTCCAGATGGGAGGCTTCGATTCGGCCCATCCGCGGCTCAGCACGCTCAATCTGACCATCAAGGACGATGCTAGCAGCCTGGTAAAATCTATCATGAACAACGTGATAACGCCCCCGACTTCTAACGGGGCCCCTGGTAGTGGCAGCAACATCAACAATGGCAACGGTACTGGCAACAACAACGGCAACAACAACAACAGCAGCAATAGCAGCAGTAGCAGTAGCAGCAGCAGCAGTAGCAGCAGCAGCACAAGCAGCAGCAGCGGTGGCAATGGCAACAGCTTGATGAACCAGGTCAACAGTCAGCTTTCGGCCGTGATGCAGCAATCAACCGGCTTGGGAACGGATTTGCTGCTCTCGAACGGCCTTGGCAGTGGTGGTGGTGGTGGGATACTTGGCGGGTTGTTGAGCAACGGCAGCATTGGATCCGGGTTGGGCGGTGGTCTGCTGGGCGGAAACAATAAACCGAACTACTTCTGCAAGCGCCATCCCAGCGAGCTGCTCAAGTTCTATTGCCGCACGTGCAGCGTTCCGGTGTGCAAGGACTGTATGCTGCTGGACCATCCGAATGGGCTGCACGATTGCGAACACAACAGTGACACTACGCCGAAGCAGATTGAAAGCTTGCTGCACACCGTGTCGGAAGTGCGCGCCAAGGCACAGGACCTTCGATCGCTGATCAAGAACGTCGAGCACAGCGGCCAGCGTATCCAGCTGCAGTATCACAAGGCGCAGAATGAGATCGAAGATACGCACCAGTTCTACCGCTCGATGGTGGATGAGCGTAAGGCGGAGCTGCAGAAGGAGCTGGAAAATTTCTACAACGCAAAGACGGTCTCCCAGTCGGAGCTGCTCAATCGCAGCCAGGACCATGTGGACAAGATGCTGCAGAGTTGCGAATTTGTCGAGCGTCTAACGAAATGTGCCGGCCCCTCCGAGACGATCATGCTGCGCAAGTTCATGGAAAACAAGCTGATGCTCTTCCCCGCGATCACACACGACCTGCAGGCTTCGTACGAGCTGGAGTTTGTTTCCAACTATCAGGCGATCCAGATCGGTGTCCGCAACACCTACGGCTACATTCGCTCGAATGCAGACCTGTCCAGCGTCACGACGAAACAGCCACCCATTGCACGTCCCACCTCAACTACGAATGGAGGTTCTTTGCTCGGAGGCAATCGCAGTGCCAGCCCATCCAACAGCAGTACCGGCAGCATGAATTTGATGTCTCACCATCATATGAGAAACGGCGATGGTCTCATGAACGGTGGCAGTGGTGGAGCACACCTACTCGACCATCACTCGCACCAGCGCCATCAGCAGCATCAGCAACATCAGCATCAGCAGCGATCCTTCGGCGGTTCTTTGGTGAACGGTGGTGGCCACGGTGTGAACGGTGGTGGTTTATCGACGTCTCCGCTGAGCGGGTGCGGTACAGGATCCAGCATGGTCAACGGACTGTCGGCAGCTTTCGATACAACGAACCTGATCTCCAAGCGGTTCAACAGTGCTAACAGTCTCGGTCCATTCGTTGGAGAGCCATCGATTGGGCAGCCTATTGGTAATGCGTACGAAAAGTGGAGCAATGGAGGTGGAACTGATCTGTTCAACAACCTCTCTGATCAGTACACTATTCCACTGAATTCTATTGGCGGTGGAGGCGGCGGTGGTGGTGGAGGCAGTGGAGGCGGTAGTTCGGGTGCCGGTGGACAGCAAGACACATCGGCAGCGATGATCGACCTTACGGCGAAGCTGATGTCAAGTTCAATGTTCCCGCCCAAGAGCCAAATCAAGCGTCAGAAGATGATCTATCACTGCAAGTTCGGCGAGTTCGGCGTGATGGAAGGCCAATTCACCGAGCCGAGCGGTGTGGCGGTAAATGCGCAGAACGACATCATCGTCGCCGACACCAACAACCATCGGATACAGATCTTTGATAAGGAGGGTCGCTTCAAGTTCCAGTTTGGCGAATGCGGCAAGCGCGACGGTCAGCTGCTCTATCCGAACCGTGTAGCCGTTGTGCGTACGTCCGGTGACATCATCGTGACGGAGCGCTCGCCGACGCACCAAATTCAGATCTACAACCAGTATGGCCAGTTTGTGCGCAAGTTCGGCGCTAACATCCTGCAGCATCCGCGCGGCGTTACCGTGGACAGCAAGGGCCGTATCGTTGTCGTGGAGTGCAAGGTGATGCGTGTCATCATCTTCGACCAGTCCGGCAACGTGCTGCAGAAGTTTGGTTGCAGCAAGCATCTCGAGTTCCCGAACGGGGTTGTAGTCAACGACAAGCAGGAGATCTTCATCAGCGACAATCGAGCACATTGCGTGAAGGTGTTCAACTACGAGGGTCAGTTCCTGCGGCAGATCGGTGGCGAGGGTGTCACCAACTACCCGATTGGCGTAGGCATTAATGCCAGTGGCGAAATCCTTATCGCGGACAATCACAACAACTTCAACCTGACCATCTTCACACAAGACGGGCAGCTAGTATCGGCCATGGAGAGTAAGGTGAAGCACGCCCAGTGCTTCGATGTGGCCCTCATGGACGACGGCAGCGTGGTGCTAGCGAGCAAGGACTACCGGTTGTACATCTACCGGTACGTGCAGGTGCCTCCGATCGGTCTGTAAATACATTCGCCTGCACCTTTTCAACCCAAAGTCTGACATCTTCCATGACAACCGCCAAAAGAGGTAGGCATCCTACAGACAGACAGTACCGAAGGCAAATGATGTGGCAGAGCGAGAAGGGTCGTCTCAACACAGTTGGTGAATGTACATGAATGTCCCTATGTGTTATTTTGTACTAGCCGTAAGAATAGTTTGACATTTTAAAAAGCAAACAAACAAACAAACAAACATGCACACATACCCTCCTCTACTGACGACACCTATCTCTATGCTGCTGTATCTTATTCGTGGAACATCTGTAGGACGCTATCCGCTTTTATTGTGCAAACGGAACGAAATTCGAATTGAAAGTGCATCGACGAGATTTGTGATAGTTCTTTACCCCATTGAATTGTGTTGGGTGCTAGCATAAAAGATATATGTATCGCCAGCACCGACCGGAAGCGAAGAATTCAAGCATACCACATAATTCTCCAGAGCGTGGTGTGTGAAATGCCAACATCAACATGCATAGGACGAACAGGCAAACGATCAGAAGTGAAATGAATCTGCAGTGGTCTAACATTTTACGGCTATCAGGATTGTGTAAAGAACTGAAAATATTTTCATACATGTATATATATATATATGCTAGTTTATATATATGTGCGTATGAATGTATGTTAAACTGTGTGCGCGTGCTTGTGTATTTAGCAACTAACGAGTTCAACACAATGCTCAGAAGGATATGCATCGAACAATCAGACTTGTACTGAATCAAACAGGTAAGCACAAATATCAGCAATGCTTTTTGTATCACTAGTTTCTACATAATACAGACTTAATTGCCTGCTCTAGTTAGAATAATAGTTTTATAATAAATCTTACGGAATCATAGTTTTCGATAACATTTTTAAGTAGAGTTTGAGGATAACAATGCATAAGTGAATCTATATTCCTTTTTCTGATCTTAAAATGTATGCTTAGGGTTTAGATAGGGTAGACATGATCCTCATAATCTTCTCAAAGTTAGAAGAAAGTGTATTGAGCAATACTAATTATACTTATCAAAACGAGCTAATAATTGTATTTTTCCCTTTTCCATTCCCATTTTCGTTTGTATTTCAGATCTCCAAAAACAAAACAGTCAACTGAAAACGAAAAGATTGTTTTAGCATCGTTAAATTTAAGCATCTTTGTCAAGTATAGTGAAAGTTAGGCGACGGTAATAATAACGTGGCGCAATTACATGATGAACAAAGGCGTTAAAAGAACGGAAGAGCGCTAGGAAGACAAGAAAGCAAATAGACAGAAAGAGAAAAGGATAAAGGATGAGATAGAATTGTCATCATGCGCTTCCTAAATTGCGAGATTGTTGTTGACATATCGAATTTAGCACAAAATGTGTGTGCCAGCTGTGCTGCTACTGTAACTGCTAGAGAATACCACACTAACACCTACAGACACGCATACCACACACACCCTGGCAAGACGTTCACTGTCAAAAGAGGTGCGCTTAACACGTTTGAGTAGCAACAACAGAAACTATTCACGATAACGCCAAAACATAGACAGCCAACAACGCTCAACGCTTCTACGTTATCCGCAAACGTCGGAGCATAAACGTCTAGTGTGCGTCCTTAGCACAGGCAGCCTTTTACTAGGATCTTCGCTCAACGTGCCGATCAGCTGAGGAGATACGATCAACAAAATAGAAGGCGGATACGGTCATAAGAAGCATCCGTGTCAAGTAAGATGTGTTTGTTTGACCTGTTGATTAGATCCCACCCAGGTTCTCAACTGTAGCAGATAACGTGTTTTATTTAAATTGCGCGTTGTACAACTATGTTTTTGTTTGTTTTTATAATTATTTTTACGTTTATTATTATTATTATTATATTGTGTTATCTGTGCGACAAAAACTGTTTGAACAATAACTTTTATGTTGTGTATAATGCAGCGTTGGCTGGTGCGCCTGCAACACCCCAACAAAAATAGAACGCAAACGAGCCGGAATGCCCCATTTTGGCGACTGCAACCACATTATGGGGTGTGATTTTGTTTAACATTGCAAGGATAGCGCAAACGTTCGCATCCCAAAAAGGTTATCGAAATGAGAGAATGACTGAATCAAGTTCGTACTAAGGGCAACTTTGATTACAGTTCGTTGAGCGGTAGTCGCAAATAAGGTACTTTCAATTTGACTGAGTTGCTCTGCGCAGAAGACTATTGTTGACATGTTTTAGTCCTTGCTTAATATATTGTAATAACTAGTCTTTAATGCATCGTGTTCTGTATACTTTTTTTAACTGCGAAACCTTTACAAATGACTCGATTCTCATAAAAGAGCCCTACAAACTTTACGAAATGTGGATCCAAGCGATCGTTTTCAATAAGACACCATTCCCGAATGGTACTCAAACAGTAGGAGAGAAACTGATTTGATCTTTTGTGCCCAGCAGCAGCACGTTCTAGGAATAATGATAATGATGACGTTCAGCAACTGCATCAAAAGAGTCAATGTAATATTGATACGAGTACGTAATAATTAAAACTCTGCTTTCGTATATTGGTTTAAGCGGAATTGTAATAGACTATTTGAAGCTTTTGTGTGCGGTTAAAATCCGAAGCAGATATTGCTCTCTCGAAGCCGTCGGGAACTACTTAAACAAAGACAACAAATTACCAAAATTGCATGTAAAAACTATTATTCCTACAAGTTAATCTTACCTCGTACAGCGTAAGGCGAAAGTTATAATCTTTTTGTTGAATGCCGTACCCTTTTATTGGTTCATGACTTATTAACGGCAAAATCAAGCTCTTTTTTTTACAAAAAAAACTTCTTCAACACAGAACTTGGTTTGAAAGGTATTTGCACTTTAAGTCACTTCCTTTGCCAATCCAAGCACAATTCTGAACTAAAAAAAATTGGTTGCTTATGAAATACACTAGGATAAAAAAAAACTAGCTGAAAACGGTGGATCAACATAAAAATCATAACTAAACGTTAGTAGGTATATTTAAAAGGAAATATTTAGATAAATTGTTAAATCAGTGTACCCTTTCAAGAAGCAACGGATGAGCAAAACTGTGCGATGATGGTGATTACACTGGAATTTGCATGCATTTTTTTTTTCTTGAAAGGCGTAATGTGGCGAATTGAGTTTCTTTGTTATCTTTTCCTAATTGCAACGAACAATTGCTCCAAGCTGATCATCTGTCGCGACGAACAGCCTCAGATTGCTGTTAAACGAAAAAAGAAAAAAAAAAAAAGAATTATTACGCGATCAACAGTGATCAATGAAACTGTAAGTGACAAATGGTGCGTCGAATTCGTTCAAATTCCTATTTGTTTGTAGTTTTCATATTTTAGTTCTGTACGATGTTGCATTGTTTTACCCCATTCTAAGTCTCTTATTTATATAATGTTTGCTCACACTTTGCTCTCTTCTATTGTTCTGTTCCAGTCTGAGTGCGTTTTTTCCACTTTTTTCATGTGTGTGCTATCTGTAAATTATGTAAACTTCTTTTCGCATAATTCAATTTTATTTACGAAATACTGTTTCCATTTTCCATCATCAATAACACACACACACAGTACGTAAAATAGAATGAGCTTAGATTTATTTTGTGTTATTTGAAATCGTGACAAAGAATTTAAATCCAATCTATTAAACCTGCAACGAACAAAAGCCAACGGCAGTTTTAGAGAGAAAACTTGCCTGCATTGAGCACATTTCCTTAAACAGTAATGTAAAATAGTTTCAAGAAATGCGTTTGAGTTTTGATGGAGATGGACAGATGGATATCGCAACTGATTGTTTTTTTATCGACCGCGATTGCCATACACATGGAACTCGATCAATGGCGTAAAACAGAAATTTGACCACTCCTCATATATACAGTGCAGTATTAAGAAATGTTTTATCTTGTCGTTTGATGAGTTTTTGTGTAATAAATTTTCTGTTGTTTTTTTTGTGTATTAGAACAAAGAATAGGACCACATACGCTTGTCGATGATCGTTTGTTACACTATTTTTAAATCCCCTGTCGTGTGCTTAACGTAAGAGTTCAGTATTTTATACACATTACACATCTAGTTATTTAGCCTAAGATGTTCGATATCCATATCCCAGGACCGTGTTTTATTATTATTATTATTATTCTTGTAATTTACGTTTGTAAGTGTCCATACAGGTCTGAGCTTGATGCTGTTCGTAATGTGTCTCTCTGATGTAGAGCCGTAGAGTATTTGTCATAGTTTATGTTAGCATTTCATTTGTATTAGGTTTTAGCGAAACCAGACGTCTACTTACTGCATTTAAACCCAGGACGGCTCGATGCCCAAATCGCAAGCCCTTCCTTTTTAAGCTAATAGTATTTAGTTATATTACCGATGTTTGTTGGTTATGTTGATCTTTGTGTTGTTAAATTATAATGCTTAAGTTTTTGAGTTTGATGAGTTTGCTTATTTAGTGTGAACAGATCTAGAAACAATTCTCGATAAACGATTAAATATCCCAGGCTCGATTGTCAGCAACGTATAATGTCTTGCAAGACAGCAATAGATCACGCTTGCCAGATAAATAGTAAAAAAAAACAGAAGAAAAAAACAAACAAACTACATGTTGAACAAGCAATGGTGTAACTACGTAATCAAAAGTCAACCAGTACAGCAGGCCCACATAACCGTTCGTGGCGCGAAGCATCGTTATTGCATACGGCAAACATTCACTCCATGCACTCACATTTGACGTGCAATTGACTGATAATGCTATTAAAACTGAAATGATATAAAGAACATCAATTCTAGTTGCAAGGCGGTTGCACAGAAACGGAGATAAAGAAAGCGCTAATGCGTTTCTCTCGAACTTATTTAGTTTTCTCGTTCATTACTCGTATCTCGCAATGACTTTCTTCGTTCATATCGACCGAAAAGCGAAAAGCTATTGTTAGGAGTTTATACGGATTATTATTATTTTTTTAAGTATATCTTTTTTTGATGATTTATTAAGATAATTTAAAAGGTAAATAAAAGTGTTGTTTAGTCAAATTTCATAATTTGTTTATTTTTTTCCTTATATTTATTCTTATATTTTCTGCTGAAATTTTTGATTTACACACTACTAAACAAATACTAACATTCATGCTCTCACTAGCATCAACTAACCTCACACACTTACTAACTCATCCTCAAAAACTAAACCACCAAACTAACCTACATCAAATCAACACTTTAATTCGACGAATATGTCCAGATTGTCGATGAACCTTTCGCTGTTCAGTGAAGATTCCATGGAAAATTGAACCTTCATAAAGATCAATAACTTACCAACGAATACGCTTTTGGTTTGCCAATTCTCTTCTCTCTTTTGTGTATGCTTTATTTGTAGATTTGTTTAGTGTTACAACCGATCATTAGCTACTTGCATGTATTCCATGGTAGAACATTTGGTATTAAACATCAGAATGGGTTTGAGCAATGTAACATTCCTCTAAAAAAATGAAGCATATAACTACAAGGATAATTTGCATGTACCATACAGAAGGAAAAGATGACATGAAAGAAACTCTTTGGTGCGTTTTGAGAAGCCTTTTTTGCTATTGCCCAGCAAAACGGTCAAAACGGCAATACGCGACGTTCGCTAATAATAAAGATGGGGTTGCACACTGTTCGTGAATTTTCCGGAGCTAAATTAAATAGTATTATAATATTCTTTTTGGTCATTATTTACTTTACCATATGTGTATTGCGCTGTGCTTACTCTTGTCCATGTTTAAATAATAATAAATCTTATTTGTTCTATTATGCTATTTTTTTTTTGCTGAACGTTTAGAATGAATTCTCTTATTATCTCCTAGAGACTTGAATCTAACTTTATATGATATAGTAAAAGCAATTGAATGCTTACGCGCTGCTACGTTTTAACATTATTTACCAAAAGAAGAAGAAGAGAAAACCAAATAACGGTACTTTAAAGAAGACATTAAAACAAGAAGAACCAAGGGATGCAAATACTCTACTAAAAGACTGTCATTCTTTGTATGTTTGAAGAATTTAGCAATTAGAAAGTACGAGTTGGAAACTTACTTATTTTTGGGTGGGATAAACATAAACACTTGTTCTACGGGGATATATGAGAAATATCCGCAGGAGGGCTAGAATACACTGTGCTGTTCCAAGATGTAATATTTTGGAAGCATATACACTTAATAACATAGGGAATCTTAAATACTATCATACAGCATCAGAATCGGAATATGAACGATTGGAGAATGGATATTGCCGGGACGACATAGTATTGATCGTGCTTTCAGATGGATAACAGTACAAGGACATCCTGTGGAGAGTGGCGAACGAAGTAAACTAGTGGGAAATCCTTTTGCAAACGAAAAACGAAAAAGACATCAATTTCTATACGCGCACACCAACCGCACTCGCACTATGCAATTGAGTTTACGCAAATCACGCACGTGGACGCAATTGCGTGGTGTGGTAAAGTGAATGATGATAAGGAAATTATTATGAATGTGGTTCTGATGCATCAGTGAATAGAGTGATAAGAATATTGATCGTGCTACTACCATAGCTTTCACACGGTATCGTGCTGTGTAACTGCATGGCAAAGGATAGTGTAATGCTAGAGCCAACAGCACTGGAAAGAGACTAGTTGTAAGGAAATGAGATTTCAGCTGTTTGCACCAGAGTGAGTTTGCATCCTGCTACCTAACTAAATACGTGCAGCAGTGATGGTTTCCGACGAAGGCAAAGTGCAGTTAGTTCAGCATTACTTGAGCGCAAATATTCGTAAACATTTTGCGTCCTTAGGCGGGGAACAACAATATAAAACAACAATCTACACACATACATGCACACACACACATACATAGATACACTACTGTCTGTTAGAATGGGCGCTAGCAGGCGTGCGCATGATGTATAGTTGCGGTGGTACACGAGTGTGCGATCGGCGATGTGTCGACATTGATATGAGCGCAAGGAACGAGAAAAAACTATTTGCAAATATGATCGAATTGTATGTTAGAATGCTAAAAATGCCAAATAACCATAACACTTCTCTATTAGTTACTAGAGAAAGATGGAAAGTGGAGCAACAAACTAAACATAATCACAATCATTAAACATTTCTCGGTTTTTTGGATGAACGGTATTACGAATATTATGATTAATATTATCATTATTATATTATTATTACTATTATTATTATCATTACTCCTATTGCTATTAGAATTATACTCATTATTGATAATGCATATTTCGGAAGAAAACAATGTCAAAGTGTGTTTGTTCGTCGTCTTTTTGCGAAACAATAGAAAACCCACGCAACTCGTGCGAGATAGATGGGGTAGCGTTACTGTTAAAAACCCAAAGCAAACCCAATGTGACTTCTTCAAGCCAACAGAACAATTAGAAGAAGATATGAAGAAGAAGAAAAGAAAAACAGCAATGAATCCAACCAACTAAGTGCGGGGGCTGTTTGTTTGAGAAAGCACATTGAGTAGAACTATTTTCCGGTGTTTGCTGTTTTATCCGTCAGGAAATAGTGTTCGGAAAGGGGAAAAGAAGAGGAAATAGAAAGACTGAAGTGAAAGTCTTGCTTTTGAACTGACGCCGCCGTCGCTGCTGTCGGTCTGTGTGCGGCGTAAAGTTTGTTTCCGAATGTAAAACATTAACCAATTCTAGTCTTATCGCCATCCACATGAATATTGCCAATATGGCTTTAGTGTAGTAGTTGTCATTATCATTAACATAACCATCCCTATCATCTCCATCGTACTCTAATGATAATCATCATCATCATCGTCATCATCATCGTCATCATGATCATCATCATCTCAGAGTCATTTCACCAATAAAATCGCACACACTACACACTACTGGCTGTCTCATATACATCACATGTTTGTTTTTCCATGCTTTTTGCGTTCGTTGTAGTTTGTACCTTTAACATTTGCCAACTCTTCATTCCTTCACACATCCATCACGCGTTTGATTCATTTCTTTCTGTTATGGTGGTGCGTATGCGTGTTTCTATGTTTTCCACTGATCAAGCTCATACGTATTATCTCGATCGTCATCGTAAGATCCGTTTTCAGACCACGTTATCGTTGCACGCGTTTTTGAACGAATACTTGTTACGGAAGATCGACAACTTCCAATGGCCGATGTCGGAAAGATGGCGGACGTTGTAACCAAAGACTATCCTGTTGAAAATTGCACTTAGAAGAAGAAAAAAAAACACACATTCGGCGAATGATCGCATTCATTCGAACCAAGGTGCTAGGATCATTTGGAAGTAAGAGTAATGAAGTCATTAAAATGAATTGTTATTGTAGTTAGGTTTCTTTCGATGATCTTTATGGTGAGATTCGGATTGTTCATTTACATTATCTGCCGGTAGTCTTTTTAATTTATCCAATACCAGGACCTTAAGCCAAAGGCCTGTGATACTTCGTCAGCGATATGCGACGTTTCATTTTCCACTCTGGACGCCGCGGGGTCCTATAGGGGAACAGTTTTATATTACATATTACATTTGATCGTTTTCTGAGATCTTCCGATCGAGTACATCGAATGAAAATCGAAAGAACAAATTACAAGCCAACTTTTGCTACGCATGAAAGCGAGGGGGGAATCACTTTAAAAAGGATGTGTACGCCATTCATTGATCGGTAAACGTGCCGCCCCCATCGTTTGCGTGTATGGAGTATGTAGAGGGTTTTGTTTTGTTTTTTTTTTGTTTTTTGGCATGCAGCTAAAACGTTGGTTTTGTGAAACGTCTCCATCCAGCCACTATAAGAAATGAAATGTTATACGCTTGATATGATGGGGTCAATCTGTCGGACAGACCGAGGAATGTCGTAAGCATATTTTGTTGCTGCTATCATGTATCAAATGTTTGGCAGAACAGTGAAGCATGTGTTGTAAAGCGTTTGTCTCGTAGAAGTAGTTCCAAACGTTATACCGATAATGAAATTAGGCACACGAAACAATCATATTATAAAAAAAACTGCATTATATACAGTATACACAACATAACTGAAGCTGGGCAAGACGGGAAAATGAAATGATATGTTCTTTTTTGGGGTATATGTGTGTGTATGAGAAGGTTAAAGAAATATAACGAAAGCATACTCAATAATACACGTGCAAACAATACAAGCCAATGTTCGTTGATAGATCGTTTTGCCGATGGGTGAGGTGGTTAATTTACCATTTTCTGATTTTATTATTACTATCGCGTAGTTGTGAGCTGAGGGACGTATAATCAGCTGGAAGGAAGAAGGCACATTTTGGGAGGAAAAAAAAACTCCAGGCACAAGTAACTGTTCCTAGGAAGACAACAATTGGCGGGATTGTGAGCGAACGCTGTGGGAATGTGAAACATTATACTAAAGAAACATACAACATAAATAACATTATATATACAACATACATATATTTTTGTATTCACGATTTCAAACAAACAAACAAACAAACAAATGGAGTGAAAAAATGTAGCAATGCAAACTTTACGCAAAACTCTACTTAACAACATTCTCCGCCCCACCCTGGTCTACTCCTCATCTCTGTACATGAATGTAAGCCAAATCGATTTTCCATTCACAGAGAACCAAACACAGGAAAACAATAAAAACACTCGCAATCTTGAAAGGAAGCATAAGTCGAGCGCAGGAAAGAGGATGCGCGCATGTATGGTGCAACTAGAGTGTCAGCGTAAAGATCAGCGCTCTACGAATATATTTGGAAGGAAAAGCATCGCGTGAAATGGAGAAGGGCAGTTGGAACGATAATTTCTACTAGTTATAAATTACTCCATTTGTACGCACGGATGCAATTTTAAAGGGAAACTAACCTGGAAGGATGTTCACGTTGTGCTACCGATGTTAGATTGTTGTGACACAGAGAGACAAGCAAATGCAAATAATGTATTGAATGTAATCCGATTCTTTGGGCAGCAAAACGAACAGCAAAACAGCGCATTTTATTGGGTTTCTACACATTTTTACGCGGGATGGTGATACATCGATTGTGTCTTCAGCTGCTTTTTTTTTTCATCATATTGGAATCAGATCAGAACGCGGAGGAAAGGGGGGAAACACATGATAGCTCTGATAACTTGTTTAGGGAATTTATCTACTTTACTCTAAGGGGAAATGAATTCAGCCAGACCCGTTGTACAACGCAAAGGATAATACTCGGCAAAAGCTCGGGTAGTAATGTGAAATGTAGCAGACAAACAATCTTACATGCAAATTTAATTCTAACCGCTGAAATCACATACACACACACATTTACATACAAAGACAAACACAAACACGACAAGAAGTGCTGACTTTTTTGTTTCACCTTAATTAAAATGAAATGTTTGTTTGTGTGATATCAAAAGTACTTGTGCTGTTTTGACCGCACAAAAAAAGGCCAGGTGCATGTAGGAGCAAGCATCGTATCATCTATGCAATTATTTAATTGCATTTAATATGCTCCCGGCGTCTCTCCAGACCGTTACCAGATATCCATCCGCGCACTCTGAGATGCGTGAGTGTGCGCGAGCTTTCGGTTTCATCTAGCCCCAGTTTAACAGCGGGGCGGTGTAAGGTGACCGACCAAGCAGGCATGGCAGACCAAGCAGGGTAGCAGGGTGGCTGGTAAGCTGGCTGACTGGCTGGCTGGCTCGCTTTCAAGATTGGCCCAGACTTGCTCTCGTAACGTTATGTAATGCATGAATTGCATGAGCCGCGCCGCGCTGTGCTTTTGCACATAACTGAGACCCCGACCCAGACGAAAGAAAGCACACATTTCTTCGATATATGTGTCATGATATCACTTTCCTCTTTCACCAATTTTCTCGTCTCGCCTTTCTCCCGGTTTCCTTGCACCATTGGCGGGAGGATGGGAGGAAGCAAATGGAACGAAAATGAATCGGGGCGAGCAGTGGTAGGCTGGTGCTGCTTTGCCTTTGGTATACCTCTCAACCATCGGCAGCAAGAGTCTCCTTGTGGAATGATAAGTTTGTGGAACACGCGCGATAATCGATGGTGTCCGAGTTTTGTTTACATTTATATCTGACATGTGAATATTTGATGTTTGTCTACAAAAAAGCGAACAACGTTTGTCTATTTGGCACTGTCCGATAGCTGGTCCCCCACAACACAGGCTAAATGGGGCTGATTCAAACACCGTTGCCTTACTTATCAATCAATCCTCCCAACCGTCCTTGTGAGCGTTCCTATCTGTGCAGGTTTGCCTCCTCACCCTTTGCCTAAGAGGTTCGTTGAAGAGGTTCTTATATCTTCTCTTTGATAACTTTTTTCGCTTTCTTCGTACCGTGTTGCCTATGAGGTTCATTGATATACGGAGCAGAACGTAACACTTTTTTCCGGCTCATCGCCAACAGGCCACTGAGAAGAAGGGGAAGAAGTAGAGGAGATACAGAGGGGGGGTGAGCGCTGCATGGCAAAGATATTGGGGCCAAACGAGAGTGGTGGTACTGCTGCAACAAGTTAAACTACTTTACGTTTCCTCCCCTATCATGACCCAACACACCCACGGGTCTCTGCTCATCGTCATCATCATCGTGTCCAGCCCAAAGGCGAGAGACCTAAGGCTGAATGCGTATGCGTGAGCTAAACGAGAGTACAACACGGAAGAGAGATGAGATACAGCAAGAAAGAAATGGGAGTAGGCTGTTCATTTTGTTTTTCTCATCTTCCCTTTTCCATTTCACTCTTGCTCACATTCTAATCCTGTTGGCCACATTTCACTTTCTTCCCGGGTTTCTTTCAGCCGTGTTTGGTGGGTGCTGCTTCGGATAGTGTTTGTTTACTTTATTGTCCAATGTTTACTACCTTTTTCTGTTATTTCTCTATTGCCTCAATCATCTTGCCCAATATTGAAAAGCATGGCCGAGATTTTATCATGTTTTCCAGTGAAAGACACTCACAGCCCAAGAGGTAAATGCGTCGATTCCGGTAAATCCAATTGTTGATAGTTTTCGATTACTTGGCAGATATGTAAAATTATACAATGATGATAACGTGATAATTGTTTCGCAAAAAAAAACATTATCCTCCATAAACCACACAACACGTTTGCACCAACAACAAAAAACAGAGTTATTTAAGGCACCGTGGTCGCCCACCACCGAAACAGCTCCATGCCTGACAGAGGATAAATTTCCGCATCAGCAAAAGAGCCGTGCATAGGTGGTAGCGTGTCGCGCCGGTTAGCAACCTTCTTGGGCGTTTTCTTTGCCGTTCGTCTATTCTTGTTTATCCCCTCGTTCGAACACTATGCGTTGTCACACAAGTGAGCCCCATTGCCAGCCATCCAGCAAATGCCCCGAACGAATGTTTTTTTTTCTTCTTCCAGTGATAGACTGGCTTTTGCGTGTTGGTGGTACCATTTTCAAACAGTGCGCCACCGCCGCTCGCGCCACCTTTCGAATGCATGGCGTTGCCGTTTGTTGATGAAACCGAAATCTGTTACCAGGCCATGTGGGTATGGCGCGAATTTGTGTGTCTTTTTTTTGTGCATGTTAAATGTGCAATGTGCAGTGTAGGTCTTGGGGTGTTTTTTTTTCTTTCTTTTCTTGCCTGGTGCCTCCCGGTGGTGCCTCGGAAAAGAAACGTACGTATTACGTACGCGTTGCCAAACGGCAAAAGTCGGGCTACGTGTGTGACTGTCGCTGGAGTTGGATTATTATTTGCACTCGCGTCTTTCGTGTGTCGGCTGGCGACTGGCGGCTCGAACCTCACGTTCTTAAGCGGTTTGAACGGGCGTGTGTGCGAACGGCATAAGCTCAGGCCTGGGGCGGGCTGTTTGCTGCACTCCTGTTGAGCACTGTGTGTCCATGCTTTTGGGGTATACATTTGAAGGGAGCGAAATGGAAACCAAATGGCACGCGGTTGAGTGTTTTTATTGGGCCTTATTTTACTATTGAAGATCGTTTTCTGATAATGCCCCCGATCATGGTGGATTTTGTTGGTCTGCAATGAAATTTGGCCTTGAAAAGTTGCATCTTTTTATCAGCTGGTGAGAGGGTACAATAGGCAAACGATACTTTCTCGCAAAATATTGCATCCCAAAAACGCCACTTACGGCTAGCATTAATATGTTGCTCCCTCCCCCCCAAACCCGTTCTTGCAAGTTTTCATTGATAAAAGAATAAGCATGATGAAACATGCTGTTACTACTTCGGTGGACGATCAGCTGTGATGCGATCAGGTTTTTTCGACCAGCGCTACGAAAAAAAAGAACTTATGGAATATCCAATGCAAACCGGTTTCCAACACGTAGAAACATGTTTATAGAAATGTGTGTATATGTGTGTGTGTGTGTGGGGACGTGTATGTTGGCTGGCGTTTCCGGCAGCTGCGTTTAACTGGCTTTAATTTATTGAAGCTTCTTCAAAATAGTTTTTGGGAGATGTTCCACTCTTTGATAGCACATGCCAAAAGCATATCCGTACTCCATTGAAGAGTGGCACCAAACATCCATAAACGGAAGAAAATTCACTCATGCCATTGGATACAGTAAAGCTGTTTTAAACACGTTTGCCAAACTCATCGATTGTTAAAAAGTAACCTCCCCCCCCCCTCTCTCTCCCCGAGCTCCTCCACTTCATTACATTCACGCATTGAAAAGGCAAGCAAACGCCAAACTATGTCATCTACGTTACGTGAACTTGAACTAGCGGTTTACATTCGTTTGTTGCGAAAAACCGCGTGGTGCGGTGGTGCGCACATTTTGCACGCGCGCACCCTGACCGCGCGAGCACGATATTTCCGCTTCGCGCGAGGTTTTTTCGCGCGCATTTGTGTGTCTTTTTTTTCACGCCGCTCTCGAGAGCTGCTCCACGTTGTGTCACAACACTGTGTGCGTGCGTTTAGAGCACACGCTGCTGCTAATGCGGGGTGGCACGAGATGCTTTTTTTCCTTTCCTATTTAGCGGGAGGGAGGGGGGGGGGGGTGTAGTAAAGCGAGAGCGGGAGTGCTCATGTGTAACGAGCACCACTCTCTGCGTGCGGACGAGAACGCCTGCCATGAGCGACGACGCGTGTGGTGGGGTGACCCTGTGTGTGGTATGGTGTAGCCCCTGCGATCCACGATGGACCACCGTCGGCAGGGCGGCAGCAGCAGCAGCACCCCATGGTCATCCGGTTTCGTTTGTTTGTCGCCTTGTTATACACCCATCGCATCATCTCGCAATGCGATTGACCGGAATCGTCCCTGGTCACACACTCGCGCGGGGTTTTGCGCTTTGTTTCAAATCCGCTACCGGTTCGGCGACAGTTGAAGGCGGCACCCGATTCAAAGTCGCTGCTTCGAAGGGAATCTGTGTGCATTTTTTGGTGTTGTTGTTGCTTTACTGCAGCGTGGTTTACTGTCCAGCATTTCTCGCTGACAAGCATTAACCACCCCATCATCTTGCGTATGTGTGTAAGGGTGAGTGTGCACCAAAGCACGCATACAAGCGCGCACCGGCCGGTCCGTCGTAGCATACGGAATCATTCACCTTCGATTGCTGGCGTGCGCGCGCGTGTCGCTGACCTGCATCAAGTCTGCTGGGACGCGCGTCCCATGTACGTACAGAGCGCGACAAGCTACGCACGCTTTTTGTCTTGCTTGCGCTCGCGCGCGCTCCCGCTAATCCACTGTCTGTCGCCGAGCCGCGGGACCGGATGGACCGGAGAACCGCGTGCGCGAAGTTAATTCTGGTTCTCGCGGTGGGGGGGATTACTTGGTGTAATTCTTCGTGATTTTATTTCAACCCCAAGTTCGCGTCTCATCCGATGCGGAAGAGTGGCGCGCGCAGTTGGTATACATATGCGAGAGCAGAGCGAAGAGGAGGTTCAGGTGGAAGGAAGCTCGGTTAAGTGTACATGTTTGGAATCATTTTCCCATCGCTATCGCGCCACCGATTGGGCAGAGGAGTGAGTGATCGCGGCTTCTAAGATCGCCGTGTATTTTCTCCCTTTTGCTTTCCGTTTCTCTCTCTCTCTCTCTCTCTCTCTCTCTCTCTCTCTCTATCTCTCCTTCGCTCGCTAGCTATACGGCAGGCTGCTTACGATACGGATAAACCCCAGGGAATGGAAGGCAGAATGGTCCAAACCAGAATATATAATCCATAACAGAGATCATCGTACTGTGTGAAATCGAAATGAAAGGAAGCAGCGCGTTTTATCCTCGCACTTCCACGCGTTCTCGTGGACCGCGCGCACATTTTCAACCAACACCAAACACACACACGCTCGGTAGAGAAAACGTTGGCACGTTCGTTGGTGTGTGAGTTTATTGGTTTACATGCTGCTCCAGCTATATATATTGTGTGCTGCGCACTGCCCCAGTGTGTGGTGGCTTCCAATACGCTTTCGTTCCAGCGTGTTGATTCGATTCACCCTTCGCTGCCTGAGCGTCGCTTCGCATATTTCCTTTTTATGTGGCTAACGACTTTACCAGCACACTTGGCCCCGCGAGCACCATCACCGCCACCCGAGAACCTGATGTGCATTGGATGATCGTGATGGGGCGCGAGAATGATCGAGTGTAAAATTTGATGGAATACATTCCTTCGAGGCCCGGTTCTCACTTGGCCTCGGTTGCTCCAGTAGAGTTGGTGTTAGTTTTTTTTTTGTTGTATGTTGCTTTCCCTCGATCCTCCATTTTGGGGCGTATATGATCGTGGTGAAAGGAATGAAGATGCGCTCGCAGCGCTCACATGCACCAGCACCGCCGCGTGTGACTGGAAGCAAAGAACAGACCATAACATGGGTTCGAAATTTTAGAACGTTTATACTAACATCGAGCGAGCGGGAGGGAGTATCTCTTCTTGGTTTGGCAACTCTTTCTTGCCTGTGCAGAATGCCTGGCCTTATGTTGGCCCCCCCATCGTAGCTCAATTTCATGAAAGCAAGAACATTTTATCGTTCCCATTCCTCCCCCAGTTTGGAATCAAATTTCCCTTTCACTAATGTTTTAATCGTCGTACTTACTTCCTCACTTGGTTGCTGTTGAGTAAAGACCTAACGCAGCGCCGTTGTGAGTGTGGGACTGTGCCATAACTAACCCTCAGAACGACGGATGAAACGGGGTGATAAATACACATAACTATGTACGAGCGAGACAGCATAAATTAAAAAAAAAAAACACGTCTTCTAAAACACGACTTCCCACATGGGCGGAGGGTGAGAAGAAATATTTTCTATTTTTGGCCATATCTTGGAGCGACATACTGTGCGACATAGTCGAGGCTGGTGCGATGCTGAATACGCAGGAAGCGCAGCATACCCCCATGCTCTGCTGCACTGCTCTGTTTGGGTATGTTTTGTTTAAGAATGCACTACTACGAAGGGATTATTAATTACGCAGCGATTCAATTACATATCTCCGTAAAGATTGTTTCCACAGCATAAGTATGTTAATTGAATGCACTTCACTTTCGATAACACAATAAGCGAAAGCATAATTCAGAACATAACAACCCGATACCGTACACTACACGGACAGCATAAATACACACACTGACGCGCATTGTATTGCACAAATTTCAAATCAAAACACACACACTAGCATGCTACACGAAGGAAAAGGAAATCAAATGAAACTCACAACACCAACAACACCACCACCACCACCATCGCGCGCGCACATCATCTCGATGAGTAAAACGGTATTTTTCTCGCGTTGCTTTTATCAGGTGAACTTAGCGTAGTTGGAAAACATTTTGAGAATATTAAAAACTCTACAAAAAAAAACAACAACACCATTCACGACGATGTCTGTGCGGAAGATGATGACGCAGGAAGGGATGTAGCCGCATAACTATTAGGGAATCTGGCGCATCGGTCGCCGGCGGTTCCGGTTGGCCGGTGGGCCAGAAACACGAGGGAGCAAATCGCAAAGGAAATTGCAAAACACTGAAATAAATCAACATGTAATTCCGATGGTCAATTATATTTACTCTAGTGACGTTTTAAAACAAAAAATATCCAAACAATCCGTAAACAGCATTTACGATGGTAAAACAGGAGATCAATTCATCAAACGAAACAAACGTAGCAAACTCATCGTTTAGCAAGACACACAGGTACACGAGTAAGGTATGTTATTGCAGACGCGCGCATTGATCGTAGGGCGATCGCACACTATTAGAAACGTTGTGCAACCATTGTCGTGTGTGTGTGTGTGCACATATAACGCGATTGCCATGTTCGTTACATGAATCTTGACTAGCAGATTCATCTTTTAAAGGGGTAGCCAGTAATGTTAAAATTCTCATTATTAAAATCTGCATGATTCAACTGTAGCTTACCGAACCGTGTGCTCGTAGTTAGTCCCTCGCCGAAGACAGAAGGAGCGCAACCATACTTCTGCTTGACATATTTAGTGTGTGGTTAAGCATGAGCCAGGTTCTTGTTTAGCACGTGTTGACGGTGGTCGAAAGAAATAACAGGAAACTCAATGAATCAATGAACATAACAAGTCACACACGGACACACACACACACTCATAAACCAAAGCACTGACGATTAAAGTCACACTAAATGGGTAGTGAAGATCGGCTCAAACATTTTAAACGAAACTTTAATACAAGAAGCAAAAGAGCATGAATCTGTCCCCGCATCAGTATGGGACTTCTCTGCATTCTAACATCAATCAATCAATCAACAATTCCGTGTAAAATAGTATTGTTAAATTTTGAAACCAAAAAGGAAAACTCGAAAACTTCAAGCTGGTAAAGTAAAATACATATCTTGTGGATCACTTGTTGAACATTTACATTCATGTTGTTACTAACGGGAGATGAGGATAAAAATAAAAAACAAAAACGAATGAAAATCAAGTTGGAGGCAAAAAATATGAAGCGCATATGTACGGTATAAATGGCCAGTGTAATGGTGTACAGAGCAGTGTTGTTGGTCTCCCGACTGTACACGTTGTAAAACCGAACGCTAATATTAGCTGTGTCATTAGTGTGCAAACTGTGGCGAAAAAATAGAAGGACATGATGGTATTGCTTTTGTTTACAAACCCGAATTTGATATAGTTTGTTGGAATGCAATAGGCTTGGAAGGCAAACACAACATTTAAAACTCAGTTTATCGCAGCTTGATCGAAATTCGTCGCCACAGTTACTTACACAGATATAATGTGGCTCGGTTCTCGCTAGAGTCGATCAATCCCAATGTTTACCACCGAAACTTTGCACAAAAGCGTAAATTGATCCATCTACTTTGCATCCACAGGGACAGTGGCTGGGAGTGTTCGTTTGAGTTTCATCTCGGTGATTTTTTTGTTGTATTTATTACCTCACTGAAGTTTATTGTGGAATTTTGGCATCAAGCCGAATATTTTGGAGTGCATGCTACACATGATTTAAACAACACACTCACAACATGAAGCTCCATTTGCCGCGGAGCGGGAGATGGAAACAGATAACCACCTTTCTAAAGATATGGAAAACTTACCCCGCCAATGAACGACGACTTATTACACTCCCCGGGGAGTATGTAGAAGAGTGTACATAGCGAACACAAACAACAGGATATCTAATGCATTACCCAAAACACGATGTTATACAAGATTCATTGCAAATGAACCATGTTACTTCCGTTTTCTATTCTTCCAAAACGAGTGGCGAATGATAACAGATCTACAGCGATCCTTTCTTGAACCACAAAAAGATGATAATCGGCAATATGAACTCGAACCGCCTCGGCGCGAAACAAGCAAGGTGTTGTGAAAAAGGTAGCGCCAGAGTTCGATCGAACGACATACTGATCCACAATTCGCAATTCGTGCTATGAATTTAATAGCATTACATGCGAACAAATCAATATTACTACACCTTCCGATACCATTTGCTAGCAAGGTGGTGCAGTATTAGTGTAACACAGGGTGTGTAGGATCTATATAACTTGCAGTTCTGTGTGGTTTTTGTCAGCAACACATTAACACACACATACCACGAACATGCAGCCACATACATTCACACTGTTATACACACGTGCATACACGGAAATGGGTGTTTGAAATGATATTGACTATGAATGAATTGTTACAAAATGTATTTACCTAATACGATTGGAAATTATTGACTAGCATTTCTCGTCCGGGAACAATTTTTTAATCATGCCAGCAAAATTATTGAAAAAAAAGAAATAGAAAACCAAAAAAAGTCCTATTGAAGTAAACAATGAAAAAGAAAGAGAAAAACACACAAAAAAATAACAAAGAATCATTTCAAAGTGTTATTATCTATACTGGAGGGAATATTGGCCGAGAGAGAGAGAGGAACTTAAACAGACGAATGCACTCTGAATTATCCAAGGTGTGTGAAAATGATATAGTGGTGCGGCTTTGGATTGTTCGGCTAATTTTAAATATTCTCTCCTTGGGGATTAGACAAAACCCAACCATAATCACGAAGTTAGGGAATTTTGTAGATCTTTCCATACGTTGATCAATGTTTTTAGAGACGGTTAGAGACGAGGAGCGAGGAGCGTTAAAAAAGTCATTTACGATTTGCTTATTCTGGCAGCTGATACTAATGAAGTCGTCACCATTCGTCGAATCAGAGAGAGAGAGAGAGGGCGAAGAAATTGAAGGACTGCTGCGGCATACGGAATGGGATGAACACACATTTTTGATTCTCGCACAGCAGCACAATGCAATACAAGAAGGAAAAATCTAGACCGATACCGACAAACTCATTCGAACTAGACATTCTGCTGTAGTGTGAGGCCGGATAATAGTGTCATAAAATGCACACAGATAAGTAACAGTTAAGTCTTACAGTTTTCTGTTCAGGGTTTAGCTACGTATGTGTATGTGTGTGGTATGTCTGTGTCCATATATATTCTGGGAGATGGGAAGATGTGCCGTTTTTTGCAATAGTTTCCCTGTTGCCCTGCAGCTAAGGACAGCACTTATTTGAACAATTGTTTGATACTTTTTAAGAGTTGTTCTTATGTTCTTTCCAGCATAAGAACAAGGTGTGTAGGAACAGCAAAATACAATACAATGTTGCTGTTGTATACCGATCAAGGCAGTGCATAATCTATGCAATCGCTGCAATCAAACTCTGTTAAGTTATGTGTCTTTTGGAGCAAGAAAGGATACTTACCAAATTAATGTCCTTTCGTAGTTTAACGGTGGTGATATGATTAAGCATAGCAACAAACAGTACAGCTCTCTCTCTCTTTTCTTGAACTTTCCCAGTAACTGTGTTGCGAAGATAAAAAAAAATAAACTGTCAATTACTAAAACACAATGCTAGACATGTATAAATGTCTTGAAATTGGTGTAGGGAATAAATATAGGTCCTAATATTTAACATACATATACACAGCAACATACAGTATCTATCCATTCAAACACACCCATTCTACAAGCCATGTTATTGTACACCAAATCAAATCGTTGCCAGGATAAGAGAACAAGACTTTCGATAGTGTGTTTGGACTTTAGCAACGCGTTTAGAACTAGTAGTAAACCGGCGAATAGGCAAAATGGGCAAACACAAACGGCTTTATTTTTGCTGTATTTTTTCCCAAATACCGCTTCTGGTATTGAGTGGATCAATCAATCAATCATGAAATCCCATTCAGAATGGGATGTTCTTTGAAAGAACGGATGCTTGGGTTTTACTTCAGCTTATATGCACAAATGTGTGTGTTTTTTTTATCGAATTGCTTAGCACAGCTCTGCTGCTGAGAACTTAACACACATACGCAAACTTAATATTGCAATAAACTAAACATGACGTGCTGTTCAGATGAAAGACGCACAGTACGCGGCACAAATGGAACAGAAACAGATAACGTACGTGCCGTCATTTACTTCATCCTGCGCAAACACGTGACATCCTAATATACAGAGCCTGCCAAAGGAGTTCCACGCCGCTGCTGTCCCCTCGCCAAGGTTTGACATATTTGTACGAAGCATACCAGCAACGTTTAACGTAGAAAGCGAGAGAGAGAGAGTGAGGGACGCAGATAATACGTAATGGAATAACATAAATATGATAGCTTGAATTTTTACTGCGCTTACAACACAATGGCTGCTAACAATAATATCATTATGACTATTTATTAGGCGTATAAGTTGCTTGCCCGTTTCATATATAGCTTGCACAAACGTTCTCTATCTCTCTTTTTTCTCGGACGATGAGAAAACAAAAAGGACCAAATCACTTTTCTACTCTGTCCCCACTGTAGGTGTACCACAACTTAAACAATCCAAGATGGTGGTACAAGTGGAAGGGATTCTTTCGGATTGATATTGTTTTAGAATTGTGAAAACCGAAGAAGAAGAAGAAAAAAAGATGACGGACAGTGGCACCAAACGGGATGTAACGGAGGTGTGCCTAGAGTGTTGAATTGAATTTACGTAGTGAAATAAAATGTTGTCGTAGAGAATAAAACAACACATAACACTTATTTGACACAGGAACAACCTGCTCTAGTGTAGCGGGAGGAAGATAGTCCATTTAATAATGGGCTCTTAAACATAGTAATAAAACACTCACACTCTTAAAACTACCGACACAAAACACGCACACATGGCAACAGAATCGACGGCAATGGGAAAATCAACAACTATTTGAAATCAAGAATAATCATCAACTGCAACAATAATAAGTAAACTATAACGATAAACTAAATCAATAAACAAAAATATCGTATATTAACACTGTTACTTGATCTTTTTACACCATCTCGAAATGTTTGAAGGTTTTTAGTGGTTACAAAAGCTCTTAGTAATATCGTAGTGAGAGTGTGTGTGTGTGTGCATAGACGATAAATGTAAGCCAAACTTGATTGCTGATGTTAACGAGAAAAGGTTCCCCGTAATGGGTCTGCAAAAGATGGTGATGATGATGATGATGATCATGATGATTACGAATGAAGGTGATGATTATTGTAAGGATTGGTGGGCAGAGTTGTGGGAGAGGATATTGCATTCTAAAACAATACCGACGAAGAAGGGAAGACGGGAGGTGTGCAGGAGGGGAGCAAGAAGGGAAGGCAACGTAAACGGTGAATTTGCAAACTGAATGTGCTAAAAACTATGGGAATCAATTATTTATCGCATGCCGCAAACTGTAAAGGATTAAAGGTTGTGTGTTGAGCGGATGAAGAGGATGGCGGAGAAGCGCAGTTTGACGCCGTAACGCACTTACGGTGTGCGCGAACTGTGCAGCGAATGCACTACTAAAACTGACTAAGAATGCAATCGAAAGCAACAAAAAAAGGGAAAAACGAGCAAAAAAAAATGTTATAAATCTTTTTATACTGTTGACTATTTTCAGTGGACTTTCGCAATCGCTATACAATCAGCAGCAGGTAAAGAGAGAGAGAGAGGGGGGTGAAACATACAAGTAGGATGATGCAATGAAAGTTACTAAAAACCTAAAACCCAGAGAGAGAGAAGAAAAAACGAGCACGTGTACGAGTGAAATTGTAATGCCAGACAATGTGATGAATATTGCTGTAAGAGAGTGCCGGCTCGAAAGTACATCCCAGCACCGGCGATTGGTTCGCATTCTGGCGGCATGTCGTTACTAAACAATGTCCTTTTTGTCATCGTTTTGTCTTTTATAAAATGCACCTGTTTACTAAACTAAACAAAAAAATACTTATCAACTAAAAAAAACACACCTACACATACATTTGTTAAACACTTTAACGCACAACAGTCCATTTCTGGTGGGGAGAAACGGACCTGGGAACGGCAGTACAGCAGGAAACATGGTCCAGCTAGTAAGCATTTTCAAATTGTGCTGTTTCTTTACGTTGCCTATAATCATGAAACGCTTTCCAGGACCTACAATACTTTTTGTTTGGTTTTCGCGTTTTATCAAGGAAAAAAAAGCAATCTCCACAATAAGTGTTGTGTGAATATTCTCGTTTTTGTTGCAAAAGTAGCAACACATTACATTATTGTCTGTTATAATTTGATACATCACAAACACTCCTTCCTGTTGCTATATTACGTTCGATTATGACTAGCAAACAGCTTTCTTAACGTTGATCTTCAAATAACACGTTCCGTTAGCTACCATTACTAGATCTCCCTCACTCACATCAACAGTGAGACATATTTATACGGAAATGGTTTCAATCGTCTTTAGCTAGATTGCTCTCTGACTCTCTCTGTCTATCTTTGTCCTACGGTACTGCACAAAGAAAGCAAAACACAAACAAATGAAACAATGTAAGACGAATGGTTGTGTACTGAAAAAAGCCATATTATGAATTGTAAAGATAAGAAGCAAGGCAAAGGAGGAAAACAAACATATTTGCAGCAATGCAGTCCGGGCTTGCTCGAAAGAAGAATGGCTTCACAGGATGAAGGGGCTGGAAGCGGGTGAGTCGCAGAAGGACGAATATTAGCTGGTGTTTAACCACAATTTAGTGTGTACTATCTTTAAATGTGTGAATCCGTCTTTTGAGTATTGTTAAAATGGAGAGTAAGGTATTGCGCGGGAAAATGAACAGCCATCGGCGGGCCCGCCATTATGATTATGAAGGTGTGCGGTAGCAGGGAAAGGCTTCGATTCGATCAAAGGATAAAAGAAGAATTGGCGTGAAGGTGGTGAACGTCACTCTTTCTTCCTTTTCGACAACTGGCGTGTAATGGCATAGATTTAATGCGTGTTAGTGTGTACAGTGAGGGCTTCATTCCAGCTGCTTACGCCCTTTTTGGATGTCCGGGGGCATGGCAGGGACCGAGGAGAGGAGGGCGTAAGCAACTGATGAAATCCTTTCGAATTGTTCTTTAATCGTTTGTAAGATTAGTTAAGATTGTACCGAGCGACCCCGGTTGTTCGGGTTCGTCGGCTCGATCTGTTTCAGCATGATAAATAACACAAGGCTTACTATTAATATTTGTGACTGATTATTGAAATACCTTTATAAGATACGTTTTACTATCTACTCTATACTCTCGACTCATGCAAGGTACTGTTTTATTTATCTTTATTTTGTATCGTTCTCATGCAAACTGTTTCTATTTATGATTCCTATAAGAGTCATATTTCGGGGGATTGATCAATAATACCAAATGAATCGTGACATAACAAAAATGGTGGTTATAAGCAACGAGGGGTAAGATTTTAAATACTTATGATACTAGTTATTACACAATCCAACTCGCTGGTATCAATCAAACCACCACAACAGTCTGAAGATCATTCATTAAAAGAAGACTAAGAAGAATTAAAAACACGATTTACCCCTTACCCGAGCTAGTCATGTTCTTTTGAAAAAGGAAAATCTATCGTTTTGTTAAACAGTATAGTACTTAAATAACAAGTAAGTAACCAAAGAATGACGTGTTACGAAACAGAAGCGCAAATCTCGAGTAGCAATTATAACTCGCACTGGACTCGGCTAAGAAAATGGTAGTAATTGCACCTATTTAATTTTCATTCACTTCGACCATTATTATTATTCTTATTATTGTTACGTTTAAAGAATTTCTTCGAAAATAAAGTATCGGACCTGCAAGTCATGCTGTGTGTGAGAGAATGCGCGAAGAAGGGGCTGAAATGAATGTAACCATCCTACAGAAATGAATCGTGATTGAAGAAGAACGCAAAAAGGATAGAAGTAGCTTGATCGACGATTGCGAAATCGCCACCGGTGATCAAGGATAATTCTCAAGAAAGGTATTCCGTTGGGTTAAGATTAAGAGATAGAACGAGAGAGAGAGAGAGAGAGAGAGAGAGAGAGAGAGAGAGAGAGAGAGAGAGAGAAAGAGAGAAAGTTGGAGTGGAACGGCAGCAGGTTGGGCTGCTGTAGGCAAAGATAGGAGAGGAAAATCGATTCATTTTTGTACTGCAACTACTATCTACCTACTGAATGGGATGAAAGGATACTCCTTTTTTACATAGAAACGTATTGCATTATTTGTATTATCCTGTATGACAATTTCCGAAATAAATAATTTATTCTTAAAATGGTGTGCATTTGATGTTGTTTATTATCCCTGTTTCATCACAACGCTGCGGAAATCCGAAATTTCAATGACAATGCTTATGTTTGGCCCTTTTGGTATCGTTTGGCAAAGCTAAAAATAGGTAAGAATAAGCTCACTGTTGTTAGTTGTGGATGAGAACAATCGACATGCATATCCTGCTTAACATTGTCGAATATGTTCCTGCCGCATCTAATATATCTTAATGTAGTTTTAAAAATACTTGTTGGTTTTTTATGTTGCCATATTTATCTTGTTGTGAATCCTATTTGAATCATGCATTTTAAATGAAAAGTTCTTTACTTTTTAACTAAATTGTTTAAATTTTTAAACATTAAAATACAGGAAACCGTGGAAATACGACGATGTAGTGTATATATCGTGTGAACGATGATGATAATAAAGTTCATACAATCGACAAATATTTACGTTAAAATACACTGTATTCTAGCCATCGACTCTTCTTCTACGGTTATAAAAGATGCATAATGGGATATTTTTCAACTATTTACGACTATCTCGACATTTACACGCTGGAGCCTTTTGTTCAGTCCACGTTGGAAATTCCAAATGAGCCGATCCAAAAAGCGTGCTGTGGAGTCCACTTCCCATCACATAAAGTTCTCTCTCCGTAAAAAAGAGTCAAGAAAGTGTCCTAAAATTATGAGTATCCCTAAAAACCCTTACAAAATGAAAAATTTCAATAAGAATTATTCCTGAAAAAAAAATGTTTTCTTTCTATTAAAGATATCGTTTTTGTATGCTCTTATGTGGAAGCTGTTCACGCTCACGTGATGCCTGTTATTAATTTAATATTTAGTCCTTCCATCGTCGTACGTTTCACTTCTTCTTCTTCTTCTTTGGCTCAACAACCGATGTCGGTCAAGGCCTGCCTGTACCCACTTGTGGGCTTGGCTTTCAGTGACTAATTGATTCCCCCCATAGCAGGATAGTCAGTCCTACGTATGGCGGCGCGGTCTATTTGGGGATTGAACCCATGACGGGCATGTTGTTAAGTCGTACGAGTTGACGACTGTGCTACGAGACCGGCTAACGTTTCACTATCGGGACAAATATAACCAATTGATCACATATAAGACAAAACACTAAAGTTTGTACCAATAAGGAATATGGAGTATTAATATTTTTGATAAAAACCTGGACAGGGCCATTTCTCGGTGGCCGCTTTACTCGCCGACTCACGTGCCCAGCATTTAGGGAAATTTGGGCAGGCAACAATCGTACACAATTCGCAGGTACTACTTACTACCGAGGCGTGGAAATGTTGTTTTTTGCGCAGCAAATGTGAAGTAAATCGAAAGGGAGAACAACAGAATGAAAGGTAGTTGAAATCGAACATCGAAATCAATGGTAAAACAAAACACTGCCGATTGTTTGTGTGTTGTTACTGCGGGTAATGTGGTGGTAGTGGGCTGCTGCCACCGCTGCTGCTGCTGCTAATGCTTAATGTTGCGTATGTGTTCCCCCGGTTCAAAACTCATGTCCGTGTGTGCATACGCCAAGTACGATCGAGTGTGGGTGGTTACCGGAGGCCGTGTTGGTTGGTTGATTACGCCTGCGTTACGAAATTTGCACCGAAATGAATTACCGGTTTCTGAAGACGGGCCAGCCAAAGGTGTGGGGGGACAAAAGCAAGGGGCGAGGCGAGGGGGTAAGGTGTGCTGGAAAAAAGGAGTGACGGGTGCAGTGTTGGTCATTGAAACAATTTTCCGATACTGCGGTGCCATGCGGAGTGCGAGCTGAATCGGGCTGAACCACAGTGGAGGCCCACTGTTGAGGCACACACTGTTGCGCACACCCACACCGTGGGCAACAGTGTGGCGCGGTCGAACGATCGATTCTGTGAAGGTTTTTGGCGTGTTGAGACTTGGCTACGTTTGGGTCTATCGGTAGTCTTAGCGGCGGACGAGACCACACGTGACGATCGTGCCGTTAATACGTACTTTGGGGGTTATTAATTTTTTCGGAACACGTTCCCTTTTGTGGCCCGGCGGTCCGGTCGCTTTCCAAAAACGCCGTGGACCTTGAAGTACGTGGAATGTGTGTGCACACGTTAGAGACGAAACGAATTCGCTTAGCGGAAGTTTCAGTGCCGATTTTTTGACAGCGCCCTTTTCAATCGAACGTGCACGCAATATGAACTAATCAATCGAACCCCAGAGGTTGTTCACGATACACGCAGGTAACATAGTGACACCGTTTTTTATGTTTTGTGATATAGAAAACATTTTTATATTAATTTTTTTAATGAATACCTCGAGAAACTTAGCTTTGGAATTTTTCGCATTTTGGGGTGCTTCATCGACACCTTTCATTCATTGATCATTGATAACGTACGGTTCCATTTTGCGGTTGGTTACGTTCATTTGTTTGGCTATTTTCTTACCTTTTCTCACCATCTCTAACCGAAAGCCTAAACGTGCCCCTCCCCAAAAACGTACGAGGAAGCATGGAAAACTAATCTAGGTCAACTGCACACGACAGGCGATCGTAATTTCTAGCCACAACCTAATAGATAGCCTTATAGTTTCTCTGTTGTGATCATTTTTTATGCATTCTTAAGCAAGTTTTTCGCTATCGCTTTTCGAGAAGTTGTTGAATAGTCCGCACTCTGGTTGGGTTTCTACTATTGGGTAATTCACTGCCCTATGTCCCACCGAATGCAGCACAGTTGCTGGCTTCATGTTGCGTTTCCTGACCGGCCTTTTTGAACGAGAGCGCGTTGTCGAACGGTGGGAAGGGGGGGGGGGGGGGGGGGGGGTGGCGATGGTGGTGATACTACTGTGTCCGTTTGTCGTTCGCCGACGGTCGTCACGCAGCTGGTATGTTTTTTTTTCGTTAACGAAGCAAGTATACTGCGGGTTGCAATTGTTGTGTATCTGTTTACACACTGCGCAGCGATAAGAAACTTATTTTTCTTGCGCTTTAACATGCACCGTGCAGGCGAAGGTGGTATGTGCGGATTGTTCGCCTGTGTAGGGGAGAGCAATAAATGTTTTAAAACAGTACACGTGCTACGTAATGCTGCCATGATTCGTATGAAGTGTGTTTACGTGCTTTGGGTGTGTTCTGGGAGTGTTAAATTAATTATATGCGTTACATAAATGTTCTATAACACACATTGTCTTATCAATGTTTATTCTCGTAATATATCACCTTGCTACTCGTTGTCTGAAGAAGCTGAGTATGAGAAGGGAAGGACATGATTAAATAAATAAGGAGAAACTTTTCTGAGCGTGTCTCCTGCATGTGGCTCTTAAATTGTCCTTGATATTAAACTGACGATACAGATCCGATGAAAATTATAATTATTATTATTAATTATCCTAAACGATTTAAAATATATTTTTTAGACTTATTTCTTTGCTAATATTTTGAACTGTAAAACTTTCTTCTTTGGCTCAACAACCGTTGTCGGTCAAGGCCTGCCTGTACCACTTATGGGCTTGGCTTTCAGTGACTAATTGATTTCTCCCCAAGGCAGGATAGTCAGTCCTACGTATGGCGGCACGGTCTATTTGGGGATTGAACCCATGACGGGCATGTTGTTAAGTCGTACGAGTTGACGACTGTACTACGAGACCGAACTGTAAAACTACTAGACTGTAAACTCTCGTAGCGTCGAAATCAGTGTCAACTAAGCCTATTGGAGGGCACGCCCTTCGATTGATCGATCTGTGGCGATCAAAAGGCAATAGAAGAAACAGTACATTCCTAAAATAGAAGAATATTGTAATTATAATTTTTTTATGAAGTGATTGAAGATTTTAAAATAAATTTAGTGAATTATTTAAGGTTATGTGTGCTTTCTGTTTACCATAACATCATATTTTTGAAGAAAAATTGCGTGCTGTGAGTATTTGACAGAGTTGTAAAAAATAATGCAATATAACCGAATAAACAACACAAACATTTTTTTTCTATCTGTATGTATGTTACATGTTTTTCCAACTCGAATCATCGATGTATGAACGCGTTTCATTATCTTTGATTGTTAATCGCTGACCACGATACTTTATACCGACAAACATTGTTATGAAATCACAAAATCATTTTCACCCCTATTGTGTCACATTAGTGCAAACATTCAACAAATAGCTCACACCCAATTCCACCCATTCCGCTGCCAGACGTAATATGATCGGCCACCAGAATTCACCCGAGTGTTATGGCAGTTTCGAAGAAATAGCGAAAGTAATTAAATTCCCTTTGTTACACGAAAGCCTCCTTTCCACGGCACGTAGCATACGCAGCATTGGGGTATGGGCGCCATGCGGTGCTACCCGAGCATAATATTGCCAGGTACAGTAAAAAGGGAAGGAACTTTATGCTTCAGCGAGCGAATAACAGAGATGTACGACGGATGGAGGAATAGGCGCGAAGCAGATCGTACGTAAATGAAACGTAAGTGGAGTGCCGCCACCTTGAGACCTTGATCTTCAGCCGAGGCAGGTCTCTCGCGAGCTTGAGAAAAAGGGAAAAATACTTTTGCCAAGATTCGCCAGTTCATCACACGCTGTTGTTGGGGCACCTCAGAGGAAGGGCAATGAACCATGGAACGTACAAAAGAGACGTCGCGGTAAAGGTAGCAACCATTAAACGAAGCAGGAAAAAAACATCGCATAGAACGCGGAGAAGCGAAAATGGACAAGTGCTGCGCATGGATTAACATGGCTGGGAACTAAACGAGAGTTAAGTCAAGGCATAGTGATGGCTCCTGACGTATTCGTATCTGTAGATGTATGTGTGTGTGTATATATATGTCCGAGCGGAAGTTGTCTGAGTCTGAACAAAACGCTCAAAGCACGTACCGGTAGAAAGCACGAGCAAGGGAAGGGAGCATGAGCAGAGTGTTATGGACGGCATGAAAAAAGGTGGACGACCAAGAGGGCAAGGTGAGTCACGGATTTCCGTTTCGCGAGACGAATGAGGAGGGGGCATCGAACCAAGCCGTTTAAGAATTCGATCATAGGCAGATGCCATCCAATAGGAATCGTGCGATCGCATTGGAACACCGTCGAGGATCGTTGAAATTGATTAATGCGAATATGAAGATGTGCCTAGTGTCCTTAAAAACGGTAGAGGAGGGAAAGCATGATCTGTGAGACAGAGAGAACATTATCATGTATATACGGATGCTATTCACATAGCCTCACTCGGCCATACCGTTCTCGGCATATAGTGTTCGTGGTGAAGATCGAGCCTGCCTTGCTTTCTGCAGCGCTTAACAATCGCGGACCATTAAAATATCTTCAGCAAGACAAACAGGATACCTGTCCGACAGGAAACCATATTTAGCCGCCCCGGGGATACCGCCACCACTATTTCACTGACGATCGACTTCTTCAAGAACGAATTTTGGAGGTTAATGTCAGTTCAAGGTTCGTTCGTTTCGCGCGTTGTATCATCCAATTCTGGGGGGATGGGTCTTACAGAGAATGGGGGCCGGTGTGTCGGTGGGTCGGTTGTGGAGGCTTGACGTTAGAAGCCACAATTATGGTGGCTAGGCAGGACGGCACGGAAAGGTGGTAAACTCTATCGAACGCAGATGTTTAGTATGCGGCCGTACCTCGTTTATTACTATTCATGACGCCCGTTGCTAGCCACTTGCCGTGGCGTTATCATGATCGCAGTCTCATCACACGAGGTGTTGGATATGAGTGTTTGCTTTCGGTTTCATGCTGGTCATGCTGCCATGCTGGTGTATTATTTAACCTGAAAGGATTTGGATATTGAGTTGTTGCTAGTGAGAATTGCCAATAAATGGTAAATAACTAAATGGTATGTGTGTTTACAGGCTGAAATATGCATATAATACGTTTTAGAAAGGATTCTATTATTGTGTATTGTAAAAGTTTTAAAATCAATTACTTCAATTACTTTCAAACGTGCAAATACACGTGTCGGGTAACTCGGGAAACCGACTGCGCTTTAAAACAGAGACGCACTCAATGAAATCAATGGGTCATTGATATTTAAAAAAGATTCTAAAGGTCATTTGACGAACGCCTGACAATCGCTTACGGAGTCCAAAACGGAGTCTCATTATTTGTCCATGAATGCGCCAAATCTAATCGACACAAGGACAAATTCGGAACATTTAGTTTCGCGCAATTCGCCAACTACCGTCCAACCTTTGGCGAACCGAAGGTCGCTGTTCGCGTCTCGTCTGCGCGCGCCTGCGTGTGTCATCGAGGATCGTGTTCCGCGACAAGCAATTTTTGCGAATCCCTCACCGCCACCAATATCCTGAGAAAGGGAGGTCGTCCGGTTAGTTACCGGCTTTCGGTCAATAGTGTGTGCGCGCGCATTCCATCGCATCAAGGCACGACCGGCGGCGGGTCGTTTCTAGGAAAGGGAAGTCCATGAAATTAAAGTAGAAAACCATACACACACACATGTGGCAAAGCAAAAACACACATACCCCTGCTTGACCAAATGGCGGAAAAGTAATACAAAGCTAAATTATTGCTAAGTCCTCTCCCCGCGCGAGTTCGATCGCGAGCGGCAAGTGGCGGCACCATTCGTCCGGTCAGCCAATTCTCGCCATGATCGGCACGCGGACCAACCAAACCGGGTCCAGTTTCCGTCATCGCCGCGATGACGATGGGGGCCAGTGGGGTGATGGCTCTTTTGATGGTTGATCTTGATCTTCAGCCGTATGTCAATGAACGCACCTTTCGCGCGAATTCGATGCTGGACCGAAGGTAATCGTGATCGAAATGAGGCATACGCACACGCCAATAAACTCGGCTGTGCGCTCGCCGGGGCGATCGTCAAGGGTGAGGCAGCAGATTTTGCCGCAAAGTGCTGGTGGGAACGTTCGTGTTTTTTTTTTTGCGCTACATACTTATGATCTTTTAACAAGCGGTGTTTAATACTCTTTACAGGCAGTCATTTACATAGTATCTAATGTTTCTATTTCTTATTCTTCTTTCTTTCGTTTCGGATTCTATTCGCCTGATCGTGATCGGTGGTGATGGTTTGGATGGTTTGTGGATCCTTTCCGGGGGAATGTACAGAAACATGAAGCTCATCAGCAACGCTCTCTGGAGGCATTTGCCAGCTACTTCACCAGTTTCATCCGTGCGCAAACGGAAGAGTGAGTAAACCGTCAGGCGGTTTTTTTTTTAAATATGTTTTATTGTAGATTTAGAATAATAGAAGTTATTCAAATACCTGCCTATCAAATAACAGCCAAAAAACCCGCATTGGAATGTGCTAAAACAGACACACAGGAAAACGTAATATGTAAATTAGTCATTTTCATTCATGAGTGCCCTCAGCGCCCCAACCTGCCCGAATGCATCAATGCCACTGGGAGGGAGGAGCAGGGTAGCATTAAGCACGTATAAAATGGAAAGTTCTTTGGCCTCTGTTTGGTTTACGTTCTTTTATTTCTGCTTTAGCTACCGCCTTCTCCTTGTGCTGAAGTAGTTCGCACTTGAACTTGACTGATCACAGGATAGAATTCACAATGAACCGCGAAGCTCCATGTGGCGCATGCAGCCGTGGCGGGAGGGGAGCGACAAAATAGCTTCACAAAATTCACGCTCTCCTTTGTCGCAGGTGGAAACTACACACAACCACACACATAAGCACAGCCATTACAATGCAATAGCATTAGTCGCTCCGATGCTTACAGCATTGCCTACCATCGCCATGGCGTGGCGTGGCGTGTCGTGGGGCTTGAGAGGCCGACGATAGTATCCGAGCGCTAAACTCGTTCGTTCGTTCGTTCGTTGCCATTCGCCAGCCTTTTGCAGTGACCCTGACCATGGGGGCAGCATCAGCCATACAGTGGGAAGAGGTCATTCTCCCTTCGGTTGAGGTTAGGTCTTTGCCCGTTACATATTCCACCGAACTCTGATGCTGTTTAGTACCATTCGTTAACCCGCGTTCATTTTGCTGTTGTTGTTGTTGTTGTTGCCTGGGCTAAGCGGCCAGCAGAACGTTGACTTTTTAACTGCTCCTAACGTTTCGTCGCGGTTACGGTTCGCGCAGCGAAGTCTTTTGTTCTGCATCCATACATACACGTTAGAGCGGGGTTTCACGCTTGGTTCATCTGGGCGCAGTGCTCGGTGATGCTCTTGAAGCTTTCAATGTTTTGTCTAGATTTTCGTTGTTTTGGGGTTGTTGGTTTAATTGGTAATGGCCTGCGCAAACATTGTTGTTGTTAGTCTATTTAAAAATTAAATTTAAATTTAACTAATAAGAAAGTATATTAACGTTCATTAAAACCACTTATTAAGATTCTAGATTGAAAAATATATCTAATCTTAAAGCAGCTAAAACTCCTCAAGCGGGCTTGTAACATTCGATTTCATTTGCCAAATCGTTCGCTCTGCTACTAAGAGCGAGAAAGCTTCTCCCACCCTGGCACAAGTAGAGCAAAAGCACACTACCCCATCACGATCGTTCGACAGGATGATTGTGGATGAAACGAAGAAGAAGAAAAAAAAACATCTCAGTTATAATGCGGGCCATCGTTCTTTACGTCCACCGTTCATCGACTTCTGCATGCTGTGCGCGTTTGTTGGCCAAACCGCCAACGATGAGTCGACGGTGTGAATAAAAAAAAAGCTTCCACCAACGAAAGAGAAGATAATGAAGGCAGCACCGATGAGAGAATGCGTGCTCCGAACGTCGGTCCAAGCACGGGCGGTTGCGGAAGTTGACAAAGAGTGGGGGGCGGCCATCACGGGAGCATGGCGAATGGACGGGAGGGGACCCGGCCACCCTGTCATGTATGCTGAAGAGCTTTTTGCTCGACCTTGAACTTTCTTGAGCGCACTGGTGCGCGAACCATTTCTATTTTAAGCTGCATGATTAACCGAACCAAAGAGTAAGAAGAACAACAGCAGCAGCAGCAGCGTTTTCTACAAAACATGTTGAAACAAGTGAGGCTATAGTAGCAAACGAAACTGAAACAAAAAACACTCTCACACACACGCGTAGCAAAACAGCAATAACTTTTCCACCTGTGTGTCGGCAACATACTCTCGGCGGCGATGATGTGTTTGTTGGTTGACGCGTTGATCATCGGTTGCGGAAGTCTTTACGCGGCCAGTGCGCCTAACCGCCAGCGTCTAGTGAGTTTAATTGCACAATCGGCTTCTCTGCGCGCGTTGCTTGATGTCATTATCTTTGACCTAATCTTAATGAGTTCGTTATGTTTGCTTGTTGCTGTTTTAAATTTTATTCTTTGTTGCGTACGTTTATGTTGCGGGTTCGTGTTGCGGTGAGAACGAACGCACTAATCAACATACTTTATGATGCGCTACGAATGGTATTCAAATGCTAAAGCCCATTCTTGCCGTGTACTGTTGTTTCAAAAAGTCTTGGTAGGGTTTAAAAAATGTTAAATAAAAATAAAACATCTCGTTCGATAATATTTAGTAATTATTATTAAAATTAAAATTTTATGTTAAATGATTTATTTGGCATAAGCAAGAAACACATGAAATTGCGAAATATGATCAAAAAACTACTTGAGCAAGTGTCATGGTAGCGATCCTCAGCAGGTATAAAGGTTCCTGGTAACAGTGCATATAAATATTTATAAAATAATCTTGCCCTTTAATTTTAAAGTTTCTTTTTGTTAGTTTTGATCTTTTTGTTAGTAACCTCTACTTTATGTAGACTTACTAGACGTATCCGGAATGCCAAGCAATTTTATCAATCGTGGCTACGGATGACACTATGGATGAGAACTTTTAACATTTACTGGAGACGTTTTACTTTAACCTTAAACCCTCGGTTCGTGAATTCAACTAGAGAATTGTAGTTACATATTTAAGAGTGTTGAGAAATAAACAGCTTTACTTTGTCTAAAACAATCAATCTATTAGACTTTTTTTTTGGTTTTGAGCTATCTATATTAGTAGTTTGGAGCGTATTTTCTTCATAATAGCGCTTAAAAACAAGTGTATTTTTATAAGATTTTTTGTCTATTTTTATTCTTTTTTGGCTGGAGTTGCAACGTGGCTTGGTTGGTGTATGAAAACTTACAAGACGTATTTAGTTTAGTATGTTTCATATATTTAAATTTATCTCCTCTTTAGATTAAATGTATAATTGACAAACATAAATAGTTACGTTATCCGTTGTTATCACCTACATTTAATTCAATGTAATAATTTGAATACTGTGGACTGACCTCAACTTTAAATCACTGTTTATTTTCGTCACTTTATCAATCAAACTATACGATTATTGTTTCACGTTTCCATATTGCGTTTCTTGACCCATTAATTTTGTGTGTGCGTGTTCCACACTCTCATTCCAGTTCATCGAGAACCGCTCGACCAAGATGTGACACGCCGAGAAAGGTATCAACCGGTACCGCATTCGAGACTAATCCGGCCACCCAGCTGCGGAAACTGTCAATCAGCGACGGCTCTTGTTACCCAACGTCCGGTATCCCCCCGGGGACCGCAACGCCGACTGCTGAAGGTCGCCCCACCAATCGGGCCAGCGAACTTGACACCACCGGAACACCGGTACATTTGATAGCGCGCCAGCTTTTCGACCCTCCCGGCGGTGGTCCACTGGAGATCGGCGAGACGGGTGCAAAATCGGCAGTCGGCAGTGCTCGGACATTCGATAATTTGGCTACCGAAGACATCGAACTGAAAGGAGTGATTGGGTGTTCCACTCCGAAACACTTGCCACCGCAACATAATGCGGCCAACGGTGGTCATCCTGCTACGCCCGGCAGCAACGAAAATCAAACCCTATCACGCTGCAGAAACGCGAACGAGCCCGTCTTCTCGACGCCTCCCCGGAGCAGCAATAATGCTTCGCGCAGCGCCGGTGGGGGTAATATGCTCCTGTCCTTTAGCAGCACCCCGATTGCCGGCGGCAGCCGTGGAAAGACAACGTCACACCATGGATCATCGCTACGCAACGGAAGTCTGGAGGTCTCGAATCCATCGGCCAACAGCAGCACGTTCAGCTATGGGTCGCACCGCCAGGAGGCGAGTGGATTAAGCGATGGGACGGGTCGACGAAGCAAGACAAGCTTACCTTGTTTCGGTGACTTTATCACAGCACATACGAGCACTCGGCCCCATAGAAACCGGCGCTTGCCATTTGCGGGCAATGCTAGCACGACCAGCAATGATCCCGGTGGCCTAAATTCGCCCAGCGTACAGAAAGGCCCGTTGTTTCAGGATAATGACTTTCCGCAGCTAAACATGACTCCAAACAATTCCAAAGCATCCGGCTTTGGCGAACTGCCGGACGGTGGTGGCAGTGGGAAGAGGTCAGGAACGCAGCGGAGACGCATCGCTCCAACCACCGTCAGCCGGTCGGTATCGGGGCGCCATGACTTCAACTCATCATCATTTCTCGCGGAAAACAATCTCATATCAATCGAAAGCCAAGAGGACGCTAGCCACGATCCTCGGGGAATGTTGCGCCACCGAAGGGAGGAGATACGAAACGATTTCCAGGCCGAGGCGGCACAAAATCAACGCCCCGTCCGTGCAAAGCAATCATTGCAGACATCTTTTAATCACGTAGATAATGCAACTCCCGCACCTGAACTCGCTTCAACTATGCCGGACGAGCTTACGCAACTAGAAAGCGTCACGGAAGGTGGTACGAGTGCACCCAGCACGATACTAATCATAGAATTTGACAAAGTTACTCAAAAATCGACCATCGATCGGCTGGTAGCGATATATGCGCTGCTGATGGATCTCAACCTTGTGCCGAACATGCTGAACGAGCTGGCCTATCTGATCAACCTGGTTAGCACGGAACGGTACATCGCCCAGGACGCACAAAAGCTCCTCGAAGCAACCACATCCGCCGGGACAGATAATGGAACCGGCCGGGCGGAACTTAGCAACGTCCTGCGCAGCCCGCACAACTGTGTCTACTTTGCGGCGGAAGTGCTCCACAGCCAGCGGACGCAGCTCGCACTGCTCGACAGCACCTCACTGCGGGTGGTGGTTGAGAACGAACAGCTGGGGGTGCTGCATCCGACGTTGAATGGTTTCCTGCGGGACATGCTGGGGCAGAAGATGAAACTTGAGAACGCCTTCAGCAGCCAGCAGGGTACGGGCGGTGGCGATCTCGTGCCGAATAGCAGCATCACGAACGTGTTCTACCAGCAGGAAAACGATACGAAGGATCACTTTCCTTCGTCAAAGGAATTTAATGCGTTCAACAAGCAGCGGGATCTGTTCTACGCTACGCTGAGGTAATTGTCCCGAGTTTCCCATACACAATAATTCCTTAACACCAGCTATACACCATAATCTTAATATCGGATTAAGCCACCGCCCATACCCGACACATATTAATCCGTGTGGGTTTTATCCTGCTTATTCTGTTTTTTTTTTTTTTTATCATTTTTCAGAACATGGGAAACCGAACACCTCAACCCAGCGTGGGAGTTCGAGACGAAGCTTGGCACAAAAGTGCGAGCCATGTTGGACATTTTACACCACCCAATCAATATGTCCCACTTGGCTAAACTGTTTAGTGCACAGCTGATCATATCGTTTAACTTTGATGTAAGTGATTGAGCCAGAGGGCTTCTATTTGAGAGGTTTTACCCGGCCCCGTGTCCACCCTACACGGTATCAAATGACTTCTGCTGCTTAACTTTCTCTGTCTCTTGTCTCTGTTTGCGTTTCAGAACTCCGCCAGCGAACTGCAAATGGCGCTACCCAACATAGACCTGACGAAGCTATCCAAACTGCGGCAGCGACTGGTTGCGCCGAGCATTTTCTCCACCCAATATCTCTTCCCCGGCAGTCAGATGTTTTTCCGCGATTTTATTGTGGCTAGCGAAAACCATCAGATATTCATCGAGCAGCTAAAAGCGGTCCTCATCCACGAGCTGATCCAGATGGACAGCTCAACGTACGATGTTTTCAACATATCCGATGCAGAAAATTCGAACCGCTCGGAATACGTGGTACGTATGAAAAACCGGTTCTTCGGTTCTGGAAAACCCGCACTCACTCCGCATTCCCTTTTTACGTGTGGGGAAATCAAACCGTTTGAATCGTACGGAACACAGGGATACAAGTATTCAACAGAGCTGCAGCGAATCGGAGGGAGGTTTGTTGGTAAATATTGATAAAACTTCGTTATCATCGCGCAGATGAACCTGTGTGGGTGTGTGTCTGTGTGCACTGTTGGCGTGTCGATTGCTGTCGAAGTGATGAGCACTCTTGGTGTGCAAACAATTTAAAAGAATTTCAACCGAGTACGCAAATAGTAACACTTTGTTTTTTGTTAAAATTCGACATAATAAAAAAAATGGTACAAAATTTACTAGTGAGTATGAGTATGCGTTAACACGAAAGCAAAGCAAATCTGGATTGGGTGTATGCGTTTCATTTATTGCTTGATTCGTACATTCATGCTATAAATATTGTGCCAATCCTATTTGCTTTCAACTGCTCAATGGCGCACCAATCCGTATTCGCCGTATTCGCTGACAACGAGTGGAGCAATATTATCAAATCATGGAAACCAGCCCCTACGTATCCGTATTTTATATGCGTACGTACGTGTATGTGTTTGTAGATTGTATATGTGTATGTGTGTTTATCGTCGCATCAAAAACGGATCGATAATCATCCGCCTGTTGGTTCTCGCACTCAACTCGATTCACCTTTCGGCCGAGACACATCGGTAGTTAGCGCGTACTTTGTAAACTTCTCTTTCTCTCTCTTGCATTGAAAGGGCGGAAATAGAACGGGCACCCTCATCCTCGATTTTACCCGCATAGACACCAGCTCTGCGAACGACACCAACAACCCCACCGGTAGAGTTCCATTTGGCTGTCTCCGATTACAGCTTCACATTTTCCCCCCTTCCCCCCGGTGGCCTCTTGGGAAAATGGCACCGTTGGCACAAGTTCAGTGAACTCTGATTGTATCAGCCTTGGGGGAAGGGTGTGCAAATGATGCAAAATGATAACTGACGATGCCTCAATGTTGAAAAGCGTTTGCAAATAAAAAAGAACAATTTTGATGAAGCATGCTTTTTGTCCCTTAAACGGATCCGCTGTGCTTTTGTTCTTTTATTGTATTTTAAATCGTTCATCGACCTGCAAATGATCCCACACCCTCCACAGCCCACAGTGGCTGAATGCTGTGCATCCCTTAACCGGTTACTCTCACTCTCTCAGTGAATAAAAGACCATGCGCCTCCATAATGTAGTAGCTAAACTTTTAATTACTTTATAACTGAGTTATTTGCCTGCGACCTCACCGGCACCTTTAGCAGGGCATTGGTTTAGGGCTTGATTTCCATTACTAGACGTGCAGAAACCACGCGAACGTGTATCGCTAATTGCGCCTGTAACATGTATTTTATTCTTGCGTCTGATTCCATTTTTTTCCTACTCTCATACTCTCATCAGGTCCGCCCGGAAACAATCGCCACGATGCGTGTGCTGGCCAAATTTATCGGTTTCATCGTCGCCCGCCCATACCAGTATGAAGGATGCCGCAACACGCTGGTGGAAAATCGTCAAATCGAGCTGCGTAATATGGTGAGCAGAGTTTTGTTGGTGTTAAATTATGTATACGGCCCAGCATCGCCATGGGAAGCCGGGCCCGCGCGCGTGTGTGTCTGGGTGTGTATGTGCTCGTGGTTTATTTGTGTGCCGCCGCATGCCCACAACCACAGGTGGCCGGCTGCGTTGCGTTTGCTGTCCTTCCGTGGGAATGGGCAGCCAGCGGCAATAGGTCTTTGATTCGTGCTGCTTAACTGCTTGCTGCTCCATTCATGGATTGGTGCGATAAAACCCATGCTGCTCGGCCCATCGTGCAAACTCACTCTCCAAACACACACACACACTAGCCCAGGGACACGGCACCGGCACCGATCGTGCCACTCAGCACCACCACAGTGCTGCGACATCGTTGGCTGGGTTGAGTGGCTGGTGGTGCTGTGCTTAGTTTGCACCGCAGGATTCACTGCTGGACTGCCTGGCTGCCATAGGGTGATGAGGTATCTTTTGTCTGGCACTGTCTGGTAATGGAATTTTCACAATTTCCTCCCTTTGTTGCAGAGGCGAAGCGAAACTCATTGCGATAATGCCACCAGACAGTGCGAGCGAAAGAGAGAGAGAGAGACAGAGAGAGAGAGTGAGCGATTCATCGCGTGGTGATAGTGATTGCGGCCTTGCACGATCCGGGCATACGGGAAAACAAAGAAATTGCGTTCCGAGCTACCATGCGCAGAAAATGCCATCCGAACATTCCGTACATGCGAATATGTGTGTGTGTGTCCGTGGCGGCGTGTCCTGCCTTGGATACTGTTAGCACTAGACGAGAAATTAAGGCGTGAGAAAGTAATTCCCCCACACCGCAGTATCGACGCACACTCTCGTATCCAATATCTCTCTCGATTGTTCTGCTACCTTTTTCCGGGGGTATAGATTTTCCCCGGCGGCTGGCTGCGAGAGAGAGAGAGAGAGTGAGAAACAGAGAAAAAACACCCACTCTCGGTGGAATGGGTTGAAGCGCCGTGGCAGACACTCAACAATGCCACAGCACTTGCCGGGACGCTACTTCCCTCGCTGCTTGTTGCGCATAATCGCGTGGCACTGAACAGCACAGAACAGCGCGAAGGTTTGGGCCCCTTAAAAAAAATGGAGGCCTCATTCCTTCCCAGTTCCTTTCGAATTGCCCTTCTTTCGTTTGTTTTGAGCGCGCCCTTTTCGCGCTGCCCTTTCCGGCAGGCTTGAACTCTGTTGCAGCCTCTCGTGTTGCGTGTTGTTTTATTATCATACTCTGCGCTTTTACGCTTGTATTGGTAATGCCGGTTGCAGAATGGCCGCTCCCTGCTCTGGCGCTGGTCTCGCTCTCTCTCTCTCTCTTTCTCTTTGTGTGGAGAGTCCTTCGAAGATGGTTTTCGTTTTGCCGGTTTTTATTTCACCGCATGTGGTTTAAACACAAAGCCTCCGATTGTTGCTTTTCCAATTAGAAACGAGGTATAACTTTGGAAATTCACTATTGGATTCCAAATAAGCCTTTCCAATAAGGTTGTCGTAGAATCAACTTCCCATCACACAAAATCCAATAAAGATTTATCAGCAATGAGCAAAAATTACCACCTTTTGTTCAAAAGAGTGAAGAAAGTACCTCAAAATTATCAGAACTCCTTTTATTAATTACAAAGATGCTGGGGACGGACCAATATTCTATTGGATTACTACATCGGGGCCGACTCGTACTACACCCGGGCGAATTCAATCTCCAACTGCGAATCGTCCCTCTTAGTAAGAACTGATTGAAACATTGCAAAAATATGTCAAATAAGAGTGTTTCCGCTTACGCGAGAAAAAAAGAAGAAGAAGAGGAACATTTAATAAACTTTTAATCCACCATTAGTCTTTTTTTCATCATATTTGTGGTTTTACATCAAAAGTAGAGCTTTTAAATAGCTAAAAAAAAAACTTACATCCTGCCAATTTTACGGACCAACGCTTCACTCGAACCATCTCAGCAGTATACTGCGGTACCGAAGAACCGAAAAACGAACCCTTCTTGGAATAGATTTAATAAGACTTATTTTCATTGTTTGCAAATGTTGCGCCATTTTGTGGTGCGCTGCGTGGTACGGTACTGCAAAATATGTCTCAAAAGCGCGGCTCTTTCCATCGCGTTTCCCTTTCGTCAGTCAAATACAAGGTGGGGGATTTTAAAGAATGATGGTTGAGACGGAAGGCGGCCAGCAAGCTCTTTTATCGCCACTAACAAATTGGAAATTTAGTCACCTTAGCCCACCTTAATGGTTCAGCAAACACACAGTTTTACGCGTTTCCGAACTCTTTGTGGTAGATTTTCTGGCAGCTGGTGGTGGTATGGCACGGTGTGCTCCTCGACCGTGCTTATTTCTTCCTTATTACCTTTCCCAGAAGATTCCAGCGCGTATTTGCATCTGATCCCTTTGGAAAATTGAAATCGGAAAACGGGCGTTCGGTCCGCAATCCTTACATCATTTGTCTTAACCACCGCAGCACAACCCCCTCGTTCGATTGAACCCATAAAAACCCCCATCTCGTACGAGACGGAGAGGTGTAGAATATTCTGCGTGCGTTGTTTGATTGAACGCACGAATACTCCCCCCTATCGGATAGTGATAAAAACGGAATGGAACAGGGGTAGAGTAAGCGGCAAGCAGGATACACCAACATCCCACGCAGGAGGAAATAAGAAAAGGACGGAAAAAGTGGTCGCTATCGACGGGATGGGATAGAATAGCGTATAAAGCGTCCTTTTCCCCCCTTCATTGCTAATTCGTTCGTTCTAGGCGCTTCCATCATCTCCACCGATAGGGAGCGAGATAGAGAGAGAAAGAGAGAGAGAGGAAGACATGGTGTTTGTGTTTGTTTATCGGCGTCAGTGTGTCAGCGGTCGGAAGGGAACCAGCGGGGACGAGGGGGAGAATGCGGGGAGGTGGAGAGTATGAAAGCTGTTGCATGTCTTACGAGCACCATTATCGTAAGAAGATACCATTACGGTAATTTTTCCGGGGACAACGGTACCCATCCCATCGTGCTGGGAGGGATGGAGAGGGAAAGGGAAGTGATGGCATCGGGCATCCTTTGCCCGAAGGCTTATCATTCTTTGTGTAGGAAGGACCTCACCGGATGCGCTTGCTAGGATTCAGGAGATCATCGCGGGGGTAGCTCGCGTCGGCGGTGGTTCATTGGCGAGAAAGTTCCTTCACTCTCTTCTTCAGGTGCTTTTATTGTTGGTGCAATTGTTATTCTAATTTTCATACTTTTTAACTTCCTGTTTACTTGTTAGGCTGTGTTTTTAGCTGAGATTTCTTTTTTTAAACATCGGATAATCAATACCGATATCGATTAATGGCAAAACATTCTGCACAGCGTGAGAAAGCATGGAATTGTAGCTAAAAGCGAAATCTGATGTAATGATTGTTGATCTGATTCAAATTCGTTGTATTGGGATTTATTGAAGTTAATAGTACGTGTTATTGAATTCTAATTCCATCTATTCTTGTATGGACCAAATATACAATTGTTGCCTTTTCTCACACCTAACGAACTATGCAAATAAACAAAAGGTGTATAATAATTCGAAGTAATTTTCCATACTACAGTCTGTTCTAAATTTGACAGATCAAACGTCAAATCAATATAATTTACTTCAAGAACTGTCCAAAGCAGTATAAATTGCGTTTTTGTTAATAAATTTAATCGACCTAAAAACCATAATTATCAGAATCTTCGGCACGAATCATATCAAATGAGTGATAAAGTGTGTAAAAGAACTAAATTAAATAAAAATTACCGAGTTATCAATTGTAATTTGGCCGAAAACCACAAAATTCGACTTACGCTGTTATTCGAGTCACGCGGATTCGTCGGGAACGCACAAACCGCGTAACTCGGGAGCAGACTGTATTTCATAAGTCATTTCACAATGGGACATTAAATTCCGGTTTCCTTGTTTTCCTGAACGAAATTTATCAAACAAATAATTTAAATATATTTTAAATACAAATCTAATGCAATTGTCAGTGTCTGGATACGGGTGACATAAATGCATATGGTAATTTCCCGTATGCTTCAAACCACATAGGTATGCACAGTGGCGGTCACCTAAAGTCCTTGATACCATATATTCTCACCTATTTACAGTTCCTTGACAGTTTCTTAGAGCAGTTGTATGAGAATATTGTTATTATTTCTTTCTCATCTACTTCTATTCAACACCGACAACACCATGTTGATTGACTGGGTTTTCGCTCCGACTAAACACTTTATCCTTTTTTCTACTTCCTCCACTTCAGTTACTACCTCCGTTTGACGTGAAACCGGCACTCATAAGAGCAGTGACCGATCGCAAGCTCTTGATAACCGTCCCGTGGCTCGTTCAGTATCTCAGCATGTTGGACGTGGTGACACTCCGCTTGCGCTACTACGAAGAGCTTTTCCGGATGCTGCACGACATCTACAAGGCGACGGCTATGTGCAGAATGGCGACGAGCTACGACTTATTTGCCATACCCACCTCAAAGTTTATCGTGCGATCCTGTTTGGACTGGTTGTACGATCAGTCCAACGTACCAGAGGAGTACTACCACTATTCATCGGATATGTTCGGCAGCGTTGCTAAGGAACCGTCCACGCACGTTCAAGCACCGGCTGCTGTTGCTAACCAGTCGCTTACAGCAAGGGAAAGTAAACGTAGCATCGAAAAGCCCTTAGTTTTTAACGCCATACTGGAGCACATCCTTAGCGCTGCTTGTCCTTTTTTGGCCGATTTTCGTGTGTCCGTGATGCCTTCCAAGGTGGAGAAAACACTTTCCAGAACGGGCCGGTATCGGCACATCACTACACGCTACTCGGGAGCACCAACATCACACCAGCCTGGTGCAGCGAGTGAGCTTCCGGATGCGCTAGAAACGTCGTTGGACATTTCCGCTGCGAGCGGAGGTCATAATCTTTCGAAATTGTCACATGGTAACGTTCAGCAACGCTTGGTCGAAGGGTTCCTGCAGTCGCAAAGCCAATCGATGCGGCGCACCGTGGAGCTCATCATAGACCGTTCCACCTCGGCTGTGATAAAGGACTTCCAAATGCTGTACATTCTGCCAGAGAAAAAGAGCGTGAACGAGCTTTTTGCCGGTGTGGACGCGAACACATTGGAGGACACAAAGCGGCGCATCCAAAGCATCTGCGACGAAGCACTGGACCGCATTAACAATACCTGGGAGAGCAACGTGCCAAAAATGCTAAACAAACGAATCACGGTAAGTGCTTTCGCGGCTCAGTTACACGCACACACACACAAAAGCAGTACTTGGTTTCTTTTCTTCATTGCGTGGTTTTGATATTGGTTGTTTTTATTTATACTCCATAGAAATCGTTTGATGCATTGCTCCCGGCGGAAACTGTAGACCCGGTACGCAAGCTGTGTAGAAATATTACATTAGAAAGATGCCTTCACAAATGTAATGAATGGCGACAGTCATACATTTCTAACACGGGTAAGTTTTTTTTTCCTACTGATTTTGTAAGAGTGCGTAACGCAGGCAGTTTTATTCACGCTGTGCCTTCTTTAGGTTTATTTTGTAAGGACGTTGCAAGTGAAGCACAAAGCTTAACGTACAGAAATCATCAGCAGCAACAGCAGCAGCAGCAACAGTTGAATAAAACAGTTCCAACGAATAACAATCCAATGGAATTCAGCGTTTCGGAAAATTGCGCTATCATGCCATCCGGTTTCTACGTAAAACTTCAAATGATTGTACACCATGCTGCGTCCAGCCCGGACAAAATTACCGCAAACGAGCTGAATGAATTTCTCGAACTAACGAATGCTTTCCTTGACCAGCCCGGGCTCACCACGACACCGATGATGGACCGGGTGTTGGGGTTGATGATTCTTCAACTGATTTTACTTTTAAGTACGTATCGCAATATTACACAGCAGCTGGAAAAAGGGACGCGCGTAACAAAAAACATTCGCTACAACAACTTCTTTTACAGTAAAATCACGCTGTGATCTTAGCTTACCGGAGCTTTTCCAACGTGCGGTTAAGATTTGGAAGCATAACAAGTTGGCCCAATTCTGTGTGCCACCACCATCGGAATCGGACGAATTACCTGCATCGCCTACGTCACACGAACGGTCCTTACTGTATCCCGCACAAATTGAGCAGTATCGCCGCAAGCGAATGCAACGAGGTTTGGTTCATTTTACGGCGACATACTGTACTCAATTGTTAATTGTTATTTCTCTTCTGCAGATGCAAATTACATCTTCTCCCATGTGGTTAGCAAACGATTTATACGTATGCTTGAGGTAAACGCGATGCCCAAACCACACTATGACAACTATGCCGAATTTATCACCATCCTGCTGGAGGCAGGTATCGTAACGAAAGATTTGCTAAACGATCAATTCGTTACAATATTTCACGAAGACTGGCCACAGGTAATTAATCGTACTTTTGTTTTATTGTTAAGTGAAATTGCACAACAAACTTTCATTCATTTGCTGCTCCTTTATGGTATAGTCCACCCTTGACCGCGTTTCAACCGTCATCAAGCGAGTGCTGCAGAAAAGCGGACCTTCCGGACGGCACGGTCACAACATCGACGACTCGCAATCGGAAATGTTTTTGGAGATGTTATCCGATATTGCAAGAGATATTACAGACCTTTGATATTCAAAATCATGCTCATCGCTTCAGTCACGACTAGGCTTTATCCACCCGACAACGGTCTGGCTCAGGCTATCTCAGCTGATACGCAGCTGTATGTTGGTGATAGTTTTATTTAACTTAGATTTCAATTTAGCGGAAAAGATGCCGATAAACAATGACGAAGTAATACTTTTTTATTTTAAAGCTAAACACATGGTGTTGAAAATTATTCATCAAATATCCGAAGTATTTAGTATAAAAATATAAGCTTATAAGATGTTTTCAAAAATTAATTTAGCAAAGCGCTTTTTTGTGAATATTAAATTCTGTATTCGTTAATAATTTATTCGCCTATCATCCTTACTGTGCTTAACGAAAACATTCTAGCATGTACATAAACCGCAACGAACGAATTGTATCAAACAACATTCAACCAGAGATGGCGCCACCGTATTTGTACATAAAATCACAGGGTGGCCAAGAAACATTACCACAGTATATTCTATGTTCAGGTTTTATTTGAATGAGAAATTCTTTCAGTCTCCTGCTACAGATTTAAGCTACAGTTTTCGATTATATCAAATAAAGTATTTCCTAAACATATTATACTTTTCATAAAAAGAATGTTCTTGTTAAAATTCTTTACAGCGATAAAAAAATCGCATTGTTTAAAAATTCCTTTCGAAAGTTATGATTGTATTGATGAGTCAATAAAGCTAAAAATAGTTACAAAGTAGATGCATATTAACGGTTATTTTAACACAGTCATAAAATGACCAGGTAACATGGGCGGGTTTAGGTCTTCTCTTGTTTGAAATTGTCACTTCATGCTTATTGATGTTTCGTTCAGTTGCATGTGGTAGCTACATTCGTGTAGTAAATTAGCAACTTTTTATATCATAAAATGGTTCAGTTTCTAACAATTATGACTGATTTTAAAACCCTCATGCAAACGGTAATACTAGTGTCTCAATCGATGAATTGCCAACGTTCTATGCTCGCCGGCAGAGGCGCGAAGAGGAGCTACCAAACACACACATTCGCCGGGTGTTATGTGATAATGCCGTGTCACTACACAATCAAATGAACGGCAGAGACGGGAACGATTAAAGAACAGCACCGTAAGAACAACATGCCGCTTCCGTTTCTCATCCGATCAGCGTGTGAGCGTGTGTGAGACCACCAGTAGTACACAAAAGCATACAGCGATCGGATCGGCGATGGTGTTGTAAGAAAAAGGTACAACATCTTCTCTCGGCGATGAGGCGATGAGCGATACGATCCGGCAAAATTGGTCCGCAGCTTCAAACATCTCCACAGCCATTCAGTTGTGCCAGTGGTTTTACGGTGTTCAGCGTGTCCAGTTCGTCGTCCGTCGCGGTCGTGGTGTGTTCTCGGTGAAAATGAAAGCTGTACGCTGGGTTCGTGTTTCGCTTGCCCTGTGCATCACATTGCTTACGATCCCTTGGACAGGGGGCTACATCGTCGATCCCGGCCCAGTCGTGAAGGCTACCAAAGGTATGCTGGTGTGTCTCTAGTTCTCTCTCTCTCGCTATTCGTCTTGATGCCCTACTGGATGCCCTACTGGATGCCCTTCCGGGTGATGGAAGAGCCAATGACCTGTTCTACTGTGCACGTAGCAATGATTCGTGATGGATGAATCGCTTACCCCCCTTTCGTTTGTGTACTGCACCCTCTGCCTTGACTGTGTAATAATTTCGTTATCGTTGCAGGTGAAATATGGCCCAAACCGCGGAACCAAACTACGTCACAACAATACTACACCATCAAAACGGGATCATTTGCATTTCAGGTAAGGAACGTTACAATAATTTGTTTCAACTAACAATGTGAATGTAATGTGAAGCAAAGAGATTTTGAGGTAGGAAACGTAAGAATAACTCATAAGCATTAATCTCGTATGAGAATGCTTCGGTAAATCACCGAATAGTTGTGTCGTACTTGCACCTAGAGTCTGAAAGGTGATAAGAATGATTCCAAACGGCTTCGTGTGAAGTGCCGATTACAATGCTTAAATAAGAGGTCTGATAGAGGGAGGTGACGGGGGAGGGAGAGGAATCTAGAGGGTTTGTTGCTTATGCTGCTGACCCCAACAGCGAATAGATCCTTGTGTACCGACTGTACTCGTGCGCTGATTCCCTGTGGTGGTGGTGGGCTAGAATTAATTGTGCTTTACAAATACCGGCAGCTTCGGCATAATCTCTCAACAACGGGATGATTTCAAGTGGTAGTTTAGAGGCGGACTAAGCTTGACAACGAGATAAAGGTAGCAAATGCACTTCATTGTACCTTGTTGATTGAAAACAATTGCAGCGGGATTTTCCAACGGACTATATTCTTTGTTTTGGGTGGTTTTTGTTATCAAGAGGGGAAGCGATAGAAAAATTATGTGATCCGTCTTGAGAGTAAACTAATACCAACTACAGTGTGAAATCTCTCTAACATGTAGTCTCTTCATGATGAATTGTTTCTTTAAGATGGACAATTTATTGATATTTGGCAATAAAAATTTTCTCTAATGTTAAGGAGAGCTAATCTAGTAAACCTACGCTGGATCGACTCTAGTCTATCGATCCAAACAGCTCTAGAAGGCACCCTACAACAGAAAAGATAGTTTTCATGTACACTGGATCCTTAAAATCTGACACATTTCATGATTTCATGACATGATAAAACCTAACATTCTACTGGCCTTGTCGATCGCAGCTAAGTAGTGGACATTGAAATTTAATTCATTGTCAAGTAGGGTAATTTTCATATGTTTGAGATAGATAAAATCACAATATTCTGGTTAGTTACGTCTAGCATACATCATTGCTTCAAAAACAGCATGTATTTTTTTTTATTTTAGGGATAAAAATGATAATTAATAGCATAATATAATGGTTTCTATTCAAAAATTCAATTGTTGCACACTTACAAAAAAAATAATTTCTATTATTGCACACTTTATATCAAATTACTGCACACTTTCCAATACACTGAAATAGACAAAAATGAGCGCTTAAATGGATGTTTTGTCTATCGAATAGTGTTTAGGACAGTACGAAACGCTGTTATATTACACGTTAGTCCTTGGTTCATGCCGGAATTCCGCAAAATAAGCAGCAAACTTGCACCTGCAGCCGCACGCCGGGGGAGTTATATGAATGGAGCATGATGGCGAAAATCGTATCTTTATCCTATGCATAACCTATCCAACCCATTTTTGAAGGTTACTAAATGTATGGGAGGCCTTATTCCTTCATTTCCTTCAGCGTTTGGCCATTTTTCTGACAATAATCCTTGATGGTTAATCTAACAAAAGAAGCGGTTTAATGACCAAAAAATCCAATATTACTCAGGAATCAGTGAATTTTATGATGGCCAATAAGATCGGGAAAAGAGATATGTCATATGTGGTTGATGGGTCATACTGCATTTCATTGTGGCTGATCACGTTATGGCTTGAATGAGTGAATTGTTAGAAAACTGTTTTGTTTGAATAACGTCACGGACGCCGTCTAGTTTAGCGAAAACAGTCTACTAAAATGCAGCAGCAAAATCTCTTGCAACGGTAGGACTATGGTGTCATTAAGCTCCCTTTCATTGAGGAAAGGTGAGCTAGAAAAATAATTCAAATTGACATTGTCATTTGCCCAAAACACGAAACCAGCTGAAACCAAACTGAAACTGATGAAAATGATTTAGTAGAATCTCAATATGATATCAGTTGCTATTTTTTCAATGGATCTTGCCCACGTGGGTTGTTAATGCAATATTTCTACCAGAGATTAATTAGAATAAGTCTTGTAGGATGAGTGGGTCAAAATACGCCCGTTTTTGAGGTTCAAATGAGTTATGGCGTTATGGTCAAGTAGTCAATAATAGTCATAAATGCAATAAAAAATAAGATCAAGACAATTTTTTAATTCCATAACCTTTATTTTCTTACGCATATTACGCCAAAAATCTGATAGACGAATACTTTTTGCGCGTCAATCAAACGACTTTTTTAGTTTTTAAATAATTTAGTTGTTATTGCACTGCTTTAATGCTTATTTTTTAGCAATACGTGTGTATTCATCAAACCCCATCATTACTTTTACCGCCCCATGCCGATTGCGGCCATAATTCGCCTTTTTCTGCAAAATATTCAGCAAGACGAATACTTTTTTAAATACTGACTGTAAACTGTAAGTTGTTCACAGGGCGAAATAAACCTTATTTTGTGAGGCACAATTCTTAGTAGTTTTGTGTAATTTAATTTTTCACTAGCGCATCTTTGAAATTACACTAGCGAAAATTGAAATTACACTAGCGAGTACGGACAATGTCCCCCGACCTTTAGAGAGATTTCACTGAATTTACCGTATCTGTTTGCATCCAATTTATTCCACCAGTCTATGAACTACAGCTGTGATTTGTTGGAAAAAGCTCTTGATCGGTATCAAAAATTGGTTTTATCCATCGGTAACACTACCCGACGCGCGATGCACAACAGAGGCTATGCTTTCCAATCGCGCAATGAACTGAGCTCCGCTAGTCACGCCAACCGTTCGTGGCGCTCGGATACAAACTGGGCCGTAAGTGTAATGTAGATGTATGTGTTTGGCCTCCAGCTTCTCTAAACATGTTTCTTGCTATTCTCACAGGGCTATCTAGAGCAGGTGCAGGTGGACTTGAAGGCACCGTGCGAGGAACTGCCCCATCTTTCCATGGATGAAGAATGTAAGTGATATGGTGTGCTATTTGCACCGTTTGGAGCCATTTGAAAAGAATAACCTCAAGATTTTATCCTGCATTACTTACAGATACGATCAACATTGATGACTTTCAAGCGCGTTTATCTTCCTTCTCCATCTGGGGGATGCTCCGTGCACTGGAATCGTTCTCCCAAATGGTCGTGCTATCTGACGATGGCAGCATGGTATGGCTTAAGCGATGTTGAAAATCATTTGCATCCTTCATTTTCCACTCTCTCCATCTGTTCTAGCTGCGCATAAACTCCACGACAATCGATGATGGTCCTCGTTTTTCCCACCGTGGCTTACTGGTCGACACTTCGCGCCACTTTATCGACACCTGCACGTTGGTGAAAATCCTCGATGGAATGGCCTACAACAAGCTGAATGTATTCCATTGGCACATCGTTGACGATCACAGCTTCCCGTACGAAAGTAAAGCGTTCCCCGAGCTAAGTGAGAAGGGTGCGTACCACCCATCGATGGTGTACACCCAGCGCGACATTCAAATGATCATTGAGGAGGCAAGGCTGCGAGGCATCCGCGTGATGTCGGAGTTCGATACGCCCGGACATACACGATCGTGGGGTGTTTCGCATCCGGAACTGTTGACCGAATGCCAGGATCAGTATCGTGGAAAGCTAGGACCGATGGATCCAACGCGTGAATCTACCTACACCTTTCTGTCGAATCTGTTCCGCGAGGTGATCGAGGTGTTCCCTGATCAGTACGTCCACCTTGGCGGGGACGAGGTTGGGTTCGAGTGCTGGGCTAGCAATCCCAACATACTGGAGTACATGAAACAGAACCGGTTGTATTCGTTCGAGATGCTGGAAGAAAAGTTTATCCAGCGCATTGTCGATCAGATCGATGTGCTCAACCGAAGCTCGCTAGTGTGGCAGGAGGTTTACGTAAACGGTGTTCGACTACCGAAAGGTACGGTGGTTCACGTTTGGACGGGCAATCGGCAGGAACTGCTGAACAAGGTACTGATACATACTGCATGCTCCCGTGGGTCATTTCGGTGTTGAGAATGTTTGTTTTCGGTTCCTTTCAGATCACTCGCGATGGTTTACCTGCACTGCTGTCCTCCTGCTGGTATCTGGATCATCTCAGCACCGGTGGTGATTGGCGCAAGTTCTACAACTGCGATCCACACGATTTTATCGGAACGGGCCAGCAGAAATCGCTCGTACTAGGTGGTGAAGCTTGCATGTGGTCCGAGGTGGTAAATGGGCACAACATACTGCCCCGCATTTTTCCCCGTGTTTCTGCGACGGCTGAAAAGCTTTGGTCACCGGCAAGTGTTAACAATGCGGATGAAGCGGCCCGCCGACTGGAGGAGCAGACGTGCCGGATGAATCATCGCGGCATACCTGCACAGCCACCCAATGGGCCAGGGTTCTGTATTTGATGTAACCTATCAACGGTATTACATGCTATGCAAAACAGGATAAGGAATTACGGTGAGTTTATCCGAAACTGAATTACAATAAAGATGCAGATTGACTGGTTAAATTTAACAAAATAAATTAAATTTACTACATAAATTAAACTATTAATATGTAAGTTGTTAAATCCTTCTGAGCATCTTCCTCTCGAACGCAGTTAAAAGGTTTTCGTTATTATTGGACTGTGTCCATGTCTCTAAGGTGTATGTGAGTACTGGTACTATAAAGGAACGATATAATCCCTGTTTCGTCTATCAAGTTCCTTGAAACTAATTGCTTTCTCAGGCTATAGAAAGACCGTTTGGCAGCCAGCACCCTTGCGTGCCACTCAGCTTCCATGCAGTTGCTGATGCAGACCCTTTACCCCAAATAGATGAGCCTTGAAACGACTTGAGGACGGCTTGAAAAGCGCGTTCACCTATCCGTACGTCACCCCTATGTAAGTATGAATTGGTTAGCCGTTGGTGCTCGATCCCTTAGTAGACTTCAGCTACATAGGACACTCACAGTCCAATGGTAACGATATCATCAGCGTATTCCAGAATCTGGGTTGAATAATAGAAGATAGTTCCCGAAGTATCCACCCTCGCGTTCTGGATGGAACTCTCTAGCACCAAGTTGAACAGGAGACAGGCTAGTCCGTCCCCCTGGCGCAGTCCGTCCCCTAATTTGTTTTTGTAAACGGGGAGGAACCTTGAAAAGGCATGCAACTTAAGGAGTCGAATGTAAGGGCTTTGGGTTATGTGGGATTCATCGTGGCCGAATTAAGCGGGTTGAGATTCCGATGCGACCGCGCTAACATATGTCATATGTGCGACCAACATCATCAGCTGCTGCATCAACATCAAAAGCAGCAACAACATCAACAGCTGTACCACCTAAGCAGTCACGGCTTCCGCCCATCACAGTTAGCAACCCTAGGTTCCAGGAGTTGCAAAAAAAAGGTGGCAAAGGTCGAGTTCCTGATTGTCGGTGTGGGAACAAAGGTGTTGACGCGCAGCGAGGAGGATTATGCAGCCGTACTCACGTTCTTACAAGCGGCAGATTGTGAATTCTACACTCACGATCTGGCTCGAAATCGGCCGTTCAAGGTGGTTGTTCGAGGACTACCATTGCTCGACGAAAAGGAGATCCAGCAGGCGGTGACCGACGAGGAAATTCATGTTGAGGCGGTGTACCGCATTAAACGTCGCCACGAAGGAAGCGGGGACAGCGGCAGTTGTCTCTATCTCCTTCACATAAAGAAGGGCACCACGACGCCAAAGTGCGCTAATTGTGGTGAAGACCACAAAGCCAATCATCCTGAATGCACAAAAAAGCACTCTACCAGAAGCTCTAACACCAGGAGAGCAGCGTCGCTCAACACACCAAGGAAGGAAAATGGCACCGCCACCACCGCTCTCCTCATATCCTCCGATCCGTCGAAACGGACTAAATGTCGCTCCAGCCGCTCCGAAAGAAAGAGTAGCAGCTCCGGAGATAGCTGCCTTACCATCGGACACTCAGGGAGACGGTGCCGGCCTCTATGATGCTGCAACTTTAATGCAGATCTTTTCGCAGATGGTTGAACGGCACAGTGTCTGTCGCTCTCGTCGTCAACAAGTCACCGTCATCGGAGAGTTAATACTTCGATATGGATGCTAACCTACGCATTGCAACTTGGAACGCAAATTCGGTAAAACTGAAGAAAATTCCACTGATAGTGTTATGGCCCAACCTGCCTAACGGCTAAGGGCACTCACCGAAGACAGGCAATGGTCTTCGGGTGATGTGTGAGTGTAGCAGGTCGGGCCAGAGAGAGAGCCGAGCGGCAAAGTGCATTATTATACTGTAGGCTACCGCACGGGCAACAAGAGGAAATAGATAAAGGCATATTCCATATCAGCAGAAAGACGAAAGTGTACTGTATTCGATAGAAGGGTGGCGATATCACAACAGATAGATTTTCTTCGGCGTCAGAATATCGACGTGATGTTGGTGTCGGAGACGTACCTTCGGCCCGACGAGAACTTCTCCCTTCCTGACTTCCAGCTGGTTCGACTGGATCGTCCTGGCAGCCATGGCATGTGATCATTATCATTCGTCGAGGGATTGCATTTCGACATCTACCTCACTACCGGACGAGTGTTATCGAGGCGATTGGAGTGGAACTGCGGACTGCGAGTGGCAACATCTCTCTCATTGCAGTGTACTGTGCAGTTCAGTGTACTTTAAACAGTGGTTTTGCCGCTACATTCAAGCATGACCTCATCTCCATCACGATCGCGATCGCGTCCTCGCGTTTCGTGATCGGTGGAGACCTGAATGCAAAACATCCTGCTTGGAACAACATGAGGCGGAACACAAATAGCATCACACTTTTCGAGCATTCACAGGAGGAGCACTATGCTGTTCATTTCCCCGACACCCCTACGTTTTTGAGAGGCAGCCTTGATCCCCATACACGAATACTAATTGTAGAGAGAAACCGTCTTAGGCGCCAGTAGGGGAAGGTAGGTAAAGACGGACACGTTAAGGGAAATGGTAAAAATCTAGGGATATATAAGCGCAACGACCATGAAAATGTGCATACATTATCTTACACTCATGTTTTATCAGAAAATGTGTTAAAGCTTTTAAGTTTCCATCGATTTTTGCGTTTTTTTACGAAAGAAAAACATGATTTTTTTCGTGCGGTTTTGAAATGTTCGGGTAAGACACCTGGTATGGGAAAGATGGACACCATGAAGGGTAAGATGGAAACCTGCAGAAAACGTTGGAAAGTGAAGAGTTTTACAGTATTTTAACAAATTCTATCGCTTTCCATGTCCTGGTACGTTTATAAACCAATTCTTGGCCTATTGCAACGACGATTCATTCAGCCGTGGTTTTAGGAGTTGTAAGCACCGCTTGTTTTTGAGCCGGTCTCGTAGTACAGTCGTCAACTCGTATGACTTAACAACATGCCCGTCATGGGTTCTAACCCCAAATAGACCGCGCCGCCATATGTAGGACTGACTATCCTGCTATGGGAGGGAATCAATTAGTCACTGAAAGCCAAGCCCACAAGTGGGTACAAGGCAGGGCTTGACCGACATCGGTTGTTGAGCCAAAGAAGAAGAAGGAAGCACCGCTTTTAATATATCGTAGAATGCAGCATCTAAAATGTATTGAAATATCGCGCACTTACAGCTGACGTTGCTTCAGCTTACAGAACAACAGTCTAGAAAACTACCTTTAAGGAAATTACTACGCGAAAAGACCACGACCCCAGTATTTTTTGAGGGACTTGTTAATAGTTTAATCCATTTTCCACCATGTCAAAATTCAACATTTGATATTTGTAATCCCATAGAATTTCTCATCTATTCCTAAACGATGTCGTATCAATGCCTCATATTTTAATTGCTTAAAGTTGTCCAAGTCGTGACAAGATATTGGATTTTGTGAAGCGCCTCATCAGCGTCGAGCGAGTAATAGTATAACGAATGGCTACTATTTTGACTGATGTTTCATTTCTCGCTTATTTCAATACTTTCTCTAGTTGCTGATTGGTTTACAGCTTCGGAATACCCATATTTAAGGTATTTGAAGAAATCCATTCATCACCAATTGATACAAGAAGTAAAATAAATCAATAAATTTGGTGTCCATCTTTCCCTAAAACAAAGTGTCCATCTTTCCCGCTTTGATGTCAGAATGTTTAAACCACCAGAAAACAATATTTTGTATTGCTTTTATTCTCGTTCTTTCGCCATTTTTTTCATTAATGATCACGACAACCCATTCATGAAATAAAACTTCCGGAAATATAAACAATACAAGTTGTAGAGCTTAAGATCCGCAGTAGTCAAATTAGATCCACAAGGGTGCACATGATTGAACATTTATTTTGTTCATGGATTTAACCAATTTTATATATGTTATGCCAAAAATGTTCTCAAATGTGTTGTTCAACTTTAAGTTAGGATGCTGCATTGTTGGTTTTTTCGAAAATTACCATTTTGATGCATTTATGAGAAGTGTCCATCTTACTCGCAGTGTCCGTCTTTACCTACCTTCCCCTATCAGTGTACTGGCGATGTGTCCTTCAAGAGCTTAGCTGCAATTATTGCAAGCTGCAAGTATTGCAAATATCTGCCCGTCTTGAGGTGGCACGGAATGAAAATTTCTTTCACGGAATGGCGAGACTAGATACAAGGACCCCAGCCTTTTGGAAAGTGGCCAAGGTTTTGAAGAACAGGCACAAGCCCGTTCCTCCTTTGGTTCGTCCCTCTGATAACCTGATCTTGATCACACTCGAAGCGAAAGCAAATGCTCGTGCAGAGCAGTTCGCCAGTGCACACATGCTGGGCTTAAATATGCCAAGCCCCTTTGAGGCTGATGTAGATGACAGCTTGTCCTTTGTTGATGAGGCACAATCATCGACTCCTCGAGATAATAGAGTCACGACTGGGAAGATCCATTGAGCGTTGAAGCGGCTGAAAAACATGAGGGCCCCGGGGTTTGATGGGATCTTTAACATACTCCTAAAGCATCTACAGGATAAGGCCATTTGCCTACTAAGAAACATCTTCCAGAGATGTCTTAAGCTGGGTTACTTCCCGAGTGCATGGAAGTGTGCAAAGGTGATGCCCATTCTCAAACCTGGAAAAGATCCGACAAACCCCGTGAGCTATTGCCCAATCAGCCTGCATCCTTCGCTGGGAAAAATTTTCGAGGGGATTGTATGTGGCGCTTTTACAGGCTTCTGTTGAAGGTCGAGAGCATTTCCCTTCGGATCAATTTGGTTTTCGATCTGATCACTCTACTGTACATCAATTGCTTAGGTTAAAACAATATTTTGAACGGAAAAAGAGGGTGAGCAAGTCCACCATGGTCGCAATGTTGGATGTTGAAAAGGCATTTGACAATGTTTGGCATGATGGACTTGTTCATAAACTCGTCACCTTTGGCATTCCTATGTATCTGGTAAAATTTATTTTGAGCTATCTGCAGCAGAGAACTTTCAGGGTAGCGCTTTGCTCGACATTATCGGACTCCCGTTTAGTCTCGGCTGGTGTGCCTCAGGGTAGTTTATTGGGACCGCTATTGTACATATTGTACACTGCGGATATTTCGATGCTTCCTGAAGGTAGCCGGATGTTCTTGTTTGCTGATGATATTGCTATCGCGGCAAAAGGTAGGTCTCTGGTGGAAATGAGAAGACAAGTACAGTCCTGCTTGGACATCTTTGTGCAGTATGCTGCTAACTGGAAGATTCGTGTTAATGTGGCTAAGACTCCAGCCATGGTTGTGCCACATCGACTAAAACAACCCTTGATCCCAACATGGCAAACCAGACTGATTATCAATGATTTTCCGATTGATTGGACTGAAAAGGTGAGATATCTGGGTCTTATACTGGATCGTAGGATTCTCTCTCACGGACAAGTGGAGAGGTACAGGTACACTAGCAATAGGACATTGTACAAACTCTGCAGGACAATTCCAGTTGAGGAAGAAATCCTTAAATTAACATCAAACTTCCTGAACAAATGTTCCACTTCTGAACATAGAACTATCCGGCTAATTGCCCAATCAAATCTAGGAAATAGGACAATTTAGGGTTAACTTACGTTAGGATAGACTAAGCGTAGATTATAAGTAAGCATTTTCCTTTATCAGATAGTGGTGGGGGAGGGGGCGGCAGAGGGTGCAACTGCCACCGCGACTTGGCCAAGGATGGAGGAAGGGGAAGGAGGAACAAACCGGTGAAAAATTCGACCGGAAATTGCCACAGGAAAGGGAAGGAATAGAACCTGACTGGTTGTTGGACGTGCCGAACTAACCAGGTCGAGGGAGGGGGAGGAAGCGACTGATCGTTGGACTGAGCCGAACTGATCAGGTCGAGGGAGGAGAGGAAGCGACTGATCGTTGGACTATGCCGAACTGATCGAGTCAAGGTGAGAGGGTGAGGAGGGGCCAAGGGGGGAGTGAGCAAATTGACCAACTGCGCCAGAGAGCGCCCAAGAGTGTCCAGCTGTAGCTACCCGCCAAGGACTACCGAAGGATTCTAGGGCTGTGTCGAGTTGAGGATATGAAATAAATTACGACTCCGAACAATTTGCCTTTTCTCTCTAATCTCTTGGATTTATTTCTGCGCATCCTATGAACTAAACACAGTCATGCGCCTCTAGCGATTGTTACATTTGATTACAAGGTTACAAATTACATCATGGCTCCTTATCGAAGGAACAGTGGTAATCTGCCATGATGTTGATTTTCGCATCGATTGGTAGTCCTGCAGGTTGCATATCTGCAGGCGGATATTTGTTACAAATCCAACAGATAGCGTAGCAAACAATTTTCAAAAGTAAGCTAGACCTTAAATTAACGCAGAAAAAACGCCGCAAAGTACAATGCCCTGTAACATCTTTTGGGGCAAAAGAGCCACCTCTATTTGGCGCAAGTGTGTCATCACATTTCATAGGCACGAGCAGTCAAAAATCGTTGTAGCGTGCAGCGGTGCACAATTATGAGCAGATTCCGCCTCGGATAAACAGACCAGTAATTTCCATATTGCGGTACAGTTTGTGGTCAAAAAGGGTTCATTGGTGACTCAAGACATGTAGGAATACATACACTAGTGCCATACACGTAAAAAACTCCAATAATCTAAGAAATACGTTTGTTTTAACCAGGTGACCGTCTTGCCCCATACGAGTAGCACTCTTGCCCCATAGCCCTTAAAAAACGTCTTTTTAGACCCTTTTTAAAACGCATTTCGCAATTTCGAACACTTAAAATTGAGGTCAGTTCTGTTATCGTCATTCCAGGCTCATAGATATCGTCGTCCATAAAACGCTTCTAAAATAGTTTTTTTTGCACTTATTTCAAGCGAAACTCATTTTTAGTGAGGAAATATATGTGAAAAGGTTATGAGATTTAAATTGGCTTTTGATAAACAAGTTATATTGAGTTACAACATGAAATGCTTAAGATGGCACAGTTGCCCCAAATTCTTGCCATCCGTCTGGGGTCATCGTTTGCGCGATCAGCGGGGTTGACCGGCGAACACGCCGTCACGTGGTAATCAGCAAGATTAGAGAGCACACAGGATAGGTAATGGCGAGAAGATCGTTTTATGTAATTGTAACCCTATGTTAGAATATATGTTTGATTATGTATCCTTATGTTAAAAAGTAAAGAGCGTGTACCTCAGTGTCTATAACAGAAAGACAGGAACTTAACACATATGTCCTTCACTTCTTTCGTCTCATCCTTCTTAAAGCCAGTTACTTCGTTGGTACCATTTATACTGTCTTTAAATCTGCATTTGATCGTGTTAGCAGCCATCCTGTGCCTGCACCGCTGTACCAAGACAGCTTGCATTGACAGTTTGTACTGTGCTTGTAGAGGTGTGTGTAACTAGGACACGGTGTAGGACACGATCGACTGATCGTTCTAGGAATCGAGAGAGATCGTTGACCGTCCGGACAGAAGAGACCACCTTTTAACGTGTCATATTTATTTGTTATATTTATATATTTTTTAATAATGGTGTTAAACCTGTCTTCCATCCTGAGTGTTTCCTCTGTCACGCACACGAATTCAAATTCTTTCTCGCTGTATCCTTTCCTAGTGAGTGTGCTTTCTGGACCATATTTCCTGTTGGTATGCTCGTAATTTCCTCACTTTATGCCCTGATAAGTGTAACGTCATTTCGTTTAGTCGTTCGCAATGTGTCTAATCGTTTACTATGAATTCTGTGCATGTCAATCGTGTGTGTGTAAAAGGCCTGAATCTACTTTCTGTACTGTGATCGTAAAAGACCTCGGTGTCTGGCTTGACAATGCTCTCACCTTCAGCCACCACATTGACTCAATTGTGAATAAAGCGCGGAAAATATTGAGTCTCCTAAAGAGAATTGCTAGCGATTTTTCCGACCCGCTGGGCCGGAACACTCTGTTTTGCTTTCTGGTCAGATCGATTTTGGATTTTGGCGCTCAGTAATCTGGTCCCCTACAGCTCGGATCCACGATGAACATATCAAGCGGGTGCAGCGATCGTTCACCAGGTTTGCTATATGCAAAATCCAGGGTTGATTGTCCTCCCCCCTTATTTTTTGTTAGGTTAGGAACATAGGTAATAGTATTATTTACGTTTTTACAAACGTACGAACAAACGTACAGATTTATATAGAAGTCGATTGGAAGTCGGAGTTCAAATGGTGCCAGAGAGCCGCCTAACTCATATGTTGTCACCGTGCAGCCAGACATCCCGCCCAATAGCGTCGCGCCGAGAAGCGTGAAGTCAAATTCGATGACATTCGATGATATTCAATGATAGATCCATACAAAAACAATCAGTTTCACGGCGAATATTTTTTATTTGTTTATATAATTCTTGTCTGCCAATGATGGCCCCACAACATATCGTAAACTCTTCTATATTAATGTAGCGCAGACCTTCAATAATAGTAAAAATGGAATAGGGGAAATCAACTTCTGCATAGAATAAATTAAACCTGCGTGCCATTGCTGATATTGGCTCATTTGCCGCATAATTCGTGTTATACCTATCTACATACAAAAGGGACGATGAATGAGGACTAGAGCGAGGAAAGTGTGTGTTAACTTTGCTTAAGAGTGCGTCAATTTCTCCTTATAGCAGTTTGACCATAAGTATTGTTTTAGCCTTTTTTACGACGTTTCTTCACCTAACAGTAAGCATCTTGTTCTATGGGGCAACGTGTCGCTATTGATGATGATGATGATGATGACAAATCCCACCTCTTACCCCAACACAGGTTTGAGAAGGACGGAAGTATTATTATTATTATTATTTTTATTAATCTTCAACGGGCCGTATGGCCTAATTAAGATGTAACAGTTCAATAAAAAAAATACATAGCAAAAACAAGATTTGCATCGCAATTCACTGCGGCCACGGCAAAAGCCGGAGACGTTCCTTGAAGCACTGAGTTGAGATGTCGAAGTCGAAGCAATCCGAGACAGTGTTGAATACAGCCGACATGCGGAACATAAGGTCTGACCGACCAGCACTGGAACGGGGTTGAGCGAGCCGTAGAGTTTCTCTAGACCTAAGTGTTCGGGATGGTGCATAGATATCGACTCGATACAACAAAGGCGATGAGTCGATAGAGCCATTTAGCAATCCAGCGATGAAAGAACACTGTGCATTGCGTCTTCTAACCGAAAGAGGTTCAAGGCCTAGAAGACGGCACCGCGCAGCATACGGAGGAAGATTATTGCGATCCTGCCAGGGAAGTAGGCGTAGGGCATATCTCGTGAGCTTACGTTGAATCGCCTCAAGTCGAGCAATTGAAGAAGCGGTAGTTGGGCTCCAGACTACGCACGAATATTCCAGAACCGAACGAACGATACAGTTGTACACAGCTTTGATGCACATGGGGTTGCGGAATTCATTAGTTGTCCGGATAACCACGCCAAGTAATTGATTTCCTCTGGCTACAACGTCATCGATATGCTGTTTAAAGTTCAAACTAGAGTCAAGCAGAACGCCCAGGTTTTTGGCATGATTCTGTCGATTAACTGCAGTGCCGTCCATGAAGTAGGTCCCAGTCACTGGGCTAATGCATCGACTAAAAGACACACAGTAGCATTTCTCGATGCAGATAGTCAGTCCATTACGCTTGCACCACGAACAGAAAATTTCGATGCAGTCTTGCAGGAATGTACAATCACCTGTGTTGTTAATAGGCGCAAAAATTTTTGCGTCGTCGGCAAACAGACTGATACTGTCGGGAGGTAAAGCGAGGGTAACATCGTTGATAAACAATATGAAGAAAAGCGGGCCAATGTTGCTTCCTTGTGGCACACCCGAGCTGCTGACTATTTCTTTGGACATGTGCTTTTCAATTTTCACGATGTATGTGCGATTAATTAGGTACTAGCTTATCGAGTTTAGCGAGAAGAATTGCGTGCGGAAGAGAGTTGAATGCTGCTTTTAGATCTGTATAAATTGCATCGACTTGCGCTCCGGCATCAATTTGACTAGTGCAATAGGTTACAAATTCAACCAGGTTCGTGGTAGTCGACTTTTTTGGCACGAATCCATGTTGATACGGACTTAGGTAGCTGAGGCATGCATGTAGCAGATTTTTGTATATCACTAGTTCGAACACCTTGGCAATGGCACACAAGGATGTAATACCCCGGTAGTTGATGGCATCTGTCCTGTCGCCCTTTTTGTAAATAGGAACCATCCAAGATTTCCTCCATGCTTTGGGAAAGTAGCCATTGGCTAGCGATGCATTGAACAATTTTGCAAGGATAGGTGCTACTGTCGTTTGACAGCGTTTCAGCACGGTAGAAGGAATTCCGTCAGGTCCAGGAGCGAAGGAAGGCTTTAGTTGCGCTAGGGCAGATAAAACGATCTCACTGTCGATGAAAGGAGTGCTCATGTTAATTGCTCCAGCCGGAGTGTTGACGAGAGCAGCATCAATGGTATCGGTATCATTCATGGCCGGTGAAAAGCAATCTGCGAAGCGATCCGCAAAGAGATTGCACATTTCATTAGTGTTGGCACTTGTTGCTCCTTTGTAAGTAATGGATTTCGGTGTATGCGTGGATTTTGTTTTGCTGTTGTAGAAGCGCCAAAACGAGTCAGGCCACCTGCAGAGGTTACGTTGAATTTTACTCAATTATCTGCGATATCGAAACCTGTTATAGCTGCAGTATAAAGAGTGCGTGTCAAAGTAGATCGAGCGAGATCTTTGGCAGCGGCGCGTTTGGTAGTGACGATAAGCAGCTCTTTTTACACGTTTGAGTCGTTTGAGTGTGCGGTCCGCCCAGGGGGGGTTAGGTTTAGGACGCTGAACTGGGACGCATACAACAAAGGCTTGCAGCATGAAGGACGAGAATGAACATACTGCTTCGTCAAGTGAAATAAAATTGGAACAATGAAAGCTATTGTTAAACATTGATATCATGTCGTTCAGTTTCACATAGTCAGCTTTAGCAAAGTTATAACGATAAAATGCGGTTGTCGTCGAGTTTTGTCGAGTCGTCGAATTGCGTCGGGTCGACGAGTTAATACGTATATTGAAGTCTAACGCCGGATGGTAGGAGTCGAGAGGTACAAGCGGAACAATACTTGGAAAGACAGGCGAACACAATTTAGCTGCAGCATTGTTAGCGTAGAGCAGGTCAAGCATGCGTCCGTGCGAATTATTGATGTGATTAAGTTGCACTAATCCGTTAAATTTAAATCCATCCACAAAGGTGTTGTTGGCCAGTGAGCGCGCAGTTGGTTCATAGTGCGTGATTGATGAGTATGCTGGCGAGGACGAAGGATCAGCTGTGGACCAGCTTATGCTAGGCTGATTGAAATCGCCAATAACAAACAGCAGATCCGAAGGCTTCAGATAATACGATAATATTACTCTGATAGGTATATTGAAATATTTTGTACGAGCAAGTGGAACTCAGAGGTACTGGTCGAGTAATACACACACCCAAGATGACCAACATAGTTTCATCAAGAATAAAAGTCCATCGAATACAATGGTATTCCCTAGCATCCTTTACGTAGCCCGCCAAGAACCAACTAATGGATCCGGCGCACTACTTAGCAGAACACAACTGCGACATGCATATGGCCTGCTCCACTAGTACCAATAGTTGGCTCTAGGGCACTACCTTCCGAAGCAGGTGAACCTAATGTATCTGGAATTGGCCACTTACAATCATCAATGAGTGAATCCTGTTGTGAACTCCCAGACCGTGTGCAAACCGTAAATTCCCCCAAATAGATCCCGAATATCCACTTGTACGCGCGCGTTTCGCAAACCTATGTTGACTCTTTCTTTTTTATCTAATTTTAACAATATATTTTTTTTGTAATTTTAATTATAATATATAAAGAAAAGTCTTATCATCATCATGAAGATCGTGATAACAACTGCAGTAACACATTTAATAATGACATGGGACATGTACACATTCTGCATCTAACAACGTTAATCGCGAAACGAGTCATTTTTCTTTGAACTCTTTCAATGTGTTTGATCCAGCGGTCAGTATGTGGACATCACACAATTGATCCATATTCTAAAATAGATCTGACTAGACTATTAAACAGTGGGTGGAATTGCGAACCGTAACGACTATCGTCAATCGTTTATTTTTGTACGAATTACTCGGGGTCTCCTAGCAACAAACGATCGTCAAATTATAAACGACAATGCTGCTAACGACAGTCATTAAGACTGTCCCCAGAGAAATGTCAAATACGAACAATTTTTTAGAGTAGTTCAAATGACGATCGTTTAAAGCCTAACAACTGTCGTTAACCGTATCGACAACAATTGAGCTGGAGGCGAATGAAGCCAAAAGGCTCAAAGTCTCTATAAAAATCATAAAAAAAAATTGAGCTGTCGTTAACTTAAAAACATTTTTATTAATGATTTTTTTTAAATTTCTTATCACGTGAAAAAAGCTAAAATCTTTTTTAAGACCCATTTGGTTAAAGTTGGAAATCTATAAAAAATTAAGGTTTCCGGCAACTGGAAACTGACTTTCCCTCCGCTTACAAACAAATTTTTATCACAATATTTATCACAATTAATGTTTTGTTGATAAATCATACCGGTCTTATCAACGAGGCATGATTCACCATGCGGCAGATATTGGAGAAATTAGACACATTACATACCATCTCTACATTGACTTCAAAGCCGCATATGACAGCATATGCTGTTCCCTGTCCGATCACACGCGGTCGATATCGCGCCAACAGCCAGGGTAAAACTGTATGACGCTATGAACTCTTTTAGCATCCCGGAAAACAGATAAGGCTAGTTCGAATGACTATGACCAACGTCACTTGCCAGGTGAAGGTGGATGGAAAACTCTCAGCGCCTTTTGCTACCATCAAAAGTCTGCGCCAGGGGGGAGGGGCTTATTTTGTTTATTTTTATAGACTTTGAGCCGAATGGTCTCATTGGTAGATTAATTCAAAAACCTAAAATGTATGTAAGGAGTCTTCCATTAAGTCGCAAATCGGTACAGCAGCGGCACATCCATAATGATTGGGAATTCGGGCGCAGGAGTTCATTGACCGGTAGTGTGCATATGACACAATCAAACAATGCACTTATGATATTTATCCGTCCACAGGTCATATTTTCACAAGAATAGTCACCAAAGCGTATCAAAAACAATCTATAGGGCAGAGCCCAATTTCAGGCACAAATAATACATATTTGCTGTTATGCCTTGACATCAAAGAGTTATGTTTTATTATTTTTATTTCATTCTATTTAGTGAATGAAGCTAGTTCCTTCCTATGAATGTATTTTTTATTAATAAATTATCTTATGTGATTCTAATAAACAATACACAGGGACTGAATAAATTGATGGTACAGCTGCATTGGATTTTTACTACATGACTTGTGCTATTGGTAAACTTTTATTTGTTCATCCAGGCTTATTCTTTTCGAAATTTTAATTTTGCCAGTGCTTATTTAAATTAAAAGAAATATTCACTCTATTTTAAATAGGCGTTTATGTGTCAACGAAGAAAATTCATTAAGTTTTACTTGGTGAGTTCAACAATAAATCGAGATAATGAAGAATAAAAAAGTTAAGATGTTGGATTAGAACGATATTTAACAAGATATTTGTAATCCTATAATTTATGTATTTCTTCACTTACGGATGAACAATCCGATACGGCTATGTTTCTATTTAATATTATATGCATGAGTTATATGAAATTATTACAAAATGAAATTTGAAATTACATAGATGCAGTCTGAAAAGGCGAATGGCCCTCTTTGTTCATAAAAAAAATGTTTAAATAGTGACCTCAAGCGTTGTCCATATTTGTCCAGATATTCATCAGTGTACCATCAAGGCAATGAATGATGGTCTTCCCTTTTCAACAAAATTGAAGCTCAAAAAGAATTTATATTGAATGGGATTTTAATATTAAGTCTAGGCTGGAAATTGTTAAATAATTATTGTTCCTTCAGCTCAGTAGTGACCCACTTTTTTAATTTGGGCTTGAATGTGTTTCTATTTAGAAGTACTCTCTATCGAAGTAACTCTATCTATTTTCTTCATATTTTTAATATTTTTTCAAAGGTTTATTTTTTTAGTAAATGAAACGCATGAAAATGTGTCAAATGAAATGTTAAAGCAATTGTCCTGTGGTAAATCCTCTGTTGCTTTTATTTCTCAACGATCAAATGAACAGACAGATATTGTTTATGCAGATATGACACAATTCACGCCAGATAGTTCATCCAGCTCATGGTTGAAGGGGATGAACAACCATACGAGGAAAATGTAAACAATCACACAAACTATCGCCAAAGCACGATCGATCAGCTTACCCAGCCTTGCCCAGAAGTTTTCTTTCTCTTCTTGTGTCACCTATGTTGTAAAGTGTTAAACATAATTAAGCAAGCTGATTAAATAGCCACCAAATAACACTGAAATGTTTGCTGAAAAACACCGTACCTTGTAACTCAACTCAAGGTAATCTGCAGCCAGTATTAGCTCAGCCACGCGACTCTGAGAAAATGATCCTGTAATGCGATCAATGAACGATCCCGTCGTAGATTCACGCCTGAGACGCGTACGAATCCAACAGTTTAGCAGGGTAAAGATCAGCAACAGAACAGTAAACACAGTTGAACAAACCATAAATATCACTGAAATACAACAGGTGGTATGATATGTGAATGTGGTTGATCGTTGAAGACTATTGATGTGTTAATAAATATCAAACTCTTACTGCAATCTGGAAGCGTATCGCGATTGTAGGGAAGAGCCCATTCAAGCTGCTTTAGGTAGCTAAAGTGAGAGAAAATAGACAAACCAAGCAACACTTTCCTCTCGAAACTGATCGACCGTAACCAAACGATGTACACGTTGAACAATGCTAGAACTGGGAGAAAAAATTCTAAGTACGCACGAGCGTTACAACACCGACCGATGGACCTACCCAATATTGGACCAACAATGGCCACATATTCGTAGCTGGCTCGCCTCACTAACATCACCTCAACGTTCAGTACGTTGTACATATAGTTATCGGAACTTTGCACGACTGATCGGCCCGTAGCAAGGGAAATGACATTCCATTTTGGGCTTTTAAATTCTGGATTTCTGCCTAAACACACATCTAATATATGCACATCGACCTCGTCCATCGAGTTAGCCCACGTCCCGTACCACAAATTGCACCGGTGCACATCGAACGGCCAGCGGGAATAGTCAGCATCACATTTAGCGTTCATGCCACAAACGGGCAGACAAACTACTGTACCGTTCGGTGCAACGGAGCACTTCGGGTTGGCACACTCGTTTAGATCCTCTGGATTGTAGTAGCTGCAAAATGATCGAAACGGAACATTGCTATTCAAAATATCTCCCAACGAATAAACTTCACGTACGAAGAAAAGTGCCGAAAATCGGGCATCCAGATCTCCTCCGAGCCGATCGCCAGCCTTTCTATGCCACTCCATTCGGTGCTATTCCAGCGCAGATATTCGTCCGTCCATTGCTGTGGGAAATGAGAAATCCACGGCAATGAAAAAAAATGTTATCAAAACTATAAATCATTCACCATGCAAAAAGGATGGCAAATTGCAAATACGTGATCTTGAACAGTGCACGATCATGATAACCGCCTACTGCTTACCAGCTCCATCCACACGCCCAGCTGCAGTAGGTTATCCGATTCCTCCTGCAAGAAATGGAGAATGGGAAATTTTGGTATAAAAAAGAAAAGGCATCAAACAGAGGTTTTTGAGGTCGAAAGAGCTATTGCGTACAAATTCATACGTTAGCACGTAGTAGGCCACGGTTACGTTGACTGTCTGGGTGTGATCCTTTCTTGGTCGCACGTTCGTACGGTAGCCTTTGCAGAGGAGCGTGTCTTTAAGCTGATTTTCCCTGTTTTCCAATTGCTTTTCGCTGTTGCACTCGAGCGATGCTGCCCGTTTCCAAGGGTATCCATGCCAGAAAGAGAGCAAAGTAAAACAACGGACCCTTTGATCGTTAGCACTGTAGGATATACACTAGCAGTAAGCGAAAATGTCACGTACGAACACGCACGTGAAAGGTACACGGCACAACGAAGAATGCCACAGAGTAGGCTGTGTAATACCTGCCGGTAGTACGTGATTTAGCAATAATGTTATCCATCCCAGCAGGAAAGCGATCCTGGATCCAGTGAGACACCGACCAAACATCGTAGCGAACGAGTATGATCGATTGATCGGCCGGTTGGTGCGGTACTGACTGACAACTGTGCTGCTGACATGCCTTGCGCACCCAAGGCTGACACAGCCGACGGTCGCACTCGAATTTTCGTTCAAGCTGATTAGGATTAGCGGTTTCGGTAGGCGTCAACAAGGCAAATCCTCCTACCGGATGTTTCGTTTGTTATCTTTTTCCGAGGCAAGAAGGCAAGCAAAACACCACGTTCGAAGAGTGTAGGGAGCATTCTCAAAATTACGAAAGAAAATAAACAAAGTTTTGTTAAATTTAAAAATGCTACGATACGCAAGGGTGTTCATTAGGTTTTTTTGTACAACGAACAGAAACATAAAGATGACAGCTAAAAAATTGAAACCTATATAGTTTTAATCAATCAAACTTCGAATATAATCATATCATTTTTTCCAGAAAGTGATTTTGAACTTCAAAATTGTGTAACCTCTTAGGCAATCTTGTAATTATGTTTTGATAACGTAACAAATAGTTGCTGTTTAGAATACGTATTACAATAGTAAGCATATCTTTCAGGGCTTTTAAATTGGTTTCAAATAAAAAAAATTAAAATATGTGCTTCAAAAATTATGAAATATAAAGAACATACAATCCACACGTTCTCTATATGTTGTATTAAGTACTAAAAATAATCTTCAGTTCAAACTAGTAATTTGATAATCACTCGGAAGCTAGTAATTTACATAAAAAAATAAAGACCAAAAAACGAGAATCAGATCACCCATAAAAGAAGCGAATGAGGCTAATTGGCTCAAAGTATCTATAAAAATAAACAACAACAAAATTAACCAACAAAAAAAACAACAATTTGAACCACAATAAAACTAATATTATAAAATAATAACGAATGCGTTTAAAGTAGGTTAAACAAATGTTTATCGTTTCAATCATTCCACAAATCAGGGCAATTAGAACATCAAAAATTTTATCATTAAAATCTAGGAGATAAAGTAGTGATGTAGTTTAACAGCAGAAATTGATCATTTACGGAATACAACTAGCTGTAAACCCATATGCTAATGGAACGTATTCCTAATTTCTGGAGAGTATCAATCCCACCCTTTGATCCTTATGTCCTGCAATGTTTATAGTAAGGGAAATGTCTTCTAGATTACCATAATCATCTGGAAGATCGACGATTAACATCGATTATTTGGTTGACAATGATTCGAAAGCTCTGATCTGTACGCTATATGATGAATAATAAAGTGTATCCTCAATTAAGTCTACAATGCAACATTGTATATTGCGAATCATAAGCTCATTCAAGTATGAGTAATTTAGAAGTTAATGAGTATTGCAATACAAACATTTATACGGTTTTTCAAGATCATAAACGGTGTAAACATAAGTGATTGTTGAAAGATTATCTTTATTGTTAATACAATTCAATATAAACTAAATAACTTTAACCTCCAGAAACGCATTTAGCTAAATAATCTGTTCCTTCTTATACAAATTACACGATGTACTAAAATCCTTCCAAATAGTCTGATCTACTACTGCGTTTGCATTAAGGTCCAAACAACGTTACCAATTCTGCAACGCCACCGCAGTGGCCAAATTGCCTGCTGTTCGTGCAAAGGTTATCACTGTTTACCGAGTGGAAAGGCCCTAACGAGTGTTTTAGTGCGGTGCAATAAAATCAGGTACGGCACCGATACCGAGCACGTTCGAAGGGTGGGAAATTTGGAACCGGCCCGGTTCATGGCGGTTGATGATAGGCATAAGCGTGGGAATGAATGAACTTCGGTAAGGATTTTCCCGAAACGGCTCGATGCTGTGGAGCAGCAAATTCTCACGTTTCCTCAGCCTCGGTCACACACATTCCCCGATGGGTTGCAGTGTAGAGACAAACATTTTTATGCAAAGTAGCATCCTGGCGGAGGCAACCTGCGAGGCATAAGATGGTGCCACGCCGCCACTACCTGTCCCGGCGGTTGTTTGGTATGGTTTGAGCGTTAATACCTCTTCAAATATGGTGAACACATGGTGACAAGCTGCTTACGGTTTTGGACACAACTAGCCAAGTACCGTTAGTTTTGTGTTTTATTGTACTGCCATGAGATTAGTCGTTGATTTTTATCAAACAGCCTATCCTAAGGAAGGCTTATCTGGGAAGTTGTTGTACGTATTTTATAATCCGATCACTGCCCTTTCTCAACACCGATCAATTTGATTGTTGAAGCATTTGTATTGCATGTTTGCATAAATACGCCCATAAATGCACTGCCAAAATGTGCACAGTGTGCATGATGGGAAGGCAAACAGTTCCCATTTCCTTTTCGTCCATCGCTATTTTTCTGTTTTCCTTTCCTCCTGTACCGTACGCACCGCCCATATTTTACAACCGACACCGATCGTGTTGCATTTTCACCTGCAATACCCATCCCAGGCCACGCCGAGACCTGTGACCTGTTGTCGCCGTCAAACAATCGCAAAATGCAATTACAGTTGAGCTATTGGACGAGCAAGGTGCAACGATACGGTTGGTGCAGTGATTGCAGTATTTTCCCAACACACACGCTTCCTGCGCAGTCGATCGTGCGGGCGCGATCAGGACATACAGGAAGCATCATAGCCAGAGTGTAGGTAGCGGCATTTGCGTTCTTCATTAACACGCGCTTACTGCATCGGACGGGTCTGGCGAGTGCTGCCAAGCAAGATGAAAGTCCTACGGAAGCCGTGCGCGGATGCCAATCAGAACATATTGGGTAAGTTTTGGGAGGCCCTTCTAATTTGAACGAGACCCGCCATGGGCACGTAACGTCTGTGCGTGGTGTGGATAGTTTAGTTTGACAGAATACCACAGGGAAGTGCTGGGAGAGGGAGCGAAAGAGAATGCTAAACGTAGGTGTATAGGCGAGGTACGTGGTAAGCAATAGAAAGAAATAGACGCATCGATCGATCGACGGCGGAGCGTTATTGGGACGGGAATGTGTAAAAAAAGGACGGCACGCACGGCAAAGAGCAGGATCGATCGAGAAGTGTGAATTGACGGAAGCTCACAAGAAAAATGGAGGGCTGTTGGCGTTAACAAAGCAGCTTCACTTCGCGGTTCCATTGTTCGTTGCCTTGCTTTGTTACTGTGGTTAAATGCAATGAATAATTGTTGTTTAATCGGTGCCATTTGTAACGAGTTCTAGCCAAACCATATCCATTCAGGTGTAGTGTCTCAACTGTCTCAAGCATCACCATCTGTCTCGCTGCATTTTCCATCCAAACGACATTTTAATTGGACCCTTCTTCTTCACCACCCTGCCACCAGGTCTGTCCGCCCGTTGTGCCATGAAGGAGAAAAGCAAAAATGCGGCCCGTTCGCGGCGAGAGAAAGAAAATGTGGAATTTTTGGAGCTTGCCAAACTGTTACCACTACCCAGTGCCATCACATCCCAGCTGGATAAAGCGTCAATCATACGACTCACCACCTCGTACCTGAAAATGCGACAAATCTTCCCTGAAGGTATGTGGGCGACTAGTGGGAAAGGGGTCATGATATCAACCAAAGCAATGTTATGACAGAAGAAAGCTATGTTTTTGTTTATCTCAGGACTAGGGACAGCATGGGGGACAGACCGCAACCATCAGCCGAATGGCCGTGCCGCGAATATCAAGGAGCTCGGTTCACATCTGCTACAGACACTGGATGGTTTCATTTTTGTCGTTGCGCCCGACGGAAAGATCACGTACATCTCCGAAACAGCATCCGTGCATCTTGGGCTCAGCCAGGTGGAGCTTACTGGCAACTCGATATATGAGTACATTCATGCGTACGATCAGGAAGAAATGGCATCGATTTTAGCGCTACAGCAACCACATCATCCTTTGGCGTGCAGTGCGCCACACAATCTTCCCACAAGTTCTACGTCCCTGAATTCACCAAACTCACTTGGAACTCCTTGGACTGGGACATTTCAAGTTGGGTCGTCAGCCACGGACTCTGGTTACAATGAAGCTTCTTCCGAGGCACCCGTTACACTTGCCTCTTGCCAACAGCAGCAGCATCAGCAGCAGCAGCAGCAGCAGCAACAGAACCACCAGTACTATGTGCCTTCTATACCGCAAGCTGTAAAGTGCGAATCCACGCAAATACATTGCCAGCAGAATCATCATCAACCGAACCATCGGCACAGCTACAGCCAACACCAGCGATCGTACGTTGTCGACATGGAGCGCAACTTCTTCCTGCGAATGCGATGCGTTTTGGCAAAACGCAATGCAGGACTCACCTCATCCGGTTATAAGGTAAGGAGTTGTGAGTCGTCGATTCGAATATAAAAAACAACGCTAAAGCAACGCTGTTCCCTCAAATTTCTTGTGTAGGTTATTCACTGTTCTGGCTACTTGAAAGCGCGTGTCTTTCCCCACGAATCACTCAACACACCCGGGTACTGTTGTGTGCAAAATCTTGGTCTAGAGGCCGTTGGTCACTCGCTGTCTCCGTCAGCGGCCACGGAAGTGAAATTGCAACAAAACATGTTCATGTTCCGCGCAAGTTTGGATATGAAACTGATTTATCTGGATGCAAAGTGAGTAGCGTAGGAAAAGCAATGAGAGCAACGAATGGTTGTTATTAGATAGTTTTTTTTTCCCTCTCCAGAGTTTCACAACTCACAGGATACGAGCCCCAGGATCTAATCGAAAACACGCTATACCAGTACATCCACGCCTCGGACGTTGTCCAAGTAAGGCAAACCCATCAGACGCGTAAGTATTGGAAAGGGTTTATAATTGGAGTAAACCCATCGCATGCAGTTTAATACCTACAACATTTCCATTCTTTTCTTTTTTGCAGTTTTACAAAAAGGTCAAGCCACTACCATGTACTATCGCTTTCTCACCAAAGCAGGAGGATGGCGATGGGTGCAATCACATGCCACGATTGTACACAACACGCGTTCTTCGCGACCGCACTGTATCGTTAGCGTCAACTATGTTCTGAGGTATGAATCCTTTTTCCTATTGCGCTGGAAACGTAAAAAGTTACGATATTTGTATCTAACTAACTCTGCAATTACTTTAACTGCGTACTTTCAGTGATTTTGAAGCGCAAAATCTTCAGCTGAACGAAAGTCAGGGCGCTAAATCATCGCTACGATCGAGTTTTGAAATGTTTAATTTCACGCCAACAACTCATCACCATTCAGCTGCATCTGAAGAATGTATGTCGGCGAAGGCTTTCAACGGGAATCAGCAGCTGTCCACCCATGAGGAATCTCTTGCCTTTAACCTGCCACCCGAACCATTAGCCCCCAGTATTGAGCCCTGTAAAGAGATTGACAATTTCCTCAATTTTCATCATACGCTCAAATCGAACGAAAGTACTTCGATCGCTGAGCTGAACGGTAGTGGAAATGATGATTCCTTTCTGCCCAACGATTTGTGCTACGATCAGTCGTCACAGTTTACAACTCAGACACAGCTCAGCTACCCGTTCGAGGACGCACAGTCCTTCACTTCGGGCGAGTTTCTGGATCCCTTTTACGAGCAGCTGTACTCAACGTACGAGACGCATCCCCCGGATCGGGATTTAATTTTGCGCTCCTGCTCTGTTAGTACGAGCGGCTCGGACACAACGTAGTTGGAACGAGAAGAGACATTTCGATGAGAGTATTCATATTAATCCAGTGATGATGAAAATTACCACACGCCAGTGCGATCTTCCTGCTGCTTCTGTTTCTTTAGTTTGGGAAGAACTGATCAGCAACGATCATTTAAGTTTAGAAGAAAAAAATGTAGAAATATTATTCGAACTGTGTTTTTAATTTTAAACATATTTTTTAACACATCATTGATTGCACTGCTGTAAGAAAATCTTAAAATAAATCGATTGTACTAAAAATAATAAATAATTCATGTAGAAGGTGCATGAAATTATTTTTCCTAATTAATTTTTACATGCTTTTTACATGCTAACCTTACATTTGTCAGAAAGTCAATCTTTTTTCAGTATATTATTGTGTAATTGAAGGAAGTACTTAATTTTTCTATAAACTTGTATATCCAATGGTTTAAATAGTCAGGAATAATCAATTTTACATTCACGGAATTCGTGGCCATAGACATGACCGAACAGCTCCGATAGATACGTAGAAAGTTTCCAAGAAATAGAGCAAGTTAGAGATTTGCACTTGCATATAATTATACTGATAAATACGTATTTATCTTACGACCATCACAAACTGCGTACATTCAAAGGCCAAACTGTTAGTGGGCGTTTGAGATATATCTATTATATATAGGTCGAAGCATCTGCCAAGAACACATTCGCGGCGTATCTTCATCAACCAGATAGTTGCTAGTTTTGCAGTAAAATAGTGTACCCGTAGGTTAAAAGGAACTTTCAAGGCATGTTTAGAGTCATAGTTTATCTAACCGCTTTTCTAACGATTTTTAAAATACATTGTGCAGGTAAGCATGTGTACAGGACACATTGTGTACATGTACATTATGCAGGATATACAAGTGTGTTTGTGGTCTAATTTTTCAACTCATTTGTAAGTCGCATTCAATTGCGATGCAGAACAGTCCTCCATAGAGGGTAGACTACAGAAGCAGTTATTTTGCACGGATTACGACAAATCACAACGCCCTGTAGAGCACCACGAAACTGCCACCAATGTTTCTATATCGATTTACATGAAAAATTATGCCTTGGTAAGATAGTAGTATATGATGCAGCATTCACAAAACTCATCAGTGTATTTTAATATTATTATTTGTGTTTATTATGCTTCGTTAGTACGAATATGACCCTTCATTGCATATCTCCAACTGGTTATCAGTTAGCTGGAAGGACGAATTTCTAACCTGGGACAGAGCGGATTATGGCATAGACATGCTAAACGTGGATGAAAGCGAGATATGGCGTCCAATGATCACTTCGTACAGCAAGTAAGTAGTATACGTGGAATGAGGTATGCATGAAGGACTGCAATGTATTCGTTCGCTTGCCGGTATAATGTTTAGGAAGCAACTGAACACGATAGACCGATCATGTAACGATCATAAATGCGAGCTGAAACATACTGGTGAAGTTTCCTGCATATCTCCATGCACCTATGAGGCACACTGCACGAGTACGAACATCGATTGGCCGTTTGATGTCATGGACTGCAGGCTGTATTTCAGCAGCTGGTTGCAATATAAGTCTGAACTAAACATGACTGGAGCGTCCAACGTATCAACAAGTTATGTTACTCATAATCATTACTCCTGGAAATTACTGTCAGCTGAAAAGGAAAACTCCAATCATTCCGATGACGACACCTATCCCAGTGTGGTATATGTGTTCAAGTTCGAACGCCATATGGGTTTATATACGGCTATTTTAACGCCGGGATTTTGTAAGTGAAGATCAATACGATCAGACTGCCCTTCAATTTATATTAATTTGTTTTCGACTCAGTGCTTGTCGTTTTAAGTTGGTTAGTGCTTTGGCTGGACTACAGTAGCTCCGAGCGCCTATACATTCTGTACGCAACCTGTATTGGTCACTTCACCTTTATGGAGTTCCTGTTCTGGCACCAGTCGCACCAAACCGAAGATGTTCCGAAAATGCGTAAATCAATCGAACCTTCTTTTAATATCGTTTGCTGCATGACCATTTAACGAAAATTTCCCCAACTTTCTTTCAACTTCATTTGCAGTGCTTTTCTACCGAGATTCGCTGTTTATCAACGTTTTCACTGTAATTCTTACCATCATTTTGAAATATACCAACCCTAAGCCCCACAGCCCGGAGCGACTAATAGACAGATGGGCCTTCAGGGTGGCTTCAACTAGTTTGGGGCGTGTGTTGCTGCTAAGAGGACATTTCATTGGCTCAAAGAGAACACTTCTACGCGAGGAAAATGAGGAAGGCAAGGAACACTACAATCACGCAGGAAATGGTAATGGCGATACGATCAATCTAGTTATTGATCGCACAAATGGCAATGGTTCCGTTGACGCGGGAACAGAGAAATACCAGCATGATTTAAAGATTATGTTTATAGATCGATCAATGCTTTTGTGCTGTTTTGTTAGTTACGTTATCATGATTATCAATTTGTACCCAAACAAACATTAATGGTGTTAAGTTCGTACCAGAACAAACTTACAAGCCTGTAAAGGAAATAAGAAATACAACACATTGCGCTTTGTCATTTGCATACGTTTATGTATTTTTTTGAAAGAAATTAAAATAAACTATTTATATAGCAAGTTCACGGAACGTAACGGAACAATTCAATAGATTATATTTTTTGTGGAATGTTCAAGGTTATTATCCAAGTAAACTGAACATAAACATGATAATTGTACAACTGATTCAACAAAAACGCATTGATGAAATGCTTACAATTAAATAATAACAATTAGAGTGAAGCTCATTAATTTGATTAAATAAATGATTTAAATGATTAAATGATAGTCGGTCTCGTAGTACAGTCGTCAACTCGTACGACTTAACAACATGCCCGTCATGGGTTCAATCCCCAAATAGACCGTGCCGCCATACGTAGGACTGACTATCCTGCTATGAGGGGGAATCAATTAGTCACTGAAAGCCAAGCCCACAAATGGGAACAGGCAGGCCTTGAACGACATCGGTTGTTGAGCCAAAGAAAAAAAAAATGATTTAAAACATTTAAACCAATAATTTCATGGAAGCTTCTTCTTCTTCTTTGGCTCAACAACCGTTGTCGGTCAAAGCCTGCCGCCTGCACCCCTTGTGGGCTTGGCTTTCAGTGGCTTATTGATTTCCCCCGATAGCAGGATAGTTAGTCCTACGTATGGCGGCACAGTATATTGGGGGCTTGAACCCATGATGGGCATGTTGTTAAGTCGTACCAGTTGACAACTGTACCACGAGACCGGTAGATAAATAAATTATTTAAAACATTTAAAACAATAATTTAATGGTAGCTACAAACAGTAAAATACTTTAACAAAACGATTCAGACCTTAACGTTGTAAATGAAATTTTAAAGGAAATCAATTTAAACCAAACAAATAAACTAAGCGCACAAGTAACAGCATTTTTCTTCGTAGCTTTATTTTTTTCCAAATGAAATTATCACCGTTGTAACGAGTGGGCGTATTATTGTGTGTCAAATGCACGGCAATAGCTTTACCACATTATTCGTCAACAGCCCGATAGTGAAGCTTTAGTATTCTATTTACCGTAGCTCGAAACGCATCGGATCGTGTTGTCCGTTAGTTCAAATACGGTAGCAACAGTTTGAGTTTCAAATATTACCATGTATTCCATAAAAATAATTTCCATCGTGTTATTTACATTGCAAGCAATCGAAAATGGTGGTATGAGCTATCATTTTATAGCAAAAATATATTTAAAAAAAAAACATAAATTGCTTTGTAATATTAACTTGTTTTGTTGAAAACTATAGCCACAATCGACTGTGACGCTCCTGTTAATACTGAAAACAAGGAAAGCGAGTTACTCCAAAAGCTACTATGCAATTACGACAAAAGTGAACGACCCGTCAAGAACCACAATACTGCAGTAAACGTTACAATGTCAATGCACGTTCAAAATTACGATGTGGTAAGTTACATGTTGTATGTTTTGCGGGCATTTCACGATCGAATCATACTATTGTTCAATTGCTATCGTTCTATTGCAATTGGGCAATCGGGTCTAAGAGCGAGGGAAAGGCGACGCTCTATCTGAATGTGTGGATGAGCTCTTCGTGGAAGGATGAGTACCTAAACTGGGATAGAGCAGAGTATAGCCTAGACAAGGTAGTGATCGATTCCGACGATCTATGGCGTCCAACGTTTGTTGCCTTTCATAAGTAAGTCTCTGTATCAACACAGTAGAATATTTGGACTAACACATTTGTTTCTGCCCAGTATAAAAAGTGGCAATGGTGCTAACGCCTGTGGAACCCATCCCTGCGAAGTAAAGCAAACTGGAGTGGTCCTCTGTGTTACCCCGTGCCAGTATGAAGCTCTTTGCGTGAGCGATACGGTTAGCTGGCCATTCGACAGCCTAAAGTGCACAATGTTCCTCGGCACCTGGTTGCAAGACGTCAATCAAATCAACATCAGCCAAAACTCGAACGTATCCACGCGTGACATTGAGGTGCACCATGCTGAATGGATGATCAAGTCGGTGAAGAAACTCCACATATTCCTACCAGACAATACTAGCTACCCATCGTTGGAGTATATCTTCACGATGCAACGTCATGTTGCTATTTATGCTGCTATTTTGACGCCAGGATTCTGTACGTGGAGTGCCCCTTGCGGGCATTGAAGCAGTCTTTTGAAACAAATGCTAACACTTCGAACCTCCTTTCAGTGATGATAATAATTGATTTGGCTGTCCTGTGGATGAACAGCGGCAGCGCCGAACGACTGTACATACTCTGTGCAACTTGTATGGGCCATTTTACCTTCATGGAATACCTCTACTGGCGGCTACCGTACCACGGCGAGAACGTTCCCCGAATGCGTAATATTATTTTTGTATTATGTTTTGCGTTTAAAATATTGCATTCAATTCCACTCTCCATTTTCAGTACTTTTCTTCCGTGATTCTCTTATAATTAACGTTCTGCTGGTAGCCTTTACCATCATACTGCGACAAACGGCCCCGAAAGCTGATAGCGAAGAGCGCTTAGTCGATAAGCTTGCCGGCAGGGTAGCTTCAACGACGATGGGTCGTGTATTGCTTCAAATAGACGATACCGTTGATGCAAAACAATCAGCTACGATCGACGAAGAAAATGTAGATACTGATAATTCCAACAAACTGCGGACGGACAGTTTTGAGGGTGATACTGTGAACCTAGTATCCGATGCACCCGTTAATGATGCGCCGGTTACAGCGCCAGTTATTGCTAATCACCAACGGGGTACTTTAGTTAATGCATTTTTAGATAGAATTATGTTTATTTCCTTCTTACTTTGTTACGTCTTCATGATCTGCAGCCTTTTGCCAAAGGAAGTAATGTAAACTTAATCTCTTCGAATAAACGATGACCGTCGTGCAAGAAAAAAAAAGAATCTTCCAACACCTGGTTTCCCAACACCTTCCTGGTGAGAAAAACTATCTTCTCTTTGTCGTTTGGTTTTATCTGCGAGCTAACCTACCCATTCCGAATTTATATGCTTGAAGCCTGAGGCTGAACTATAGGCCTACGAAAAATAATTTCGGGGGTTAATTTCATACGAGTTCACAATAGTGATACGACTCCGCACCTACGACTCCAATTCAACTCCGACTATTGTTAGTCCGATTCCGACTCCGGCAAAATGGAATCACTAGATCCGCCCGGAGTCAGAGTCGTCCGGAGTCGTCCGGAGTCGTCCGGAGTCGTCCGGAGTCGCCCGGAGTCGTCCAGAGTCGTCCATAGTCATCCAGAGTCGCCCGGAGTCGCCCGGAGTCGTCCGGAGTCGTCTGGAGTCATCTGGAGTCGTCGGAGTCGTCGGAGTCGTCGGAGTCGTCGGAGTCGTCCAGAGTCGTCCGGAGTCATTCGGAATCGGAGTTGGTCGGAGTCAACAGGACCCGTTTGTTTTAATGTGCTTGTGATCAGACATTTCCTTTCATTGTGTTGTTTTGTCTTTCACTTTGCGCGTGCACTTCCTATACAAGCCGATCTCGGCCGACTCCAGATGACTCCGGATGAATCCGTCTGCAGTCGATTCTGGATGACTCCAGACGACTCCGTTCGATTCCAAACGACTCCGAACGACTCTTGACGACTCCAGACGACTCCAACTCCGGGTGAATCCGAACAACTCCAACTCCGAACAATTCCGGGCGACTTCAGACAACTCCAGACGACTCCGATTCCGGGCGACTCCGAACGACTCCGGACGACTCCGGACGACTCCGGGCATTTTCGGACGATTCCGAACGACTTGCATGGATATTTATTTATTTATTTCATACATTTTTCATCGATCCGACTCCGGATTTTTGCCCATCTTTACCCATCACTAGTTCAAAAGTGCTCCTGCAATCCAAGAGACATATCGTGAGAAACTGAATCTGAACTATTCCCGGAAATGAATCGAATTCTAGACACATACCGAATCTGGGACTGATCCTGAGCCCATACCAGTTTTGGAACTAGTCCTGTACCCAGCGGCGGATCTAGGTAGACGGTAGGCGGACTAGGCGGTAGCCTAGGGGCCCCGTAGTGCGCTAGTCTGTAGTATGCAGTATGTATAAAAGTAGAAAGAGCGACAGAGTACTAGCGACAAGTGCCCCGGAAGGATGAACGTTGGAGCCCTGACGCTGGCGATTCAATTTCCCTCTAACCCCCCCCCCCCCCCCCCCCACCACTCCCTCCCCGCTCACCATTTACCATTACAAGGGGGCCTCAACTCACCACTGATACTGTGCCCATATCGCTTCTGGAAACTGACGGGTAAAGTTCGGCACCGATCTAACTCAGAAAATCTCGGAACCTACTCCGAAAGATAGGTCTGAAAAGCACCACCCAAAGCCGGAATCGTCTGGAGTAGCTCAGAATGGGAGTCGCCCGAAGTCGGAGTCATTTGGAGTCGGAGTCGTTCGCAGTCGGATTCCTCCGGAATAGACAGGAGTCGGAATCAACCACCGTCAACAGGCGTCGGAGTCGATCGAGGTCAATCAATGTCGGAGGCAAAGACGGCAGGTGCAAAGGTGCTGATGCAAAGCATTGCTGTTGTCTCAAAGGTTATTACTTAAGGCTGGAAATAGACGAACCGAGATCGTCGCGGTACCGCGAAATTCGCGCCTTGTTTATAACAGTTGTATAACAGTAGAGCTGTCAAATCTTCCGCGCCTCCAATCGCGCCTGCTGTTTCGCAGAGATACCCAACTTCGGTATTGCTGAGATTTTCGCGGTAGCGCGAACCGATTATTTTTACATTTTCTGGCGGATTTGTGTGAAAACTCGTGTCGAGAAATTAGTTTTGTATTTTATTTTGCATACACTATGTGAAATAAATAATTTGATTCGCAAATTGATAGAAAAATATTTCTTCTTGGCACATTCAATCGTCACCAGACCTCGGATGGTTCCATACACGAACCGCGATTATCTCGCCTATCTGTCAGATTTTATAACATAATTGACAGCTCAAGTCATACGCGATTTTCGCGGTACCGCGATGGTCTCGGTTCGTCTATTTCCAGCCTAAGAAACCTAGGACTTACCCATGCCCGTCATGGGTTCAAACCCACAGTGGACCGTTCCCCCATACGTAGCACTGAGTATCCTGCTATGGGTAATCAATAAATTGCTGATGACCTAGCCCACTAGTGGCACAGGTAGGCCTTGACCAGTGGTTCCGATTTTGTCGGAGTCAGTATCGGATTAACAATAACCGGAGTCGCTTCAGTTGCACTACTACATCACATCACTACCAAGAACCATTCTCACCAGGAGAAGTGTAGCGTAAAATTCAGCATAGCTAAATTTAGTTCAATTTGTTCATTGATAATGATGATTAAAACATTTTAATTAATGTGATTGAAATTGAAAAATAAAATCACAAATTAATTCAAAAATTAATTAACGCTCACGGTAGGACAGTTTCAAATATTCACCCAAACACATTGTATACCAGTTATAACTGCATGACAGATAAGCAAGCCGATGACAGATTGACGCTCTTTTTTCATTTTCGGGGAAGCGGCAAACAAAACAAACTAGCGGCGTTTTCCTGCATTTACGGCATTGTGAGCTGCATTTTTGTTTCGTGGTATTGCTTTTTTGGTTGGTAAATCCTTTTCGAAACTACTTCCTTGTGATTCACATAGAAAAGTATCAATATCACAACAATAACCAAAACTCTGTAAACACATCAAGCAATCGAAAATGGAACCACCAGCTTCCGATTCGCATAAAAGCCAATTAAACGCCCTGGAACGCAGAAAAAAGTACAACGAGCTATTGGATTATGGACATGAATTGGGTAAGCTCCTAGCAATATGCACGATAGCATATCACCTCAATTCAACAGCACCTTTACATTTCTTCCCCAGCCCTCAGAACACAAACGGAAGATGCGGTGGGTATATTCCAAGGCGTTTCATCTATTCTGATTCAGACGGACCAACTGCATCAGAGCATGGCTGCAGAGAAGATGGAAAATGCTTCCGAGATGTGCATTAATGTACAGGTCGTAAAAATGGGACACGATTTAGTGGGGGCAGCGTTGCAGAAAAGCGAAAGCACCCAATTTTGCGACGAAGAGCTAGCAGCGGCCATAGTACGTTCACTGCTCGTTGCACTGTAACCTGGCATATGGCTCACATTGCGTTGTTTTTAATTTTCAGAAAGCAATCATTGGCGATTCCGGCAACCCCTTGCAATGGCTACACATAGGAGAGCTAGGCATAAAGTCATTTAGTATGTCAAAACAATCGCCGTGCTTACTGGGAGCGTTCGAGCTGGAACCCGTACAGGTAGAAAAGCCCGTCAAAGAGCGTCGTCGACGCCAGCGCCAGGAGCTGGGTGATCCACGCAAACCTGAAACAGTGGTCAAATTGAACCAAGAAGAGACAGATGCTCGCAAGCTGCAAGGTGTTATGGAACAACTGAAAGCCGTACGATTTGATTGATAGCTATGCTGCATAGGGACGGTAAAATTGTGATTCTAATTCTTTCGTCTCCCTGTCTGGCTACTTTAGATATACGAGGAAAGAAGACAACCGATACCCTACTTCGAGCTCATCACGGACCCAACCGATTACATGAATACCGTCGATACAGCGTTTCAGATTTCTTTTCTCATTCGCGATGGAGCTGTAGCATTAGAAACGGTTGATGATCTGCTATCCGTTCGTCCCACTTCCAGCAGCGAAAAACAGCAAAACAAGCGAACCGATGACAACGTTCAGGCAATTCTATCCTTAAACTTTGCCAAATGGCAGGTGAGTAATGTGACGACAACCAGCAGTTCAGTGTGCATCGTTGCAATGTAAATATTCTTTCCCATACCTTTTTAGAGCGCTGTCAAGCAATTCCGTTTGAAAAGACCATTACTGGCAATCGAGCGCGATACACTGGACGCGTCTCAAGCTTCGTAATTAGCTAATAATGCATAGACAATGAGTTCTGTAAAAATGTTTCGCATAGTAAAGTATAAACAAGAGAACTGTACCTTTTTCACGTTAACGCCAAATGTTTTATTTTCATAGTAAAGGAATGTAATGGCAATTTTTCTTAAAAATCAATGTTCATAGTGGAGAACAATTTATGCTGCATCATCTATAAAGAGACCATCACGAGGATTGGTCACGCAGCTAGACCTTTCTTTTCGTTAGTGTTACAATTTTATTCCCTAGTTCGTTATGAAAAGAACAGTACGAGACTTGCAAATTGCACCGCCAATGGACGGAACTAGTATTAATAATCGAGCCATAACTACAGCTCGTTAATTTCAGACTACTAATATATTAAATATCTCTTCCGAACTTCCACAACCCGTTGCGGTCCTTCCCGCTGCTAAAGTATATTATAATTTGCTATAGCACCTTTCTACCGCCCTTCGTCTGGCTTTAGTACACCTTACATAACATTGCACGTCCGTTGCGGTTCCTCTGCGATGGCGGCCGATGCAACTGACCGACTGTCCGTTACGGACTTGCCTTGCGCAATCTTTCGAATGTTTGCCACCTCCAAATCTGACACCGATCGGGCGAAAGGGTGCGCTGTGGTATACTTCTGTCCCAGACCATCGCGCTGGCCACTACCGCTCCGCATACTTGCCCCGTCGATGACGATCCGATTGTTGCCGGTGATAGTGCCACCACCACCAACGCCACCACTTTCACTTGAAAGCGCAACGCTTCCCCCCAACGTACCAGCCGAGCTCATGCGCTGCATGGTGCTATTGACACTGGAGTTGCCTACATTCCGCGACTCGCCTTGGCTTTGGTGGCTTAGCCCCTTGCTTCCGCCCACAGTAACGCCTGCAGCGGGCGCCTCACTATCGCGGAAAGTGTGCATACTACCCATCACGAGCGGCGAAAAGGCTGAAACCCCCGTCACGGCGGTCGTGTGCATCAGCGACGGAATGGATTCCTGCTGAATGACAAACTTATCCAGCACCGCTAGCTGAGGCTGCAAGGCGATCATAAACGGCCGGTACGCAAGACACTCGTTGAAGCTCCAGCGAGTCATATCCTTCAGCCCGTTGCGCAACTGTCGACACACTACGAGGGATTTCGATCGTATTGCCGCGTTCGTAATGCGCCCGACGGAGGCCACGTCGAGTAGCAGCACGGAGAGCAGGAGCGCAAACTCGTAACAGTTTGCCTCGGTGAATATCTGCAACAGGTAACGCATGCGAATCTCTAGCTTGTGTTGCTTGCGCCGGTTCGATTTGCTTTGCTTCGAAATGTTTTTCTCCATCGCTTGGCTGAAGCTTTGCTCGCCAAGCGTTATGTTCAGCAGGCCACCTGCACCACCGCACACCGTCGACACTTCGTCTGGCCAGTTGGGTTGAGCAGCTTCGGACAGCACGCTCGCTGTATCGTTCAGTGGCATAAGATTGGCTTCCGCAGTTGTACCCAGCAGCGGATCGCCGATCGGAGATGCGGGCGTATTTTTTTGTCGCTGCTGTTGTTGTTCTTGTGGTTGCTCCTGTTCTGGTTCCAGCTGTCTTTCGTCCGCTTTCGCTGCCGTCCCAATAACAGGACCATTGGCACCCGTCGGTCGAACGAACGACAGGCTGTTATACCCCGAATCGACCGTGCGGCGCGTAGTTAACTCGGACAGGGGTGATTTGTTGGACAAATTCGAGGACGGCGAGGGGGACGACTCTGCATGCATGTGAGCTTGAGCCAACGGATTCGGAAGCAATGTTAGATCTAGGCACGGTTTTGGCCAATCGAGCTCGTCGTGCAAGGACTTTAAGGCATTTACGAAATCCTCTATGCGCGCGGCACGATCCTTCTCTCGATTAAGCCATCCGACTAGATGGAAATCCAGCGTCGCACTCATATACCCAAGATCTTCCAGCTTTCGCAATTGTAAAAATCGGCGAGCATGTCTTTGCAGTACCACGTCGATGAAAAATTCTTCTGCCGTGGAGGTGTCGCTGAAATCACAAATGATTGAATGACATTATTTCATTACATCAGTTTGCAGTCATTCTTTACGCATGCCGAGCGCATGAGAACTTACGCTTCCTTTTGAGTATTTGGCACACTTTTCTTTCGTCGCAAAATTTGTCTCTCGGTGGAGGCATCGTGACCCGAGCTTAGTGCTCCACTGTTCTGCTGCACCGTTGCTGCTGCTGTTGGATTGTTAAACATTATGTTCTTCTCCTTATTTACCACCGTAGCCGCACTGTCATTTGATTTCGGGTATGGTACGGTGGTTGAGAAACTGCGACCTCTTGCCATGCTACTGCCCAAGATTAGACTCAAATCTTCAGCGTTCGGCGCCGGAGGACCAGCGGCAATCAGTCCACCGAACTTGTTGCCAAACACATACGACGAGCGTGGGGATTCCACATCGTTCGGATCGATCGCGCGCAGAAACCGTACCAAATCTTTGGCCAGCGGCCAATCCTGCTGTTCCAGGGCAGTGTCCAGTAATACCGTCGCGTACTGGCGACTCACCGAGGACGGTTCCAAATTTTGCAATATAATCAAATAGCTCGCAGCCGTGTGCAACTGTCGTGCGGCCATACACTTCTGGAACAATTCCTTCGGTTTGCCGGCACTGGAAAACAGATACGGCCAAAGGGCAATCTCTGTCTTGCGAGCACATTGTACGACCGTCTGTAAGTAAACCGGAAACTCCTGGATGAATTCAAGGACGCTCGGTAATAAAGCATCGGGGATCGGTTCCTTGCTGGTCGCTTCCTCTTCTAGCACTTCGTGCAGCAACAGTTCCAGTGAGTGGGGAAAGTATGGAAGATTTGTACAGCAGCGAGCAATTTCCCAAGCATTGTACCCAAGGTTGCGTCGAATCAGCTGTCGCAATATTTGATGCAAATAAACTTGGCTCTGGAGACAACAACAAAAAAAAAACAGTGGACAGTGTGTTATCATCGCACAAGGCGATATGGTTTCATTTCCGCAGTACTTACCGTTCGTTTGAGCGCATTATATGGCAATGAAAAGTACACCGACGGATCGCTTGTGTAAAGCAGCGTGTCATTTTCTGCCCCAAGTATAATTGCATCCTCGAACAGTATCACCAGAGGGTAAATTTTCAACGTGAACGATAACATTATCCGTTTGCTCATGAACGTGTGTCGCAGGCTGCGCGATCCTGTTTCCCCCGTCCGTGGGAAAACCGGCAACCAGACGCGCATGCCGTATCCGCCACAGTACAGCCAGAGAGATTCTTTAATATGCGTCTTGCTCGACTCGGACACCCAGATACACTCTACCGACGAGGCCAAGCAGGTGGATGTTAGCTGACTGTTTGCACTGCCTGTGCCGTGATGGTGCTGATGATGGTCCGTCTGCACCATCAACACGCGGCCAGATACGTTCATAATTAACGTTTCGGAAAGAGAGTTCTCATAGTTGTTCGCTTTCATCATCCCTCCCGTGCCGGCACCTTCGTGCTTAATGCTCGTCATTAGTACCGATATGACGCATGCTGGATGAATGCAAACGTTTTTTATATCGTAAATATGCATCTTCACCAGCTCCACTCGATGATGGTCGGGGCCAGTGTAATCGTCCTCGATTTGTTTCAGAGCAAATACTGATACATGGCCGTCAGATGTGAAAACCACCTGTAAATCGGCAGTTAATAATATCAGAACAAACAAATGCACAACACATGCGCTATTCCCTTACCAGTTGATCGCGGAATAAGTTGATGAGCATCACCGGACTGGCACTTTTCGTAATCTCGGCAAATCGGTTATCCAACTTGTTTTCTTTAGAGTAGATGCGTAACTCGTCGTGGAATCCGATAAGGGAATAACATCCTGCAAAGATCAAACGACCATGTAGTATCTTGCAGCTTTAGCAATGACTTCAGGTTGCGTGAAAGGGAAAATGAAAGATTATATTTCTTGTTTTGTATTGAATTGAACAAAACTAAATATGGAGCACACATTTTCACTCGAGGATTTGGTTTTTTTAAGCACATATAAACCCAAAAAACCTAAAGATTCATTCTCACTTCCACGCTTCGTCTATTTCGTCAAGTTTGCGAAGAAACCCAACCATTTCTACTTTCTACTTACCCATAATTATGAATTCTTTCCACCAAAGCAGACCGCCCGTTATTACAAAATCTTTCTCTTGCGTCTCATTACCAAATAATTTCCATTTGCGAGTATTGAAGGAATACAATGCTACCCCTGTCCGGCCTGCTACTGCCACATTAGTACCGGTATGATCTATTGCACTGTACTGCATTTTAGTAAGTAAAAAACAAACATATTGTTGATTACGCCTGCTTGCCAATTCAAAATGGCATGGTTTAACCCACTCACCCGTATCGGCCAGTTGGAAGAAATATAAGCTGTAGGAAGATTCAACACAACCCAATGTTTGCTCTCCGATAGTACACTGTTGAATTTGAGGTAACTGTCTCCTCCGACGTTGACCGGATCGGGCTCTCCAGATGGTATGTAGGCAGAATCTGAAAGATACAGTACGTTGCGCTTTGTATATTAGCAATCACAATACACACTTATACTGAACGAAAAAGAATCAAACCTTTGCGAAATTCATCTGTTTTCCCGGAGTAGGACACCTCGCCATCGCCAGTAGCACTATCGTAGCTAGCTTTATGAGCAGGATAAATGTTTTGCAATACATCGCCGTGGTTGATATAGAGCTTATCATCTCCTTGCAGCAACAGAAAAGAATTATTGCTCTGTAAAATTAAGGCGAACACGTTAAGACAACTCATGTCAGTAATGTCATATTTTACCACCATCGGTCGTATCTACTGTACCATGCATGGATTGATGGTTAGAATGCTTTTGACAAAGTCCAGCTGAACCAGCATTGTGGATGGAACAGGCGATGGTGCGTTGCTCATTTCATCGGTCTCATTAGTTTCATCGCACGATGGGGTGGATTTTTCATTTGTTTGCCGTACCATAAGCAGCTGGTACCCTTCAGTAGACCAATCCTGCAAGCAATCCAAAATCAAGGTATGAAAATTGACAACACTACTCTCAGGACCACTGGAAACATACCATGCTTATAATGTTAAATGGATCATTTTTAGACAAATCTACATGCAATCCATAGTCCCAGGCAAGCGAGCACAGTAACAACGAACCGAATGTACTCCACAGAGATATGCCTCCGTTGACCCAGGCCACTATAATGGCACATCCATCGGGTGTCCACTTCATGTCACGGACGGGGCCTGGCGATCCGGGAAAATCTTTCGCACTCAATGACAATCTATGCGATAGTTCCAGTCCGCCCGTTAAATCGTCGATCACGTACATGTTGGTTTGAGAGTTCCTTCGCCCGAATGCTATCAACCGGTACTTGTGATTGATGACCGTGCACGTCGCGTCGTCCACATTTTGGCACCAAATCCCTTGCACTTGCTGCAACAACAACAACAACAACAACAAAAAGACTTATCGATTACATTTGCACTTTTTTGATAGCTAAGCATAGACTTGTTGCTTACGTTGGGATCAAACTTCGTGTTGTTTGCAGTAAGAAACGCTGCACGACCATCGCTCAACGTTATGCCGAACCCGCAAAGTAGTGGTGAGTAATCGATCGAAGAGACGTAGACATTTTTCTCCAAAATAGGGACGGCTAAGATAGTGAAAAATATATATAAAATGTCATACATCAGTCGCTGGAAGCTGTTCACTTACCATAGCTGACTTGCTGATTAACGCTAAAGGGAATTCTTTTAAGATCGAGTGCATAATCACGCTCTTCGGCACCTTCCCAATTAAGGCGGATGATTCGACCCTCTTGCGTTGCAATCACGATCTGGTTTACGTTTATACACGACACACAACAAATTGGGACATAGAGACAAATACGGTGTGTCTGGAAAAATAAAGGAAACATTAGATTAATTTCCCTACATTACACTTACATATGCGAATATAGAAATCCCAATCCTTTGGTTACGCTGCATTTACTTACCAGTGAAAGCTTTAAGCAGGGTATAGTTTCTTTAAGAAACAGCTCGGCACTATCCCGCCGTAGGTTAGTGAACGGTGAATCATTTTGATTGTACACACCCTTTGGAGTATCATTCACGATCAACGTATACATAAACAAAGTACCGCCTTGCGTCGTCCCTCCGGTAGTCACCAGCAACATGCTCGAATCTGGTTTCCATTCTATGTTGGTGTTAATACCATACTTCTCCAAACATTCCGGACTTCGTAGTTTAGACGTAATCGGTACACAGGGCTGCAATGGACACAAATGAAATAACTCACGCTGCTTCGAAGACTAGGTCTAATTACTGCAGTGACTGTTTAACCACCTTCGAGTACCAGATAGCAATAGCATCTTCCGCCAGAACGGCAAACAAGATTTTAACCCGATCACACACAACTTTACGGATGCTTCGATGCGGGCCACTATTGAGCACCCGTGGCCATCCGATTGAGAAGTACATCTTGGAGCTTGCTGTGGAATGCACAGCTCAAGGGCACCGGAAAAACTTATGCAGACTAAGGGAATTAAACCAAATTAGCTTGTTCTATCGATATTGAGCGTGCATTTTATTTTTCACACTAGAACTACTGTTGAGTCTGTGAAAAAAATGAATTTTCAATCGCAAAATGCACAAAAACAGTCTGAGAATGAAAACGTCAGTAGAAAATGACAACAAAGCATCGTGGTACACCATCATGTGGACGTGTGATCTTTTCAGTGACATTATATGATGCAAATTAACTTCAAAGTTTAAATTCACCTAAATCAGGATAGTTTTTTGTCCAATATTCAATTAATACTGAGTTTCAGTGAGTATAAAAACTATAAAATGTTGTAGAAAATAGCCGTTTTTCCAACGTACTCGTAGCACAAATATAACTGATTATTGGGCATATACAGACATACCAAATCTTTGCACTGAGTATTGGGCCACGCTCTGAACAGGACCCAACACTCTACAAACATGCAGAATTTGACAGGTCCGAGACGATGTTTGCTCGAGTTGTTTGACGACACACCTTAATATAATCCCTCGGAAACGCGCTTCGTGTATTTGTGGTCTAAAAAAACTTCGTTTTGCAGACGGTAAACGACTGGCGCAAAAGCAAAAGGTCTAAAAGCTAGTAGTGCCATCTTTTGGTGTGATACCCAACCAGTGAAGCTTCATCACTTGGAGGAGAGCTTTCTCATTTCCTCTGTACAGTTGGATGGTTTCGCATTGGATTTATGCATCGCTGGACCTAGAACGGCAATACGCTTGTTTAAATACTACACTTCATCTTCAACTGTGATCAGTGGCGGATTTAGGGTATCGGGGGCCTTAGGCGGTAATACTAGTTGAGGACCCTGTAAATATAAACGTAGCCCCAGGCGGCCACCGACGACTGTAATATCATCTATACGGAATCAGGAGAGACCGTGTATCTGACTCATAATAATTTTTGCTCGGAATGTTATAACACAATTAAAATTATGATTGATTGAAGGTGGGTGAAACTCACTTCAAGAAAAGGATAACAATACCCAAGCGCCACAGATTAAGCTTAAACGACTGGAAAATTGAATATCCATAGAAAAAAATGAAAGCTCCTCAGCTTCATTGGTTTGACCATTAAAAGGCGTATTAAAACTGATTATTATATTGCTATCCTTTTCTTGCAATGTGTTTCGACAAGTTTCATTTTATCATGACCTATATAGCCTTCTAACTTTCCGAGCAAAAATCTATATGAATGGTCGTGTGGTCAGATACGTGGGTATCAACACCAACGACCATTTCTCAAATCTCACTTGCTACAGTGCTGGTGGTTTCCATTGGAATTTAGTATTTAAACAATCGTATCGCCGTTCTAGTTCTAGCGATGCATAATGCATAGCGAAACCATACAACAGTACAGAGGAAATGAGAAAGCTCTCCTCCTCCAAGCGAGGAGGCTCAACTGGTTGGGTATCGCACAAACAGATGGCGCCACCAGCTTTTTTTGCTATTTTTAGAATGCATGAGTCGTTTGCCGTCTGCTAAACGAAGTCTTTCTATATTCCGTTTAGGTGCTTGAGTCGTTTAGAAGCCGTTTAGCGGTCGTTTAGTGGATTTGTGGCACTTGGGTATAATTATGATTAAAAAGCGGCATCTATTGAAGAATCCAAAGAACCATCGAAACTTACGGTTTTTTGTATAGACGTGCAATTTTCAAGTCGTTTAAGTTTAATCTGTGGCGCATAGGTCGTGATTAGTGACTTTTTTTGCGTGGATATTTAATTTTTCTTTCGTGCTGCTTTGAAAAGAGCTCGCAGAAAAGATTTTGCCGTTCGCTAGATTGTCATCTAGAAGTAGTGTAAAGTCAATCTTTGTTGTGGTTTGTGCTGTAAGCTGAGAAATAGTTGTTGTGCACTGCAGAGGTTATTTTTGTGATGGAGCGCTATTTATAGGCTTATTAGATGATGGAAAGTTATGTCATCCTCGTCTGATTTCTGTCAAACTCATAGTATGACTCACAAAAAACTTACCGTACGCGTAAATAAGACATGAAAATTTATCGGTCAGTTTTCACATTTTTTACTCAATTCATTGATTTCCTGAGCATTATCATAAGCATTGAAAATGAGCTTGCCATTCACGCTCTTCTTATCAAACACCAACAATAAATGCAAGTTTGCTATCGGCTTTTACAGAAAAAAATGCTCTCCAAAGCAAATTGGAAATGAGCATGTCGAATTCCGATTTCCCGACCAGTAGTATCTGTCAATTGCGATATGACAGAAAAACGCCAAATGAAAGTACTTTCGATCTTCTAATAAGCCTATTATTGGTGGGTATGACTGGTGTTAGCACTTGAAAATGAGCAACATTTGTTGGAACAAAATTGCTAGTTGGGTAACGAGCTAAGCTTGTTGAGTACTCCACTATTTGATATAACCGCACTGACAACGCCAGAAATATAAACAGTCAAAATGAGATACACACACACACATAACCGCACCTAATAACATAGCTCACACATCTACACACTTTCAGAGCACAACCAACTTCGAAGTGCGAGAACGCAGTAGTAGTGATTCAATCGAAGAGCGAGAACGAGGAAAGACTTCTTGCGGCCAAGATGAAGGTTTTTGTGGAGACCACTCATTGAAGAAAAATCGTGTCAATCTAACCAGTCATCTGCTGCGCTCGATGCTAACACAGTGCGTAGAAAATATTTCCCTTTTGCATGGTTTAGTATTGTGTGCGTGATTTTGTGGAAAATTATATTATGGGCCGAGAACAATTTCCGGACCATATCTCGGGAAAGAATACGCACGTACCACACGTAATGTCTATGCCAGGTGTATGCAGGAGTGAGACCCCATGATAGTGTGGTGTGAAATAGGTAGTGAAAAAAACGACAACAAATGGAGCTGTCGGTGCATTATTCATCTGGAAAAGATTAATCGCAGCTATTTAAGAACCCCGACGATTAATGGGATTCGAAAGAAAATGTTATCGATTATGTCATGGTTTTGTCGTCGGTCATAGTGCGGTGGAAATAGTTCGATATTGCTGCAAATTAACCAGTTCCGGTGGTGCATTGCTGTAAAAATTAGTACAATTTAAGTTTCCTTCACATAAAGGTGGTACCTTCTGCAAACAATCACGCCAGGTACGTACGACTTGCAAAGATATATACGACTATAATTTATCCAAGTGGGCAAGGCTGGGTTCTCGCGCACTGCCTCTGCAAAGGATACCAATTGCCGTAAAAACACTTGATAAATGGCCCTGTAGCCTCGTAAAACCGCCCGCCCTGCGCCATCCGCGGTCGGTCCTTTCAGAATGGGGACGCAATAGGTCGTTTTCGGGACAACGGAAAGAAGGCAAAAAACCCATCTCCTCCCTAACTAATGAATGCAGTGTGGACAAAATGGATGAAAACTTTTTCCTTTTGGCTGGGAGCTCAATTGATATTCTATTTCGCCGTCCAGCTCCTCCGATGAGGCAGCGATTGTTTCGCTGGCGAACGTGAAGAATTTGTTAAACGCATATATTTTTTTCACTCTCTTCGGTGTTCGGGAAAGGAAACTCGCCTTTCCGTTCATTATTATGTTCTCCCACTGTGTCTGCTTCTCCCATGTATATCCCGTTCGAAAATAGATCCTTTCCGAAAGTTCGAGCAGCGTAGAAATGGGAAAAATTTATGATTATTTGATCAGTGTTTTATTTTTTAATTTATGTAAATAATTCTTTATTGCACGTTTCAAAGCACATCGGCAGCGTGTGCGAGAGTGTGAGCGAGTTCGCCTGCTTTGATGTGGATGTGGCGTCTCTTTTCTTCGTGCATAGGTAAAGGTGCGTATAAAAAGGAAGGTTTTATTAGCGCACCATACACTGGCCTACTGGGACCGTATAATCGTATAATACCGCTTGCAGTAGTGTAGGTGACATAAACACAGGCTTTGGGGCGTTTGCGCGACAGAGAGAAAGTATGAAAGAAAGAGAGAGAGCATAAACGAATAATCCGCTGGGAATGGTGGGATGATGGTGTGGTATGCGTGACTTGCGATAGTAAACTACACACCGGGTAGGTGTACGATGTGGGACAAAGCGAGAGGGAGAAAAGACGAAGGAATGAGAAAGAGGCAATCTTTTTTTTGTTGCACTGTGGAGCGCTCAAGAAGCGGAACGAGATAGGTAGAGTATAAATTGTCTACCCATACCACCACAAGGTGGATGAAATATGAGAGAATTTCCTCTACTCAACACTAATGCTGTGTGCATGTGTAGGGCTCGAATGTCACTTTTCTGGATTGTCTGTCAAGCATCGGGTTGTTTTCATTTGTTTGTTTGCCAATGATTAAGGCCCGAATCCGATGCCCCCGGTCAAACCCCGGGCGAATCGATCGGTACGGACGCAGACCGTGGTAGATGATTGCTCTAACCGGAGAAAGATGAAAATGTGTCGTTTATTGCGTTATCAACGTATTTTTCTTCTCGGTAGTGTTTTTGCTGCAAAGTACAGCAGCAAAATGGTCCTACCGCAGAAATCGTGTTATTATGCCCAATAACGTTCACCGGGCCACACTGCGCATGTCCCAATAATATCCAACTTGACAGATATTAATTGCTTTGAAGTTGGCCAACAATAGGGAATAAATTGAATTCAAAATTTCAAATTCAATTATGTATGCTTTTTCCTAGGCGTGTCTGGGAATATGCTGAGCAAGGCTGATGGCGGCCTCCACGGCGTTTCCCGTAGCCACCAAAAAACGTCCGCATCGCAACCCTATGGTGAAAGAATACAGCGAAAAAGCCTTCAATCCATCCTTTCGGTGAACATTAGGAAAATAACTTCAAACGGAAAAATGACCTTCCCTGCTTCGAAGCCATCCAAAGCAATTCTAGCAGAACGAACGTGGTCGAAATAGTGGCTAACCGATTCGTGAAGATTTATTTTTTAATAATACACGGTACGTTAATTTAACGATCTACCCAGCCGGAGTTCGGTCCGACATTTTGTTCCATTTCTCGGGCAGCCCATTTCATGCAATGATTGAGATAAATTCAAGAATAACGATCGGCGCACACGGTCTGGAAAGCCACCTGCGCCCAAAAAATGGGTCCATCCGTTCGTCGCAGGTGATGGTGGTGGTGGTGGTAATGGTAGTGAGACAGAGACAGAGTGACAGACAGAAGCGAGAAAAAACGGCAAATGTTTGTTCGGATGCTCTTCACCAACACATTGAAGCATGCTGTCTACACTTCACCGGCGTGTGTACCTTTCCCTGTGGCCGTACCATCTGGAAGGAAGCTGGCCGAGAACATTTGTAGGCTGCGAAGGGGAATCTATTATCGTGCAGCAAACCCGGCTCGTATTGCATACGGTGCTAGAATTCTGTCCTTTCTGTCCAAAAAGGGCAGAGTTCTCTTTTCCCCTGTTGGCTTTGCGAGAAAGAGAGAATCGCACATTCGCTTACTTCTGGCATGTTTTTTTGTCGTTATCCTTCTTTAGAATTCGCTCAGTTTGTTTAAGAAGGCAAAAAAAAAGTTCCAGTTCAATTAAAATCGTATCTCACCAGTTTTTGTTACATGTAATGAAAAATATCATTTACGCGTTACGCAAGTATGCTAGGTAACTTCTTAAGGTGGCCATTCTTTTGCCGGGTCGAGCTCACTGTTCTAAACACACTAATTTAATGCAGCATGGGGAAACTTCCCATCCGGCCACGCAAGAGAGCAGAATCGGTATAAAAAAGTGCCTTGGTGTGCGTCACCGTCCGCTTTCTCACACTGGCAAACGACGGAGGGCTTGTGTGCGATCAAATGATAGCTTTTAATCTTTGACATACACAAATGGGTTTTTATTTCCCTTTCGCTACACACCCTGGTTACGTTACGTACGGGGCAGGCGATGTTGGTTGTTTAGTTAGCAGCATGCTGCGATGGATTTTCTCGCTCGCAATGCTGTATTTTGGCGTTCTCTCTTTCTTGCTCTCCCGGCGGCCCCGCAAGAACAGCAACGGAGGCTCTAACCGAGACGGCATAGTGCAAACAGTCGCAATGGAACGGCAGGGCACCAAAGGGAGGGAGGATGAGAAGAACATGTGTTTACAATGCCCACGAACGAATGCTCCGTTCCGTGCTAACAACACAGCCGTTCGTACGTTTGGGATCGCAGGAAGAGCATTAAAAAAGTGCCCAGCGTGATCCTGTGGCCGTTACAGGGGAGAGAGACCATCGATGAACATGACGATGATGATAGGTTCTTTCTGCACCACTGTCCCTATCCGTGTCTTCTCTACTTTTGGTTTCGGTCGGCATTTCTGTCGATTAGCCGAATCATCGAAAAATGACGTTCACCTTTTTGTACCTTTTTTTACATTAAATTGCTCATTATATGATATACGATTTAAAGTACTGCCAAGCCCTGCGCAGTTCTTTGTTCCCGTTGCTATATGTGGCAAATTCATACAGTTTGTTAATATAAAATGTATATTTAACATTCGTTGCAATGGCCGCAAACCATCTGAGTGAAATCCTTTGTCCTCTCCGTCTTTTTTTAATTGAACACGAAAAAGGGAAGTGTGTCCTAAAGAAACATTCAATCGATTACTCATCAAACAACATTTGCTGGCTTAAATAGGTTTTACGCTGCCGTAGTATGCCAAACTCTCTTCGCACTGTGATGTGGAACCAACGGACGCGAGAAAAACGCGCTTGTTTTCACTAAGTTTCCCATGTAAACATCGACTGCGCCGTCGCAATGCAATTTGAACCGTCTATAAACGCTCTCGCGGATCCGTCCCAGCGTTCTTTCGATCCTGCTTCCTGCTGCTCTGGCGGGATCTGCCTTCCTTATTCCGCATCCGCTGTGCGTCGCCCGTGGTCGCCGACCATATGGAAAGGGAGAGAACGTGTGAATGCGTCTCCGGTGCGCTCACGTCGCCGCCTACTCGATGTGCAAGAGGAGGCCTCCGGAGCCGGACTCAGCTCAGCTTCTTTGCCTCACACGAGAGCTCATAAAAAGTAATATGCCTCCTGGCTAGCAGCACGATGGCTGGCGGCGGCTGGCTGCTGCGGTGAGTGCCTCCTAGCACTACCGCCAACGGAGGAAGTGCTCTCACACACATATCGTCCGGGAGGGGATTCTTTTCGACGGTCCTGTGTGGTGTGCGCCTCATACCATACAGTACCAACATTCCGACTGGCGAAAGGATGATGATGATGATGATGATGCTGCTGCTGATGATGACGGTGTGCACCACTACATGGACGCGCGCTGTACCGTGCAAGTGGAAATTGAATCGGCCAAAGTTGGGCATAAAAAAGAAACCCTCGAACCGACGGCCTCGGCGACGGAGTCTCATCCGTGGTGTGTGCTGTCGGGAAATAATCAAAGCACGAGAGAAAGAGAAGAGACCTCCGCTGGACTACGATTACGCTGACTGCTTGGATGTGTGTTTCGTAGGATGATGGGAACCGAACCGACCGGGATTATTATTTTTGTGGAATGGCTGCTCGATTATGGCTCGCATGGGGGTTTCGAGAAGGCGTGTATGTTATGTGCCTGTGTGTATAGTCGTTTGTTGCTGCCCGTGCAGAGAGGAGGATATTGCCACTTTGCTGGGGGTACCTGCTTGTGGCAGCAGCCCCGTACCGACTGTAAGTTCCCTGTTGGTTCCTTGGTACGGTATGGCCAATATCGTAGCAACCACTATGCCAGAAAACACACACGCTCACACCGAGTGCCGTCGTGAAAAGCTGCTTGTGTATATGTACACTGTAATGTGGGCTGCTTGATGGTAACTTTATTACTATTAAAAAATAATAGTATTACATGTGCGCGGCGCCAGCGAAAATATCATCCGCGGCACGTGGAAAGTGGATAGTGCAATACTATTTCAGCGCACTCCTCCTGAGGGCCTCACATACACACACGTAGCACGCTACTGGCATGCCACACTCCCCAGGGTGGATTGGAGTGGACCCAGATGGAAATCGTTGCACACCTCCACCCAGTCAACTCCCGTGCGCTAGGCGCGCTGTAGCACTGTATGTGGCCATCAATAAAATTTGTAAACCCCTCTCTCCTCCCCGTCCATCGGCCCCGACGGAACCGGACGAACCAGAATGCGAGAGAAACGAGTGTTGTTTTTTCGTGGCTTTTTCTGGTCTGAAATGACACTCCAGATAGCGTGTGTGTGGCGGAGTGGAGGACCCCCATCGTAACGGCGGAACGACGGCGTAAGGTTTGCTGCGCAGGGGACAGACGAAGAATAAAAAAACGATAATCATATCTCAGTGCTCAATTTCTTCCACTTACAGCTGGTGCTGCTGGTGGTGGGTCGGTTTTAGTAGATCGATTTTAGCTTACCGTTAGAACACGGACTCGAATCGATGTGTTCAAGTGGATTAACTTTGTAGTTACGAGAGGGTATAGGTAAAAGGTACGGACACTAATGGCAAGTTTAACAAGCGCCCTTCCTGATCCTGGTTTAAAATACAGAGAAAAATTTAAATTTGCTCTCTCAGGAATGCAATGCGAAAGCTGCGCATAAATTCCAATCGAACGGATACTGTTTTTTATTGTAATTAAACAGCATTCGGGTACGGTTGGAATCTTGCCACGAAAGCGAATACGAAATTTATTTTATCAATCATTTACTCGTTCATTTCTAATCAATCATCGGCTGATATAATGCTCCTCTGTGTCAGATTTCGACCTTTACAACAAACCGAACGGTGGTTAATCGCTCATTGAAGACTTTGGCGATACTGGTCGATGGTTAGCAGTTTTTTCCCCTTTACGCAAGTAGCTGGAAGTTTTCGAGAGAGTAGAAATTAATTTTCCAATTTGTTCAAAGTAGTTGTTCGCAATCGGTCAGGTTGAAATAGATAGGCCATCATCTGTTTGGTGTTGGTGTATAAGGTGGTCTGGTCAATTATTTGCATATATTGTTATATGATGTGAAGCTACAACATGTTGTACCATTTTGACTCTATTCAACAGATTGTACAGCTAACTATTCCTTGAAAATCAGCAGAAGGAAGAATCTCTACGTGAATGCAGCAACATGGAGGACATTCGATATTCTTCTCACCCGCTGAAATCAAGGTTTAGCAAGTTAAGCAGCTAAAAATACTTTTTCCATCGAAAGCACGTTACTTAGGAGATAGTTTGAATTACTTGGTAACTTCAACTAGCGCCGCTAGGTCGGAGTTGAATCGGTGCAGAATTCTTCACATCCTTAATTTAATATCCGTCGCATAGACGATATAAAAAGGAGCTAAATGATGTTTTACTGCAGCCGAGATCCTGCCAAAGCGTCCAACTGTAGTAAAAGTAGCAGCACGTCAGCCAAATCTCATGGACCTTACCACCAACCGTACTCGCTCCTGGACATCACCGCCCGGATCGTAGCTCAGAATGAACCATTCCAGAAGATCGAGGAACGTTACGACCGGATCCCTGAACCGGTCCAGAGGCGTATCGTGTTTTGGTCCTTTCCTCGCAATGAAAAGGACATCTGCATGTACAGTTCCTTGTCCAGGTGAGTTGAACAACGGAGCGGTTTAGTTGGTAATGTACGTATGTGCGATAGCTCTAATGTAAATTGATGCTTATTTCTCCCATGTAGGGTTTCCTCCATAAACTCGGTGGAATCGCAAAGCTTGAGCTTCTGCACTGGACTCAAATTGGTTGAAACTGGTTGTGTGGAGAATGTCCTTCAAGTTGGATTCCATTTAAGTGGGATTGTGTGGTCACACCCACCGAACCAAATCGAACGCCACAACAGCGGCGGCAATGCTGGGTCGTCTTCCGGAAGCCGCAATAATGATCTGGGCTATCCATTGCCTCCAGCAAATCAGAATCTTTACAATAATTACCATCACAACAATCATCATCAGCAGCCGCACCATCATCATGTTCATCAGCATCATCCGGCGCATCATCATCACCAGCAACAGCAACAGCACCATGCGCATCAGAATCATCATGCTCCTCCTCTGTCCCCACCACCACCCGCACCTGCAATGGTCCATCCAGTGCAACCACAAGGTGGGGCTGGTGCAGGTGGTGGTGGACCAGCAGCGGCTGGAGTGGGTGTACAGGTGGCCGCTGCCGCTGTAGCAGCCGCGGCAGCCGCAGCCGCTGCAGGTGTCGGTGGTCCTGCTCCGCCGGGTGGACCTCATATGGTGGTTGTTGCTCAACAGCCAATCGGTTTGGCCGCTCAGCAAATGCAGCCACCAAATGGGCAGCAGCCTTTCAACGGAGCCAATATGGACCACCGAGATGCGTTCAATAACATGTCCCTTGGTGGGCAGAGCGGCTCCAACACAAGTGGACTGGAAGAGAATAAGAAATTTAAAGTATCCGTCAGCTTCGATCGGTAAGTTTATATATATCTGTGTGTGTGTGTATGTAAAAAAAAGGTCCACAATGTTCGCAATCAGCTACAAAATAATCTCTAACATTTCAATATTACTCTTCGGCAGATGTAAAATAACTTCAGTGACGTGTAGCTGCGATACTAAGGATATATTTTGGTGCCATCATGTGGTCGCCTTAGCCCTCTACCGAATACGGAATGCTGATTCGGTGAAACTACGCGTTCCTATATCAGAGACTTTACTACAAATGAACCGACAGCAGCTACAAAAGTTCATTCAATATCTAATTGCCGAACATCATACGGAAGTGTTGCCAACGGCACAGCGTCTTGCTGATGAGATATTGCAGCAGCGCTCGGAAATCAATTCCATCTGCGGTGCGCCAGATCCGACGGCGGGTGCTTCCAAGGATGACGATCATTCGTGGCATCTGGACGAAACGCAGGTCTGCGAAGCGGTGAAAACGTACCTCGGTCAGGGTAGTTACTATTACAGCAGTAAGCATCTCAATTCACTTTTCGGCAAAGTGCGAGAAATGTTGCGTGCTCAAGACTCGAACGGTGCCCGCATGCTGACACTAATTACTGAGCAGTTCCTAAGTGACCCACGACTAGTGCTGTGGAAAAATCACGGCACGCCAATGACGGAAAAATGTCGCCAACTGTGGGATCAACTCGGTGCCTTGTGGGTGTGCATAGTGTTGAACCCAAAATCATCGCATGCGGAACGCATGCACTGGAAGTCGCTGTTGGAGAAGTGGTCGAAAAGTGAGGTATGTCCACAGGAGGATCCTGACTTGCGTACGTCACCGTCGTCCAGTAGGGAAAGTGTACGCGACCGATCGAATCGTGAACGGGAGCGTGATCGGAATCGATTCTTTCGTGAAAATAATCTACGCAACATGATGTACTACAACCATCACCATCAGCAACTCCAGTACCAGCAACATCACAATAATAATCAACCTAACGGAGGAGGAGGAGGTGGCCACGATCATCCAAATCGTAATCACTTTAACCATCGGTATGGTGCGATGAAAAATAGAAATGGAGATAATGGAAATCGAGGAGGAAACAATCATCATAACGACCAGTACGATAGCTCCGAAACGGACTCCGATTCCGACGACGAGATGGATGAAGCGAACGAGGACGAGGGTGCTGGAAACAATGGTCGAGACGAGGAGGAAGAAAACAACGAGAATGGCGAGGTCTTGAACGATCATGACGACGAAGACGACCATCATGATGATGAAGAGGCAGAGAGGCGTCGAGAAGATGAAAATGGTATGGAGGAGGATGTAGTCGATCAAGTGCACAACATTTTGCAGGACATCAATTTTGCCGATGGAGCGGAACCCGGTCCGAGCCGTAAACATCGTGACGAAGACGGAGAGGTACGAGATTTCATGAACCTCAACTTGATGAACGTTCCGGAGGAAGAACATCGATTGCCAGAAATGATGCCGGAAAATGACGACAGCTCCCGAGAATCGATGGATGTCGACGGAGCCACAATAGGTGGCGCACCATCAAGTAGCGTAATTGGTAGAGTGAATCAAGCCGGTGGTAGTGGTGGTGCAGGAACCTCTAAATCTAGTGCTGGAAATGTTAGCTTCTTCCAAAGCCCATGCATCTGCGGAGAGGATAAATGTGAATGCAATAGGCCAGTGTTTTTGGACGACATAAAACCGAAGAAATTTTTCGATTGTGTCGCTGCTGCAACCGCTGGTGGTAGTGTATCAATGCCAGCAAGTGTAAGCGCTCCTAACTTCGACGTGAACGAGGATGCCAATCAGGATTGCATCGAGCTATCAAAGGACATGTCTATGGCGGGTACGAGTGGAACGTCTACGACAGGGACGCTGAAAATAGGTACAAACAATGAAGCAATCGAAACTATTGCCGGTACTTCTTTCTCGTCGTCATCGTCCTCTTCGTCGTCAAATTCATCAGGGATGGATGATCATCGGAAAGAGGTAGATCTAGACTTTGAGAAACCTGGACCGTCGGGATTGAATAATCGGCGAATCAACCCGGCGGAGGAACCAACCAGTTCAGGCTCGGGAATGTCTTCAGGTACGGCTGCAGATAGAGCTACTGTTATGTCCCATGATGATTGCGATGAGTGTGACCAGCAACAACACAAAGATAAACCAGTGTGCAAGAGAGCATTGGAGGATGAGGAAGAAGCTGGACCTAGCGGCATTTCCACATCCCATGCTGCCAAAAAGTCCAAAGAATCAACGAAGGAAGACGCGGACGTTATGGATGTGGATCCCGAAGCTGGACCTAGTTCAAGGCGTATCAGCACGGACGATGGGTCTGCTGGAGCCGGCGGTTCAGGGCTGAACGGAAATGCGGCACCCGAAGGGCGCGCTAAACCTGCGAACGCTGGTGATGGAAATGCAGGGGGGAATGGTCGACCCTGCAAGCGTCTAAAATTGAACAATGGTTCATGGGTTAGCAAAAATGGTAACAAAACACCTCGTACCATTTTCCACAAAGCGCTCGATGCAGTGAACATGTCGTGGGAAAACGAACACCTTAAACGAATCCTTGAGTCGGATAGCTACAAGCTCTCTAGTCGCAATTCTGTGCAAATTGCCGGTTCCAGCAAGACCCCCGTAGCTAGCAACCCGAGCGTAAAATCCAACTTCAATGCCAACGGACAACCGTTGTGGCATGAAAAAATATCCATGACGGCAGCAAGGATCGACTCATTGCGTTCGCATGGTCACATGGAGGCTGCGCTGAGATTATCAGTAAGCGTTGTACGAACAATGCGTGAAATTCAGCGCGAGGCGCAAGCTCTTTGGTTACGACACAAACCAAAGTTACCCCCATCACAAACTTCCTCCACTGAGCATCCAACACCTGGACCCTCTGGTTCTGGATCAGGATCGTCAACTACGGCAGCACGGTGCAACTGTGGTCCTTTGAAAGTTGTTGCGACCGAGCCGTCCACGTGCAGAAAGGAATCGAGTGCTACTAAACAGATGCATCATTCCTTGTTAGCACCACCGGCCCCGGTACCATCCTCCTCCTCCTCGTCATCATCATCATCATCATCATCCTCTTCTTCTGCTTCTGCAATCCAACAACAGCAAATTATGCATCAACATCAGCAGCAGCATCACAGTCACCATCACCATCAACAGCAACATCTGATGCAGCAACAACACCAACCGCAGGCTTCGACATCATCCGGAATAAAAGCCGGATGCCAGTGCCAATCGCATCGTCATCAATCACAAAGTTCAGCCCATTTTCCTCTTCCACCACCGGCCCCGTTAATGCAAGATATGCACCCACCCAACGCACTGCCAGTACCGGCGATGAAGAAAGATTGCTCTAAATGTATCCAAATTAAATGTTACTATGAGTCGGTTGGATCTGGTGCATCTTCGCTAAAGCACAACGGTCCCATTGCCGGCCCATCTCATGGAGGAGCTAACAATGCTCACCACGGCCAGCATCAGGCACCACCTGCACCGTCAATGCCATCTACGTCGGCAGTTGCACCTCAACAGCAACGAATGCATCGCAGTTCAAGTGGAATGATATGCACCTCCTCAAAATGCAACCATTTCCTGGCCGGACCCAATGGTGCTGGAATGATGCAACCCCAACCGCCCCACGACATCTATCGTAAAATGCCCCACTGCTCGTCGTCTTCATCGCACCAACCGCCGGCAAATCAGGCACAGCAACCCCATTGTAGCCGCGATTACCGTTACATGAAATTTCCGAGCATGCCAACAAATCATCAACAACATCATCATAACCATCATCACCATCACCATCATCATAACCAACAACAACAGCTCGCGAATCAGCACCATGCACCACCAGGTGCAGCAATGATTGTTCCCGTTGGTATCCGACATCCTCCTCCTCCCCCTCCTCCACCTTCTTCATCGTGCCCAGTACCGGGTCCATCGACATCTCGATCGCATGGAGCACCGGTTTCTGATCCATCGATGTCTGCTACTTCGACGCAATCATCGGTCACAGTAACAACGGTGTCATCACACATATCTGCCGGTAGCTCGAATACCACCGGTGGTCCAAGTGCAAGCTCCTCCGCTACGGCATCTACTTCAGCATCAAAGTCTTCCTCCGCCTCTTCGGCGGCAGTGGCAAGCTCATCTTCCTCTTTTCCATCCAAATGTAACTGTCCTATTCACAAGGAAGAAATATTACCGCCGCCACCACCACCACCACCGGCACCAGGTCATTCAGCAGCGCCAGCAGCGTGCCATCCGACGGATGCCAATGTAGGACTACCGACTATGAGCACCACGGTATCGTGCTGTGTCAAGCCTATATGTTGCTCTTTGGCAATGCCACCACACCATTCACAGCACAAACCAGGTCCGGCAAACTGTCCAGGTTACGTTCCATCTTCCAGTGGTATATCTACGTGTGGCGGGTGTGCAATGCACGCCAATGGACCACAACCTACAATGTACAACAACGGTGGAATGTATGGAATGCCAGGCCCGTCGTCTTCTTCCATGGCAGCGTCATCTGGGCACGGTCACGCACAACCCATGCCTTCAGGCTCGATGTCAAAGCCGTTTGAGCGATCGATAATGGGATCGTTTAATGGTTCCGAATGCGAAGTACTGCCTATAGCACAGCACCAACACAAGGATGACTGTCCTGTGGCACTAGCTAAACAGAAGAATTACCCGACCATTGGTGGCAGCTCTTCGGGAAGCAACAGTAATAACAGTAACTCTGCTAGTACTTCACAACCCGGTCCGAGCCGATCGAGCACATCGACATCATCGGCAATGTTGGACCCAATAAAGGTGAACCGGAAACCAAACTGCCTTTCGAAGTGCATCGATTGTAGCGTGGGATGTGAAGTGGAATTTCCACTAGACGCCATTGCATGCATTTTCGACTGTTTAACGGAAGCGTCATTAATACCGGAGGCAGTTACTGTTCAGATGAATGAAATGAGCCGCATGGCGTATGATGCTGGCAATGGAGGTGCTGTTGGTGGAGGCCCCGGGGGCAATGGCAGTGGAACTGCAGCCCCAGAAGATGTTAACATCATCGCTCCAAAGTACCGTCATCTGCCTATTGCCGATTCCGCCGATAAGCAGGAGACATACTTAACACTCGCGTTCGAGGCCGCCATTTTGGCGTTGAGCAAGCAGCGTATTATGCCCCACGGGTTGTACGCACAGCACGTCATCTGTAAGCAGCAGGATCAGTTAATACAGCGCCTACGCAGCATTGATCTCGACTCGGTTCTGGTCGGCGTACTGCGGAAGCTTAGCGTACAGTTGCTTGATGGTGGTCCAACGAGCGGATTGGGTGAGATGATACACCCCGAATCAGTGCCGATGCACACGTTGGCGAGGTTCCTGTTCGCCTCCTTGCTGAACCAACATTCCGATTTGGCGTTTGAAATCGGGCTGCGTGCAATGCGTTTCCCGATATTGGAGAATATCAACGAGGGTGCATCGGTTAACGGTATCGAATTGCAGCATAACAACTTTATGCATTCGCCATACCCTCGCTGGTGGACACTGGGACACTTGGAGACGCAGCAGTGTTCGCTCAGCTCCACAATGCTGAGTGCTGCCAAGGGTGACACCAAGCGCCTGTCGGCAGTGCTGCAGAATGCTCGACGAAACATTCACAGTTCGTCGCATCTGTTTAAGGTAAGGTTTGGCGAAATGAACTAGTTTCGTTTGCAGATATATTAAATATTTTGTACTATTTGTTTCATCTAGCTTGCCCAAGATGCGTTCCGCTTCGCCACACCGGAGAATGGTCCGCGCAGTCAAACCCTACTCGGTGTGGCTTTTGAGCTGGGACTGCAAGTGATGCGCATGACACTTACGTGTCTAAATTGGCGCCGTCGTGAAATGGTTCGCTGGTTGGTAACGTGCGCGTCCCATGTTGGCATCGATGCCCTTATGTCTATTATGCAGAATTGGTATGTATTTGGATTGGTTAAATGATGCAACATTGATTAATTGAAATTCTAATGTTTTTTTTTTTTGTTTCAATCGTGTCCCTTACCTTTAGGTATCACCTATTCACACCAACGGAAGCAACGGGACCAGTTGCTACTACTATCATGTCACATTCGACGATCATGAGACTGAATCTTAACTTTCGCCAGCAGGATGAGTTGTCTAACTGTGCCCGAACGTTGGCACTGCAGTGTGCTACAAAAGATCCACCGAACTGTGCCCTGAATGCGTTGACGTTATGTGAAAACGATGCGATGGCCTTCGAAACCGCATATCACATAGTAATAGATGCTGCGACTCACATTATGACATCAAGTCAACTCTTTACCATTGCTCGGTATGTGTCGATCGCAAGGGATTTGGATACACTTTCCATACTAACAATATTTCCCATCATTGGTTTCCTGTGGCTTATTGACTTCATACAGGTATATGGAACACCGTGGATATCCAGCGCGGGCATACAATCTGGCTATGTTGGCAATGAAAAATGTCCAGCTAGCTTACAACCAAGATACGCATCCCGCTATCAACGATATACACTGGGCGTGCGCATTGTCTCATTCGCTTGGCAAGCCCGAACTATCCAAAATGATACCACTGGTGATAAAAAATGTGCAGTGTGCCACTGTCCTGTCGGATATACTACGGCGCTGTAGCGTTCCTACGCCTGGACTGCACAATTTCGGCGCTCATGGTGCAAGAGGTAAGAAGAACCATGCACAGAATGAATGATATTTACCTCGCACGCCTCTTATATTGCACAATGCAAATACATAAATTACCTATTATGTCGTGTATCTCATTTCACAGGTAATAATTTGAGACAATGCATCAAGCTCAGTTACGATCGTGAACCTCTCAATCAATTGCTTGAAGCCGCCGTTTCGGCCTATGTAAATACGACGCACTCAAGGTAAATAGTTTAGCGCCACATTTGTACTCCCCGTGCTTCTCAGCCGCTCTTAGGTCACAGTCAGTGTAAAATAATATGTTTTTGGTTTCCTGCAGATTGTCCCACATTTCGCCGCGCCATTATAGTGATTTCATCGACTTCCTCAGCAAAGCGCGTGACACGTTCATGCTGGCACGCGATGGACCGGCACACTTTTCCCGATTGATCGAGAACATTACAATTGCCTATAAGGGCAAGAAAAAGCTGGTTCGGCAAGTGCGGCAACGCTTTCAATTTGTATAAAAACAAACAAACTAATTTAAGTAATTTGCGCATTATGTTGTCTTAAGCAACTCAATGCAAACCCAGCATCATTTTGGTTTGTTTTTGAAAACCTCTAACAGTGATTATTATATTCTATTAGCTAGGGTAATGAATTTTGATGCATACTTTATGCACCATCCGTACGCTTTGCGTTAGCAATTTTTTATTATGTGCGTTTCATATGCACATTCTGAATCGTACAAGATATGTCTCCCATGCCAGTGCGATTATTTAATAGTAGATTTCGGTTGTAAACAAATCTTCCTTCTACAACATTATCTAATTAGTTTGGATTTCCTTGTTAGTAAACGGTAAACCGATAGACAATGATTGTGAACAGTATTATGATGTTAATTGATAATGGTATATTTCTTTAATCGTCTCTTGTTTAATTGTTCTTTTTCCTGGTCTTTTGCTTGTTTTAGTTATGTACGCGTACTAAATTGTTATTTACATCTAGTTTATTCTTAATTTGTTTCACAGCGTACAATGTATGCTTTTCTTTCTTTTTGTCGATTGTGTCTCTCTTTACTGTCTCTGTTTTACACCTTTTCTTCCTTATGCTCTCGTACTACATTCGTATTTATGCAACCTTTCGTTCAATATTGATTCGCCATATATTGATTTTAATGTGAACAAAATCCTACTCCGAATTGATCTCAGTTTATAACATTACCCGACATTGCGCTAGTAAGCCGTATCAGTTGCCGGTTTGATCGAGTGAAACATGTCATGTGCACGAACTATATAGCTTGTTTTATGAAGAAGCGAAAAGTTACGATACTTCCCAAACTACCAATACAAAGAAATAGATGAATATTCTACAAACATTCGCGCAGCCGGTATATAGTGATTGAGTGCAAACGTGAACATATGCCAATCGATAGGAAATAGTAACAGTGCTGCAAACTAACAAGCACAGTTGAATAGCAATTAGTGAACTGAAACAGGATTGCCAAATACCAAATAACATAATGCACAGGTGGAAACACGGACGCATCATTGCAGTCACCTTTCGATGCAGCTAAAAGGCGTAAGGTCTACTACATTCAATGATATATAAAATGCAAAAAAAAACTAGACAAAAAAATAAGAAAATATCACCTAAGAAAAAAAGCATTAGTAATGGTTCATTAGCAAACTAACACGAATATTGCATTTAGTTTACGTGCCACTGATGTCCCAGCAACATAATATGTTTCATATAAGCTTACAAACAACGGAGAACAGCAATGATAGCGAAAGGAGAGCAAGGAACTACCAGTTGATTGCAGGTTATTTGAAAGGCAAGAAATCAGAGATTAATAAGGTGAGATTTTGTTATAAAGTTCGTGAGGACCGTTATTATTGTACGCCGCAAGGACTGTTATTTTTGTTAGGCCTATATGTACTTGTGGATCCGTTTGTTTAGTTTTGATTTTTGCTTTAGTATACACTTGATTGTTTTCAAAAATTATCATTATTTTGTATCTACCTCTTAGTGATAAAAGCATTCGTAACACATCAATAAGTAAGTTGAAAGCGGTTCCGTAGTAGTGACAAACAAAACTAATTGTAACATTTATTGTGCATGCGACAAGCTGCATCTTACCAAAGCAAAGATGATGCAGCGCATCGGACCTGCTTTACAAACTGTGTAACTCATTCAGAAAGGTGATGCATACTGACTCATACATTTATGAACAAAATTGAACCACTTTCCACAAAAGAATGGTTCAACAAGCATTACATTTCGGCATCGGTTAAAGTGCAATAGGTTTGATTTTAATGATTGTGAAATAATGCAGCTAAAAAACAATGTATCAAATATTAACCCATTGTCTGTTTCGCGACTTTTCTGTTCCATAAAATATAATCATTTGTAGAACATTATCTAATGACTGCAGCCACGGAACACACCCATGGAATATGTTGCATGATGTACCAGTTTTATCAGTATTACACAGGCGCAAATAATATAGATAGACAATAGAACAAAACAAAAAAACAAAATGGCTTATGAGTTAACAGAAAATGATTATTAAAACATGTTAGCGCACGTGAAAAAAAGGTGTTGACGATAGTACGATGACACGAACTACTAGTGCAGGAGTGCTAAACAGCGATAGCATTATCTCTCTTCAAAACCTCTGCTAGCTAACTTCTTAAACAAACATCTAGTGTAATGCATTCTGTTCGTGTCTCTGTTACTGTCAGAGAGGCGTTCCGAGAAATGGGTGTGGAAGGTAACATAACTTCAAGCTTACCACAGCCGTGACTAAAACAGTAACTACTAAATACTAAATAACTGCAATGAAAGTAATAATGACGGTAGTAATAATAGTAATACAATAAATACATGGTTTAAAAGCTTGAAATTGGTTGGAATAAAGCTAAGATATATCGATCCTAATAGAACCTAATGCGCAGTAGTGAAATATGATGGTGTACGCTGCAAAGGGTTAAGCGAAAGCGCAACATCTTTAAAACAACAGTCGCGCAAACTATTACGCCAACAGAGAGGGGGAAGAAAGTAATTTGGTGATTGTGGCTTAATTGTTGAGAGTGTAAGAAAATCTCAGGACTGGTAAAAAAAACACATACATAAATAACAAATTAGGAAACTTATGGAAACTAGTAGAATTATGGATGATTGGCGGAAGGGAGAGTAGAAAATACACGCCTACGGCGGCGGCTTGTGTGTTCTTGCGCGTATTAAAAAAACAGTCAGCAAACACTTAAAAAGCCAAAATAAGTCAAGCAAATGCAGGAATAAATGAATGATTGAAATAAACGCATACAACTACAATCATCATCGATTTGATTTGATGCATCGTGCAATGCCGAAATTAGCAAAAAAAAAGGCGATAGAAACGCGGGCAGGAAAGTGATTGAGTCATTAAATATGTAACTGATCGCAAACAAGAAATAGATGAAATAATTGAGCAGTTGAATTGGAACAGTTTTGTGGCGAATCATTGTTTTCGAATATGGTTCGCGAACACAGCGGTACCTTGCAACTAGTGGTGTGCATTACAACTCAGGATGAGTGAATGAGTGAATTAAATTATACGGCCAGAGCATGATCTTCGTTCGCCGAAATCCGTTCGACACTCACTTCAAAATGAGCGTACGGCACAAAAACCTCTCGCCGCAAAACCACGCGGATTTCGTCCCATAAAAGCGGAAACGAACGGATCTCTCATTGAAAAGTGAGTGACATCACTTTCTCATGAGATCAAATTAGTGGAGATTGGGTGTCGCGGCGAACGGAGTCCATGCTCTGGCCGAAAATCATTCAACTCATTTGTGACGAATGGTAACCCACTCATTGCGCTTTAAATCTTTCGTGAGTTTATCAACTCGTTGGAGACTTAAATCACCACGTGTGTCCAAAATTCTTTGCGCTCCAGTGGTACAGTCTAGTGATGGACAAAATGGGACTGCAGCCGGATTTTGATTGATCCGAATCCAGTTGCTTTCGGAAATCCAGATCAACTAAAAAAATGCTGGAGGGGGGGGGGGGGGGTGCTGGGTGTACCGAAATAATGTTTAGTCTTTTTACACCTGTTTCCAGCTACGTTCGAATCACGTGCCGTTTGCGAGCATCTACGGTTGAATCGCGTGCCAGTACGGTTGAATCGCGTTCCACTACGGTCGAATCATATGCTACTACGATCGAATCGTGTGCCGCTACCATTGGATTTCTGGAAGGTAGAACATAGTTAACTGTTTGTTTGCGTTTGAAAACTGCTTCTTTCTCCACCGATAGCAATTCGTTTGTAAAATACTTACACCTGTTTCCAGCTACGTTCGAATATCGTGCCATTTGTATCGAATCGCAAACCGCCTGCTTCGAATCGCATGCCACTATGATCGAATGCGTACAACCATGGTTGAATCGCGTTCCACTACGGTTGAATCATATGCCACGACGATCGAATGGTGTGCCGCTACCATTGGATTTCTGAATGGTAGACCATAGTAAACTGTTTGTTCACGTTTGCAAACTGCTTCCTTCTTCGCCGATGGCAATTCGTTTGTAAAATTCTAATAAAAGGTAATTTGCTGATTACACGTAAAATCTTTGTTATCAACGAATATCGTGGGCCCTTGTTGAAAGTAAAATCCTTATTTTCAACTAATATTTGGTGTTCGTTGTTGATGGTAAAATCCTTGGTTTCAACCAATATTCGTGAGGTTTACCTATAATCAGAGAATAATTCCCTTTTACTAATATTTTACAAACAAAACGCCGTCGGCGAAGAAGGAAACAGCTTTCAAACGTAAAAAAACAGTTTACTATGCTCTTGCTTTCAGAAATCCAATGGTAGCACCACACGCAGTGCTGCAAAATGTCATGAGTATCACGAGATTTTCACCAACGAAAACAATGAACATATCCGTGGTAGCTTGATGCTCATTGCTGATAGTCAATAAAAGTTCGCCATGACATGCTGAACACGACATGTGAATTTTTTAGTCCAACGCGATACTCTGACTGACAAACTTAGCTTAATGCCGGCGCAAGCATTATCATGATTTTTTTCTGGCTGTGAACAGTGCTGCCAAATGCAACTGTTTCAATCATCAACACTCATGACTGAAACGAAATTCAAATCAGATCACGTACACAACTGAGATGATCAGTGACTATACTCAAACAGTTGGAAAATCAATCACATGCTTGGTGACATTTAGTTTAGCACCCAACTTTTGATCACTCACGTGGTCACGACATTGTTGTCGGCGATAATCGCGACATTCTTGGAATATACTTGGCGCGTAGGCTCTAGCAACAAAATGAGCATGCTTTCTCCCTCTATCTGTTTTGATTATCTGTCGGGTCAAACAGAGCGAGAAAACATGCTCATTTTGTTTCTTGGAACCACTCGCACGCAATGCATATCTCCCGTGACCATCGCGATGATCACCGACTGCAAATGTCGCGACCAAGTGATTGAACACGAGTTGGTTGCACACAATGTCACCAAGCATGGGATGGTCGCACCAACTGTTTGAGGCTCGCCTCTGATCTTCGCAGTAGAGCTCGTGACGCTGAGATGATTTTGTTTCAGCCAGAATTTGTCATGACTATGTCAGTGACATTTTGTAAAATTGATCACAGCAAAAAAAGTCGTGATATAGTGACTGACCAAGCGATGGTCGCAAACATGTCATGAGCATGTATTAGTCACACCACTCGTTCTGAGTATCACCTCTGATTGTCACAATTGAGTACGTGACACTGATATGGATTTTGTTTCAGTCAGATTTTTTTATGACATTGATAGTGACATTTTGCAGCACTGACCACACGATTCGATCGTAGTGGCATATGATTTGACCATAGTGGAACGCGATTCAACCGTACTGGCGCGCCATTCTTCCGTGGATGCACGAATTCGATCGTAGTGGCATGCGATTCGAAGCAGGCGGTTTGCGATTCAAACGTAGCTGGAAACAGGTGTATAAAAGGTAATTATTCACTGATTAAACGTAAAATTCTTGTTATTCACGAATATTCGTGAATAAATCCTCAATATTCGTTAAAATCCTTGTTTTCAGCTAATATTCGGTGTTCCTTGTTAGTGGTAAAATCATTCAGCCGTCCGTACCGGCGAACTCGTTCGACGAGAAACATTCGTCGCTCATGAGTGGACAGGGTTGTACCACTAGGTTGCCCAGTACAAAATCTATACGGTTTTCTAATTTTTTATCTAGAGGGCTATGAAATGATCGAAAATGAGCGTCGCGGCGAATCTGTCTGTCAAAGAAATTATAGTGACTTTGGTCCTTATGGACGTCGCGGCGAATGTTCCCAGGAACGAACGAGTTCGCCGGTATGGCTGAATGAGTGGTTATTCCCATCACTACGCCCAACAGAGCTTTTGAAGAACGATCGTACCGTACCGATACTGTAGCAAACGGGAGGGAAGGCAAACATTTTCAGCTTTATCCAATGAGACAATTAGTTGTGTTGTTTTTATTACATTGATGATAAATTTATTTATCTACTTTCATTCACTGTTCACAAAAACGTAAAATATATGCATTGCCTCAATCGGAAAACCGGACAAAACTTCATTGAACTCTAGCTAGATTAGTTCGTTTTTTGCGATTGAGGCACTGCATATATCACGCGATACATTTAGAAGTTAACAGCAAACGAAAACTCTTGCTATAATCACGCACTTATTCTAGTTAAAATGACGTAATGATTAAAATCGTTTTAAAATGGTTTTATCTTTTTTCTTCAGCGAGTACCCAAAGTGTAAATGATGGACTAAATTGTTATCTAAAATAGAAACACTCACGACACGATGGATGATCGCAGTACGCTATATTCAGCCGTACCGGCGAACTCGTTCGACGAGAAACATTCGTCGCTCATGAGTGGGCAGGGTTGTACTACTAGATTGGGCAGAACAAAATCCATACGGTTTTCTAAATTTTGATCTAGAGGGCTATGAAATGAGTGCAAATGAGCGTCGCGGCGAACGTTCCCAGGAACGAACGAGTTCGCCGGTACGGCTGATTGTACCACGAAAGGGTGTGAAAGTGAGCCGAAAACAACAGATAGTCACTTTCAATCTTTACACAGTTTTACAATACATATGTGAAACAAACAAGAAAAGTAATGTTTGCCAGAACACTATCCAAACAACATTCACGGCAAAGTTTACGTCGGACGTGCCGTCGGACCTCATGGTTCATGCTTCAGCTTCATATGCCGCTTGAGGTTGGCAGTGCGCGATAGCACCGCACCGCAGATGCCACATTTGGTGCGGCCGCTATGTATGTGCAGATGCATGTTGAGCGATTTGCAGGTGACAAAGCCTTTGCCGCACACTTTACATTTGTATTTTTTATCCAGCGTCTTTGCAGTGCTGCTGTCGTCCGCCGGGTTCGTCGTTTCCTTCGTAGTGGATCCTTCGTCCGGGAAAATGCCAGCCACGTCCATATCAACGATCTCCATCTCGAAGCTGCTCGGCTCGATGGTTTCGTCCGGTTCCGATCGGTTTGGAATGTTCTCATTCACCAGCTCGAAGCCTTCCGGGTGGGTGTAGGTGCTACTGTCTCCCCCGCTGGTCGTCGCCATACTTTCACCAACATTGATAAACTCAGAAATGTGCAGTTTCACCTCACCGTTGCCCGTGTTTGCCGTGTACGATGTTTCGTGGCTCTGTGGTACCTGCTCGTACATGTCCATTCCACTGTTTGCGGCTTGATTTGCAGTGTTCGTCGTAGTTGACAGCGATGTATAGCTGGTGGATGGCTTAATTTCCACCGCCGCTGTACTGGTCGCTTGCTTAGTTGCTGCTGTTGTTGTGGGTAGCGTTGAGGTATCCTTTTGCTTGGAGACGCGCTCTATTTTTACCGGCCGAGGCATGGATATTACGCTTTCCACCAGGTCTTGCAATGCAGTCGCGGACTGCTGTTTGTTTTGATCGGGCTGGGATGCGGAACCGTGAGCGACGATCGGTTGCCCCAGTGTCGGCATGGTAACGCTGTGGGATGCTTTCAAAACCAGGTTTGGCTGGTGTTGTTCGCGTATCGTCGTTTGTGTTTGCAGTTGTGGTTGCTGCTGTTGCTGCGTAGCCGTTGTGGATGGTTGTGGCTGCTGTAAGTGTGCTTGGGAGTGCGTTTGCTGTTGCTGCTGCTGCTGCTGTGCCTGCGGTACGATGGTATTGCCAAGGGCGGCGGTAATATCGTTGGAGGATTTTAGTAGAATTTTGTTGATCAGTTGCTGTGAAGCAGGCGGCTGCGACTCAATCTTTATCTGCGGTACGATGGTGGAGTTCGAGGGTAGCGTAAAGTATACGGGCTCCGTCGTGATCGTGGCGTTGTTCATGTTGCGTGATTGCGTTTGCAGTATTTGTTGGGCCAGTGAGGAGGTCGGCTGATCCGAGATCGTACTGTGCAGGTGCTGTTCAATGGTGTCGCACGTATCGGCCAGACCGCGGACCGAGAGCAGCTCGGCCGTATGCAGAAAGCTTGGCAAAGACTCCTGCAGCACCACTACCTCACCCTGGTACATGAATTCCACCAGCGAGACCAGATCGGAGTATTTCACATTTTTAAAGATAATGATCGGATGCTGGGATGGGTTCTCCTTGAAGATGTCCTTAAAATAGGAGCTGCACGCGGACAGTACCATCTTGTGGGCGCGTATTCTGCGCCCCTCACAGTATAGCGTCACATCGACGAGATCTTCCTCGTAGCGCAGCGACTCGAACGCTCTGGCAATGTGCGACGAGTAATCGTTCCATCGTAGCGAGAATGATTGTTGACTGGCCATATTCTTCACCAATGGTTCCCCTGTGAGCGGAGGAACGGATACAATCACAACCCACTCCGGTGGTAGTTTCCTTTTTTTTCTTTCGACCTGGGAAGATGCGAAAACAATATTTTGGCAAATGACAAGCGTATCTGCGCGGCGATGTTTTCGATTGTGAGGTGGTTGTTAAGCGTCGTTTTCACAACCGCGATGGCGATGTTTAGATGCACAATAGATCCGCATTTCATAACAAGTACCAATGTTATGAACTGAAGTAAAATAAATGCTATTGATACACAAATTTATTGATTCAAATTATTGATACGGACAAATTAAAGCGTTAGCAAATGCTGTGCGATAGCTTTTCGAGCAGAAACGTTATGTTTCGGCATTAGCTGTCAACTGCATTGTCAAATGTCTTGAAATGACACAACCTCTCCTGTATTCGGTCATGTCAAGAAATTTGTTTGGCCGCCCGAGGTGCGCGTGCTGTATCATTTTGGAAACCGAGAAAAATTACCATCTCTCCAATAAACAATGGATGATGACGCGGAAACTTACAAATTGTGGCGTATCCGGAAGACGGTGATGCAGCTAAGCCACGATCGGGGCTACTTGGTAACGCAGGATGAATTGGATCAAACGCTGGAACAGTTTAAGGAGCAGTTCGGCGACAAGCCCAGGTCTGCCGCATGGTTACAGTTTCCGCCTGCAATCCCACATACAATAACGTGCGTCTCTTGCCTTTTTCAGCGAAAAGCGACCTGCACGATCCGATCTCATCGTACTGGTAGCGCACAATGATGACCCAACCGACCAGATGTTTGTGTTCTTTCCGGACGAACCCAAGATTGGCATCAAAACGATCAAAACGTACTGTACCCGCATGCAGGAGGAAAACATCCACCGCGCTATCGTCGTCGTGCAAGCCGGTATGACCCCATCAGCAAAGCAGTCGCTCGTCGATATGGCACCGAAATACATTCTGGAGCAGTTTCTCGAATCCGAGCTGCTGATCAACATAACCGAGCACGAGCTTGTCCCGGAGCACGTCGTAATGACGCCGGAGGAAAAGCAGGAGCTGCTCGCTCGTTACAAACTGAAGGAAAACATGCTGATGAGGATACAGGCCGGCGATCCGGTCGCACGATACTTTGGACTGAAGCGTGGCCAGGTGGTGAAAATTATTCGACCCTCGGAAACCGCCGGTCGCTACATTTCCTACCGTCTGGTGTGCTGAAATAGATTCGCTAATAAATTGTTCCGTTTCCGTCCTCCCGGGTGGCGGAAGAATTCACAAACTACATTGATATGTGTGTGTGTGTTTTTTTACATATTAATGTTTTATTTAACACGTTCGCCGGTAGATGCATCAGGGAAACCTTGTCAGCACACGATGTTTTTTTTTATACCGACGACGGACAGGACGTGCAGGCTTATTCCGAAGGAATTTCGATGGCACCGCTCGAGATGTCATCGATCACATCGTGAGGGGAGCGCCCATCAATGGTGCAGCCAACGCTCTGTGCAGTTCCTAGCACTTCCTTGCACGTTCCGGCCAACTCACGGGCCATGGATCGCGGTCGCATGACGCGAGCAATGTTGATCACTTCGTCGAAGGTGATGTTGCCATTATGCTTAACTGTAGCACAAACGAGAAGAAAAAAAAAACAAACAAACAGGCACGGAACACGCCGAGCACAAGTTTCTGCATTAATACCACATCACGGCGGGCGTTGGGAGGGGAGATTTTCACTCTTCTCTTCCACATGATACGTACTGTTCTTCACCTTCTTGCGGTCCCGCGGCGGTTCCTTCAGGGCTTTCACAATCAGGGAAGCGGCAGAAGGAACAACCGAAATGGCAGCCTGTCGGTTCTGGATCGTCAGACACACGGTAATCTTCAGACCCTTCCAGTCGCCGGTCGCCTTAGCGATATCGTCACCAATCTTCTTCGGAGACTGTAAGAAACAAATGGTAGGGCATGTAATAATCCGTGCGTACGAAATGTTTACGAGCAGTTGCATGGTAGTGCAGCACTTACCAGACCCAGCGGACCGATCTTCGGGGCGAGGGACGAAGTGGCACCCACTTCTCCACCTACGCATCGCAGGTAAACTGTAAACAGAAACAGGAAAGGAAACAAACTTCACTATTAACGAACTATTTTCAACTACCAATCTGCCAAGCACAACGCGAACTGAGAATAAATCGCTGGCAGGCTTTAACATGCATTTGTCCGGGACGAAAGCGACACGGGTGGGCTGCTGATACGTGGTGCACACAGGACGGGGAATACACACGACATTCAGCACTGTTTTACACCCATTTTCTGTCGCTTTTTCGTGCTGAAAAACAATGCACCACACGTACCGTGCTTAACCTCATTCGGATCGAACTTTGGCGGCATGTTGGAAGGTTTGGAAACGCGGCGAAATCAAAATTATTGAACACTCCAAAAAGTGTGTTCACGCACGGATCGTAAAGATGCCGGAAAGAGAGAGTAGGAGACAGAAACTTTGACAGCTAGCGCAATGCCAAAAGCGAGGTCTGACAGCTACCCTTGTACTTCCGGTACATCCGTCATCATTTTAACCCTTGATAGGGCATTAGGTGCGTTAGTGTGTTCACCTCGCGGATAGATGGCGCTTCATTCCGTACATTTAACCCTGTCACTGGCAACCAAAAACACATCACATTCCAAGCAACCCGGGAAGCCAGCGACTTTGGAGGCTTAAGGCCGGGCTACATTGATCGTACTCGCAAGTGTAATTTTGATTTTCACCAGCGCATCTGGCGGCGGCTGGTGGAAGCTTTTTTTATTCATCGAGGGAATGGTCGTGCCGGATATAAAAAATAAGTAGTTTTTCCATCGTTTTTTGTCATGCAATGCTTGTAGAATATGTGCATCTACCTTTTACAAAACTTTTCTGGTCCAATTTAAGTGAAAAACATGGAAAAATAACATATTTTCTGAAGCGGCTCCAAGTTGTGTGGCAAAATGCTTCGGTCAGCCGCCGCCAGATGCGCTAGTGAAAATCGAAATTACACTTGCGAGTACGGTCAATTTAGCCCGGCCTTTACAAATTTTGAATGCGTTCGATCGATGCAATATTCTGATGAAAATTGAATTTACTGATGCAGTTTCTGTAGCTGTGCATAGATTGTTTTATTTCACTATTATGTTTAAACTAAAGCTGTTTAAAGTTGATAGGATTTTTTTTTGAAAAATGATTGTAAAAACAATTTTTTCGGTACTCTATAAAATGTTCACTACGAAATGGTTCTAAAATTTTCAAGAACTGTATATTACAGGTCTAGCATAAAATTTTCAGAATTTTCGGTGGTTTTCGGAAAAAGGAACTAAAGAGATAAAAAACCCAAGCGCCACAGGTTAAGCTTAAACGACTGTAAAATCGAAAATCGATAGAAAAAAAAACGAAAGCTCTATAGCTTCATTGGTTTGCACAATAGATGGCGTATTACAACTCATCATTATATTACTGTCCTTTTCTTGCAATGTGTTACCATGACTCAAAACCGTGTTAAAGACTCAAGCTCTCTACCTAAACGGAATATAGAAAGACTTCGTTTAGCAGACGGCTGGTGGCGCCATCTGTTGGTCTATACACAACCAATGGGGCTTCCTCGCTTGGAGAGCTTTCTCATTCCCTCTGTATAGGCGTCCCCCGAGTTACGACCCCCTAGAATTACGACGATTCGCAGATACGACGATTTTGATTTTGACAGTTAAAAGTTGTCATTGACAAGAAATTAATGTTTTTTTTGAATATCTGGGCTGATAACCGTTATACACACATTTCCAAAGATTCCACAACTACCCTATCTTGAATTTCTATATTGTTAAATATAATTACATATTACATTCTTTTCTTTTCTTTTTGGCACAACAACCGTTGTCGGTCAAGGCCTGCCTGTACCCACTAGTGAAGTGGGCTTGGCGTTCAGTGACTTAATTGTTACCACAGCAGGATAGTCAATCCTACGTATGCACAGTGGGCAGTTTAGAACAAATTGCGGGATAAAATTATTTTTGCAGAAATTGTTAGTTTTTATCGTTTGTAGTAAAGTATTATGATAGTAAATAACATTTTATTTGTAGTTCGCATCCATACCACCAGGTGGCGCTACATAAAATAGTGTTAAGGCCGGGGGACATTGTCCGTACTCGCTAGTGTAATTTCGATTTTCACTAGCGCATCTGGCGACGGCTGACCGAAGCATTTTGCCAAACAATTTGGAGCCGCTTCAGAAAATATGTTATTTTTCCATATATTTTAATTGATTCCGACCAAAAAAGTTTTGTAAAAAGTAGATGCACATGTCCTGCACACATTGCATCCATTTTCGTGACAAAAAACGATGGAAAACTACTTAATTTTGAGATCCGGTATGACCATTTTCTCGATGACCAAAAAAAGCTTCCACCAGCCGCCACCAGATGCGCAAGTGAAAATCAAAATTACACTTGCGAGTACGCACAGTGTCCCCCGGCCTTTAAGGCCGGGCTACATTGACCGTACTCCTGAGTGTAATTTCGATTTTCACTAGCGCACCTGGCGGCGGCAGGTGGAAGCTTTTTTTGGTCATCGAGAAAATGGTCATACCGGATCTCAAATTTAAGTTGTTTTTTAACCGTTTTTTGATGCGAAAATGGCTGAAATACTTGCACAACATATTCATCTATCAATTACAAAGCTTTTTCAGTACAGTTTAAGGAAAAAATATGGAAAAATAACATATTTTCTGGAGCGGCTCCAAATTGTTTGGCAAAATGCTTCGGTCAGCCGCCGCCAGGTGCGCTAGTGAAAATCGAAATTAAAGGCCGGGCTACATTGATCGTACTCGCAAGCGTAATTTTGATTTTCACTAGCGCATCTGGCGGCGGCTGTTGGAAGCTTTTTTTGGTCATCGAGGGAATGGACCTGCCGGATCTCAAAATTTAGTAGTTTTTCCATCGTTTTCCATTGCAAAAATGGATGCAATGCGTGCAAGACATGTGTATCTACGTTTTACAAAACTTTTCTCCTCCGATTTAAGTAAAAAACATGGAAAATTAACGTATTTTCTGGAGCGGCTCCAAATTGTTTGGCAAAATGCTTCGGTCAGCCGCCACCAGATGCGCTAGTGAAAATCAAAATTACGCGTGCGAGTACGATCAATGTAGCCCGGCCTTAAGGCCGGGCTACATTGATCGTACTCTCTGGTGTAATTTTGATTTTCACTAGCGCATCTGGCGGCGGCTGACCGAAGCATTTTTCCAAACAATTTGGAGCCGCTTCAGAAAATATGTTATTTTTCCATGTTTTTTACCTTAACTGGACAGGAAAAGCTTTGTAATTGATAGATGAATATGTTTTGCAAGTATTTCAGCCGTTTTCGCATCAAAAAACGGTGAAAAAACAACTTAAATTTGAGATCCGGCACGACCATTCCCTTGAAGACCAAAAAAAGCTTCCACCAGCCGCCGCCAGATGCGCTAGTGAAAATCGAAATTACACTACGGAGTACGATCAATGTAGCCCGGCCTTTACACTTGCGAGTACGATGAATGTAGCCCGGCCTTAATGAAGATTAAATAAATAATAATAATAATAATATATAAACAAAACATAAAGGCCGGGCTACATTGATCGTACTCGCAAGCGTAATTTTGATTTTCACTAGCGCACCTGGCGGCGGCTGGTGGAAGCTTTTTTTGGTCGTCGAGGGAATGGTCGTGCCGGATCTCAAATTTAAGTTATTTTTCTATCGTTTTTTGCCATGAAAATGGATGCAATGCTTATAGGACATGTGCGTCTACCTTTTACAAAACTTTTCTTGTCCAAATTAGGTTAATAACATGGAAAAATTACATATTTTCTAAAGCGGCTCCAAATTGTTTGGAAAAATGCTTCGGTCAGCCGCCGCCAGGTGCGCTAGTGAAAATTAAAATTACACCAGAGAGTACGATCAATGTAGCCCGGCCTTAATAATTTTGAATAAGATAATTTTTTCTGCTTTGTATAGGACAATTGTAGCTAATTCTCGTCACTTTTACTCACAGGTAGTGCAAATATTAAAAATTTACATACACAACTTAGGTGGATGCTATTACAAGCTCCTGACGTCTAGTTCACTTTTCTAAAGACATGAATAAAGGCATTTAAATAATTAGATAGAGCAGGTGCATTGAAATAAAGTACTTCCCAAATTCGTAATGAGCACATATTGTTTGTCTTTGAATATTCATCCAATACCTTTCCAAGTGCTGTACTGCCTTCAGAAAGGGGAAATAAAACTAAAAATCCTTCTTGGTTTTACAACTATCTGAAAAAATCAAAATTGCACGATAGCTACAAACTAAGTATTTACTTCATTTGTAAAGTTAAACCCTGTCTTTGTTTTAGTGCGTGTAGCTACTGATATTGAACTGGTTAACGAATCAGAGAAATACAGCTCATTATACAAATTGTCCTTCTGGATGCATTTTCTTTCTTGCAAAATATTCTTTGTAGCATCTCCCCTCTATCCTTATATTTAGTTTGTCATGAGTTTTGGGAGTTTCTTCTCCCAAAACGCCAATAGATGCTGGTGCATTCATAACGTTTTCCTGTTATGCGTATAATTTAAGAATTACTTTCCTTAAGGCCGGGCTACATTGATCGTACTCGCAAGCGTAATTTTGATTTTCACTAGCGCACCTGGCGGCGGCTGAACAAAGCATTTTGCCAAACAATTTGGAGCCGCTCCAGAAAATTTGTTATTTTTCCATGTTTTTTATCTTAACTGGACTGGAAAAGCTTTGTAATTGATAGATGAATATGTTGTGCAAGTATTTCAGCCGTTTTCGCATCAAAAAACGGTGAAAAAACAACTTAAATTTGAGATCCGGCACGACCATTCCCCCGACGACCAAAAAAGCTTCCACCAGCCGCCACCAGATGCGCTAGTGAATATAAAAATTACACTTGCGAGTACGATCAATGTAGCCCGGCCTTTATATCCTTCTATAATCTGCAGTAGGACCAAAAGGTATTTGGTTCTGATTTGCTTCATTATATTTAATGATAAAGTTAGGTTAGAATAGAAATTTACATATAAGATAAGTACATGAGCTGAAACTAAGATACACAGCTTCGTAATTGAAATGAAAGTTGATCAAAAGAACGTAGAATATATTTTTGTAGAATACACGAAATACGGTACACTAGGCACCTATGGAGCCGCCTAGTTACGCATGTGTCTGTTTTTAGAAAAAGTTGATGTGAAAAAACTTCAATAAAATTCACGTTCGCAAACTTTCGCAGAATATTTCTTCACAGATTGATAGTATATATATTACACTATGATGTGACATATATGAGACAACGCCACTCTACGCCACTTTTAAGGCCGGGCTACATTGATCGTACTCGCAAGCGTAATTTTGATTTTCACTAGCGCATCTGGCGGCAGCTGACCGAAGCATTTTGCTAAACAACTTGAAGCCGCTTCAGAAAATATGTTATTTTTCCTTGTTTTTACTATAACTGGACTGGAAAAGCTATGCAATTGATAGATGAATATGTTGTTCACGTATTTCAGCCATTTTCGCATCGAAATACGGTGAAAAAACAACTTAAATTTGAGATCCGGCACGACCATTACCTTGATGACCAAAAAAAGCTTCCACCAGCCGCCACCAGATGCGCTAGTGAAAATCGAAATTACACTACGGAGTACGATCAATGTAGCCCGGCCTTTATAATGGCATCAAGTCAAAAATTTAAATTATGAAAATTTTCAGGAGGTTTCTTCAGTTATTATCGTATATTTTTGCATATAATTAACTTAGCTCAAAATTTATTATGTGTTTATAAAGCTGACTTAATATCCTTTATAAAATGTCTAAATTTATCAAAATCGGTTCATATTTGAAAAAGTTACAAAAGTTTAAAGTTTTCCAAAAAAGTGAAGATTTTTCTGCGTTTTTTAACAAATCTCGACTTTGAGAGGTGTTTTCTAGAGAACCAGAACAGATAAAGAGCTCATATTTGGTATTTTTCTTAGTTTAACCCTTAGTATTAATACCTATTATTTGGAATTGCGCTATTACAAAGTTGATTTTTTGAATTTCATCCTGGCAAATGCCCATTGTGGTATGGGGGCACGGTCTATTCGGGGCTTGAACCCATGACGGACATGTTGTTAAGTCGTTCGAGTTGACGACTGTACCACCAGACCGGCCCAACATATTACACATTACATTATCGAACATTATTTTAAATAAAATACACGATATCATAAATTGCAACTATTCAACTTCGGTTATGAACTTTATATTCATAGATATTCGACATACGCCTTACTTACGCCCTGACTTACGCCTTGCTTTGGGACATTTTTTCGGTCCCAAAATACAGTCGTATCTCGGAGGACACCTGTACTATCATAGGGTTTCGCATTGAAGTTATGCATCACTAGAACTAGAACGGCGATACGATTGTTAAAATACTAAACTCCAGAGTTAACAATTAGAACTGGATCAAGTGAGATTCGAGTAATGATCGTGCCGTTGATACCCACGTGTCTGACCCACACAGTCATTCTTATAGATTTTTGCTCGTAATGTTTGAAGGGTATATAGGCCATGATTAGATGAAGCTAGGTGAAACACATTGTGAGAAAAGGACAGCTATATAATGATGAGTTGTAATACGCCATCTATTGAGCAAACCAATAAGGCTGTGGAACTTTCGTTTTTTTCTATGGATATTTGATTTTCCAGTCATTTAAGCCTAATATGTGGCGCTGTGGTTGGAGGAACTGTCGTATAAAAAGAATCTAAATTGTACAAAATACTCATTTAGTTATAACTACGACATTGATGTTTCCTAGTTAACGTGACTTATCGTTGATATTTTATTTTGAAATATATAGATTATACATAGTAGAATAATATCCGAATAAGATTACAAATTACAAAAACTAGTTACTATTACATGGATTTCGCGCACACTACAATGATTTGATGTCTGATTGATCAGTACTTCTTTTTGACGTTACTATCTACTCGTTACTGGTAGTTTAAAGAAATACTGCACTTGTTTTACCAAGTAAACGAAGAATCAACCTTTAACTCGACCCTCGTTCAGCATTGTATGAATCGGTGCAATGGCTTTGTATCTACCATTTGAGATAATGTAAAATAGCTCCTGCCATTACAGAGCATTACATTATTTTACGAAAATACCGGCTTCGAGTTCCTTTTGCTCTTTTTGTTTCATGTAAGCTAAAAATATGGTCCACAGTAGACTACACATACTGACGAAAGGTACGCGATTTTTTTCTGGAACCACGGAAAAGTTGAATGTTTGTATGAAAGGCCAGATACACAGTGCGACCTGTAATGCAAAAGCACAATGTTTAAAACATGTATTTTCTTCCTATCTTCAGCTCACCTTGTAAGTAGGAAACAGCTTCACTCGTACTTCGTTTAGTGACTCCTCCACAGTTTTTGACTCCAGTAGGCTCATGCTGAAGTAGAACGCAGTCATTGCCATCGGTGTATAGCTGATTTGCTCCGTCAAAGCCTACGAATGAGTAACACAATCGCGCACCTTTAGACGTACGTGGTGTACAAATGTAACGAAGCGCACTAACCTTGGCAACGGCTGATTTTAGATTTTGGTTTGGCCACATGATCGAGGCTACCCGTATCCAACAGTACAACGATGGGGCGACAATGAATCCACCGTAGAAGAAAAATCGCCAACACTTCTTCCAATCGATTTCATCTGTGGAATATTGCAAGCGTTACATCCATACTCAGTCACCTTCGGGGTTCAGGGTTACTTCGTTAAGTAATGAACGCTTACCAAGCTTTTTGCCGGAGAGTTTTTGTTGAATGAAACATCCCGTTGGCCATAGAAAACTGTACGTAATCATGCCTCGTACTACAGGGTAACGCTTAATCCATTGCGCAAATGCAGACATTTGTTTGGTTTGTTTTGCACACACACACACACACACACAGACACGAGTAAAACGATCGATCACCTAAAATACGCGCCAATGTATTTAGTAAAAATGGTGTCCACTTTATTATCATGATATACACAAAACATTGCATTTTTACTTACGAACAAACAGGTAATACTTTCACTCGTTTGTGGTACATCTATTCACACTTCCCGCACCGGACAGCGACACGAGCATTATGAGCATCAGCTGAGGTACACCGCGCCGACGACTGCCCAAACGTGCCATGAACTTAGACATTGAAAACGATCTTTTTGGCAATGTTCCGCACATGCGAGCACAGAACGATTGACGACAGAAACCTGTACACAGATACACCGCACTAACCTGACCGGAAAGACTCGTTCAACGTGTAAATGAAGGATCTACCCTTCGGATGTTGGTTGCTACGAATGTGCCGTGCGTATGTGGTTGTGAATTGTTTGTAACGTTTTTGATGACGTATGTAGTGTTGTGAGGAAGCAAAAAAAAACGTAGTACGTAGGTATAAAAATAAACGTGATATGAGAGAGAGACCAACCCGTGTGTACGGAACGTGTGCGGTGTTTCAATTTTACATCGATCTTGCGTGGGGTTTCTGTGACATGCTTCAGCTGTGTTTTATTTTGTAGTAAATGTGTTGCAAAAATAACGAACAATTTGCAGCTGTATCGTTCCCTTGGAAGATAATTCTGCGACAACCGAAGATACGTTCCTTGATGACGTGTAGTTTGGTGATCGTTCACATTGTATCGGCTTTGTGAAGTTAACGACAGTGAGACAACCACGTGCACAAAACGTGAAGCACGTGCACCACCATTTGTGCATTTGTACAACATTGAGTATAGCTGATGATGCCACTGGTGGAAAATGTATACATTTCGTGCCGAGTCATCAATCTAGTGTTGATCCACTCACTAAAGCCGATCGGTTCGTTGGCTGTGATATTATGTGGTAATTTGAGTCTCTATATACTTTTAAGCCAATTTCGAAAGTTTGTTGAAATTATACATTTTATGGTGTTGGATCCCAGTTACCACAGGAATATTGGAGTAATATGGAGAATGTTAAAACATAGCAGTCATTGGCAGGGTATGAAAGCAACTCGTTTTGCACCTCGTGGGATATAAAAGTAGGGTAAATGTACGAATATTGGGCAGGTTAGTGCAGCAGTTTCACTTAAACAGCTTGTACACTTACAATTTTTATTACTTTTCATGAAAGTGACGTTATTTTGAACGATAAACTATCGTATTGTGTTGTGCTATTTTTTATTTGCCGATTTAAATGTATTTTTTATAGATATTCGTGAAAATGCAAACACTATTTTTGTTCCTATTTTCGGCAGTTTCGACATACAGTCAGTCCAAAAAGTATTCGTCTAGCTGAACATTTTACAGAACAAGGCGAATTATGGCCACAATACGTATGGAGCAATAAAAGTAATGATGACGTTTGATAAAGGGACCATCAATACACACGTTTTGCTAAAAAATATGCATTTAAGTAGTGCAATAGCAAACAAAACAAATAAAAAACAAAAAAAAGTCGTTTGATGGGTGCGCAAAAAGTATTCGTCCATTTAGTTTTTTAATCATTTACGCTGGCCAAGCACTACGTTAGACGTGACGAAATTTATTATTATCAATCAGCTAGTTACTTCTATCTAAATTAATGCATTTCTGTTGTTTCAATTGCACTTCAAGCGGTCAGAGAGGCATTAAAGGCGGGGGAGATAAATGAATGGAGCATGATGGCGAAAATCGTATCTTTAACTTATGCATAACCTATCCTAGCCATTTTTGAAGGTTACAAAATGTGTGGGAGACCTCGTTCCTTCATTTGATCAGAGTTTGACCATTTTTCTGACACTAATAGTGTGACAAACTGCCATGTAATCAGCCATCCTTGACAGTTAATCTAACGAAAGAAGCGGTTTAATGTCCAAAAAATCAAATTTTAAAAGTGGCCAAAACTGGTAAGGAACATCAAATAATTCCAAAAATTATTTCAAATTAGGTTCTACTGACATGTTACACCTGTTCTCACTTTCCTCTGAATTTTTATCCGGTTGCTATGGATCGCAATCCATGAGAATGGATCGCAATTAACTACGTCTGAATCGTTTTCAGCTACGTTTGGATCGTTTTCAGCTACGTTTTAATCGCTCTCAGCTACCTTTGGATTTTGCGGTAGTTCGCGCAAATTTCATTGCAGCGCAACCGTTTATTCAGTGACCGCGGGACACATTTGCATCCCAAGGAAATAATTAAATAATCAATGCATTCAACTGTAAAATCTAATCGCATTTTTACATATTTTCTTGCAGTTCTTGAGTACTTTGTGTCCCAGTTCTGAGAAATTGTACTTAAAAAGTACCACATGTTTCAATATCAGTCGAGCGGCAGAACATACAGAGCATTGTCATTTTCCCGAAACATCAAACCAGCTAAAACCAAACTGATGAAAATGATTTAATAGACTCTCAGTGATACCAGTTACCAAATTTTTCAATGCAACTTGGCCACGTGGCCCAAAATTGCAATCTTTCTACCAGAGAATAATTGGAACAAGTCTTATGATGTGTGGGTAACAAATACGCCTTTTAAGGTTCAAATGATTTCTTGCGTCACCAATAGTCATAAATGCAATAAGAAACAAGATCAGGACATTTTTTGATTCCATAAACGTTGTTTTTATACGCATATTACGCGAAAAGTCTGATAGACGAATACTTTTTGCGCACCAATCAAATGACTTTTTTTAGTTTTTTAAATAATTTAGTTGTTATTGCACTATTTAAATGCTTATTTTTGATAATTTGATAATTTTGATTTTTGATATTGATAGTCTCTTTATCAAACACCATGATTACTTTTACCACCCCATGCCTATTGCGGCCATAATTCGACTTTATCTGTAAAAGATTCAGCAAAAAATCACATCGATATCTTTTAAAATCTTGGATCACCATGCATAAATGTGATAAGAGGTATGACATTCATACGGTTCACTGAATGTCGGACAGTCTTCATTTCAAAGCAAAATGACCATGTAGATTGGCAAGCTACTATGCCAATATGGTGCTAAAATCATTTGATATCAGTTATTATAAGCCCATCAACTATTTTGAGAGGTCATCAACGTATTACATAACCTGAGCCATGTGCTCTACGGTCAGGATTAACAAATTTAAATATCAGTGTAATTTTAAAGAGGATATTATTGTTTTTCATAATTTTAAGGTAATAGAGAAATTTTTTTTGTCAGTTTTTCTACATAATAGTTTGATTAATACAAGTAAAAGACGAAAATCAAGTGAATATTAAGTAAATATATGGATACAACCATGTTGAGAAGTCATAAAAATCTTCCGTTTTTATGGTTGTTTAAATAAACAAATAACTGTTCATGCTTGTGACATCAAGCTTAAGACTACGTGAATTTAATCAATTGACTAGAACAAAAAACAAATGGTGGAAGGCCGTGTCAAAGCTATCGATTATAAACAATTTATTTCTAAACGCTTTACGCTAGTAAGAAAGTCACATTTTGTTTAATGGTAAAGGCAAACTGTCAAGGAATCCTTAGAATTGTATTTTTAAGTTACAATTTATTTAGAATAAATGCATCAATCTAAAAAAACATTAGTTTTGGTGTGGAAAATGTCGCGTAGACTGTTAAAATGCAGAAGGAATAATCATGCATAAAACGGTTTGGGTAAACTTGTTAGTGTATCTAAAAAGTTGTAGGGATGCATGAGCGCTTGGGCACTAAGTCTTAATCATTACCTTGCTAAAATAGATTCGATTCATGTTATTAACATGTTCAAACATGTTCAGTAACTAAGCCAAGAACAAAAATAATCAACCAATTCGAAGCAGTAATTATTATAGGGGAAGGTAGGTAAAGACGGACACTGCGGGTAAGATGGACACTTCTCATAAATGCATGAAAAAGTTATTTTTTGAAAAAATCAACAATGCAGCATTGTAACTTAAACAACACATTTGAGAACATTTTTGTCATAATATATGCAAAATTGGTTAAATCCATGAACAAAATAAATTTTCAATCATGTGCACCCTTGTGGATCTAATTTGACTATTGCGGATCTTAAGCTGTACAACTTGTATTGTTTATATTTCTGGAAGTTTTATTTCATGAATGAGTTGTCGTAATCATTAACGAAAAAACTAGCGAAAGAACTAGATTGAAAGCAATACAAAATATTGTTTTTTGGAGGTTTAAATATCCTGACACCAAAGCGGGAAAGACGGACACTTTGTTGCAGGGAAAGATGGACACCAAATTTATTGATTTATTTTACTTCTTATATCAATTGGTGATGAATATATTTCTTCAAATATCTTAAATAAGGGTATTCTGAAGCTATAAACCAATCAGCAACTAGAGAAAGTATTGAAATAAGCGAGAAATAGTAGCCATTCGTTAAGCTTTTACTCGCTCGACGCTGATGAGGCGATTCACGAAATACAATATCTTGTCACGACTTGAACAACTTTAAGCAATAAAAAGATGAGGCATTGATACGACATTATTCAGGAATAGATGAGAAATTCTATGGGATTAGAAATATCAAATGATGAATTTTGACATGGTGGTAAATGGACTAAACTATTAACAAGTCACTCAAAAAATACTGGGGTCGTGGTCTTTTCGCGGAGTAATTTCCTTAAAGAAAGTTCTAGACTGTTGTTCTGTAAGCTGGAGCAACGTCAGTTGTTAGTGCGCGATATTTCAATAAAGCTTTAGATGCTGCATTCTACGATATATTAGAAGCGGTTCTTACAATTCCTAAAACCACGGCTGAATGAATCGTCGTTGCAATAGGCCAAGAATTGGTTTATAAACGTACCAGGAAAACGTACGTGGAAAGCGATAGAATTTATTAAAATACTGTAAAACTCTTCACTTTTCAACGTTTTCTACAGGTGTCCATCTTACCCTTTATGGTGTCCATCTTTCCCATATCAGGCCGTCTTACCCGAACATTTCAAATCCGCACGAAAAAAATCATGTTTTTCATTCATGAAAAAACGCAAAAATCGATGGAAACTTAAAAATTTTAACACATTTCCTGATAAAACATGAGTGTAAGATAATATATGCACATTTTCATGGTCGTTGCACTTATATATCCCTAGATTTTTACTATTTCCCTTAACGTGTCCGTCTTTACCTACCTTCCCCTACCTGTATAATGAACAACGGCATTGAGGAAATTAGGTCTTTTCCAGGCAGGCTAAGCAGTAAATTTGCACTACTCCTTCATTCCTGATACATCTAAAGGTTTAAGTCACTCTAAAATTATGAAAAACATTAAGATTCTGTTTATAATTACTATACTACTTCTGCTGCAAACTTGCAGGAACACATAATAGGTTATGTAATACGCTGATAGCCTTTCAAAATAGTTGATGGGCTTATAATAACTGATTTCAAATGATTTTACCACCATATTGGCCAATATTGGCAAGCTACATGGTCATTTTGCTTTGAAATGAAGACTGTCCGACTTTCAGTGGACTGTATGAAATTCATTCCTTTTATCACATTTATGCACGGTGATCCAAGATTTTAAAAGATATCGGTGTAGTAGGTTTGGAGATAGCTATGGTCGCCATATAGTATGTTCGGTTTTTGATACGGTTGCCATGTAATCTGATGGGCGTACAACGGTACAACTGATCAACGCGTACCATCGCGGTAGGTCAGTGTTTCGCTGACAAGTATCGAGGTTGAATAACACTTTGTTCGAAGCGGACTTTTCGACACTTGATTGTCCAGGCGATCATAGAAACCTTTAGGAGGTTTCCCTTACTCGAAACGTTGGAGTTTAGAGGCCTTACCTTGGGTAGGGGGACATAACTAATGTTAGAAAACGAAAATAACCAAAAACGGGAGGAATTCTTTGCCAAGCATTTATTACGTGAAACGCGCCAAAAAATTAGTCGTTTTATCCCGCTAATTGGTTCAAGGGCCCCGAATGTTGCCCTACCGCTCCTTTTTATCCCTGCCCTGATCAGTTTGGTTCGTATTGGTTCGGGTTTTCTGGCTATCTTCGGATGCCTCCTGTTTATGACAGGTCGTTGGGCACTCTCCCATCAAACAGTCCCAACATTGTCCCCCCAAGTGTGCCACAGTTGATCGTATTAACCTTATCTGATATCAACGGTGGCCTCACTTCCTTCTGACCTGTCAATTAAGCGCGTGTGGTTGTTTTGGTACGTATCGTGCTTCTTCTTTCGTGCTAACGCGTGCTATCTATTTTATCACAGTCGTATATTTTAACGTACCGTACTTTTTCTACTCATGTGCGGCTTCTGCATCTAAAGAAATAAGCTGTACACCAGTAATAACAAGTACCGCATCTTTTTTCTACATTGGGTTAACCTGCTCTGCTATTGTACAGCCGTCTGTATCGTTTGTCAAAGTATGCGTGCGACGTTAAAGCACTAAAACTAACTAAATCTGTCTAGTTTCAGCAAAATGTAAACAATTGATACATAAATACCACGGTCGCTGTCGCTGCTGAATTCTAAAGTTATCGCCCCTAGCTTAATAATCCTAACAACAATCAACATCACACTATTAACGTGAACAAACAAACGGGTAGGTCCCTCAATACCGGTTATGATAACGCTATCCCGTTCTGGTACGGAATATTACGATGATTTCCAAGTGATGTGTACCATAAACGTGTAGTGAACCTAGAGTTTTGAGTGTATTGTTGCCTAAAGTCACCAGTATGTGTTACGTAGGCTAAGTGTGATGCGCATCTTGAGCGATTCGCGTATACGGGTTGCGGCGTAAAAATAATACATTTAGGATGCTGTTGCGGTGCGCAGTGGTTGCTAGTGTTGGTGTCATGATGATGCGGGTCATGACCTACGGACCGTAAACAGCCATCTTCTTTTGTCATGCGATTTATTTGGTCCGTCTCGATAACGCGAAGACAAATTTCGCCTTCTGGATCCCATCTAAGTTTAGTGTTTGCGACAACGAGCATTCGAAACTTGTGTTTGTGCTCGACATTTTCATATCGCCACCTGTCGCACGCATATTTTGTCACTATAAACCTTTCATGCGTTTGGGCTCTATCGTCGCTGCTAACGTTCTTATGCAGCCTGTGTCGGTAGAACTCACTCGCCTTACTTTGCACCGAGTTATGAGGGATCGCGTCACCTGCTTCAAGGATGTTCCTCACGGTGTCTACTTCCGACGGGATGAGTTGATATTGATAAAACTCACCGGCCTTACTCTGCACCGATTTGCGAGGCGTCTTGTCTCCTGTTTCAGGGATGCTCCTCCAGGTGTCTTCTTCCGACAAGATGAGCTCGCGGTGATGTGAGGTTTTCGCCTTACTTTGCACCCATCGATGAGGGGTGGCTACTTCCGACGAAACAGCAACTTCGCGCAATGTTCCCGGGGCGAACGATCCTCCGCTACGGCTGTTGGTCCTGTCCTCATATTTTATAGTGGGACCCGACCCTGTGGTAGCTGGTTGCGCCCTTGGCATACGACGCGTAGTCTGCTCCTCCATATCACGTTGCACTTCCAACACGGTTTTGCACTTTTCTTATTCGCGCGCGCGACTTACTACGATCTTCGATCCGCGAACGAGTTACTCATAAAGTTGATCTAATTTTTTGGAATGTTAGAAAACGAAAATAACCAAAAACGGGAGGAATTCTTTGCCAAGCATTTATTACGTGAAACGCGCCAAAAAATTAGTCGTTTTATCCCGCTAATTGGTTCAAGGGCCCCGAATGTTGCCCTACCGCTCCTTTTTATCCCTGCCCTGATCAGTTTGGTTCGTATTGGTTCGGGTTTTCTGGCTATCTTCGGATGCCTCCTGTTTATGACAGGTCGTTGGGCACTCTCCCATCAAACAGTCCCAACAACTAAACTCTTTAAATGAGAAGTCGATAGATGTTGGATGGGCATAGTCCTATCCTGACAGTCCGAACGAATCTGACTTGCCACGGTCGGAATTGGTTTTATTTATACTCAATGGGTTTCATACATTTTGGTTTTGGAATGTGTTTTTGTCCTAATTAAAGGTTATTGATATGAGGTGCAATTCATACATTGTATTGGAGTGAGGTGTCTATCAATTTGTGCCTATGTTGCGCTTTTAGTGTTTTTACAAAGGTACTGGAAAGTTTCAACTGTTCTAGCCAAGGAACGGGTGCGTTGGTCGATCTTTGCCTACGCAGCGCTTTTAGCGTTAAGTTGCTATGCGTTCTCTGTTTGTCCACTTTGCAGTAACGCTTGAATTGCTTATGTTGCGCGTTTCGGTTGTTTTCGATAAATGTGTCTCAATTGTTTTTTCTATGAACGGTATGGTCTGGGTGTATTGCTATGGTGTGGATTGATTTGCTGATGTGTTATAATGAATGTGTTGCAATGGTGTGATTTGGCTTTCCGAAGTGTGTTACGATGTGTCTATAGCTGATAGTGTGTATTATAATAAGTTCTGTATAGCAGATATGCTACATCGGTGTGATTTTTTTGCAGGAACATAGCTGAAGAATGTCCTCAACGATGGGTGAAAAAAGTTTTCCGATAAGTGCTCTAAGGGACTGTCCAGGGTGCCGCATAATCAGAAAATGAAAACGTGAAAATATGAGGTGTCCGACATGAAGTGACCTCCACTGTACGATTTCACGACCCGACCCGGAGTGCCAGTTTCCCGGATTTGATTCTGAGCCCAAGGTGTAGCAAGAGCGCCAGGCCGGAGTCAGAATAAAATACCAACCCATGGGTGCATCGATTTCAGGTCAACCCAAATGATTAGTAGGTGCAAGAAAGCAATACAATACAACAATAAGCAACTCTATCCCGTTGTTGCAGCGAGCTCGGGCCACAGAAGGTTTAGTTCGACCCATGGATGCAACCAGTTCGTGTCGGGTCTTGAACCTACTTTGGCCCTACCCGACCCAAACTCGTAGCACCAACGGATCGAAATTGCTTATGGTTTCTTGCACCTACTGAACCTACTAGCACCTTACAAGTCGACCCGTAATGAAACGTTTCCGGGTCGCTTACGGATGGCGCGAACCTGCTTGGTTAGGCTCATTCAAATATTTGATATTTTTCGGATGTTTTTAATAATGGCGTTAACCCAGTGTTGAAGACTGGGTATTTGCGAGAAATGCTTGCCAATCGTTCCCAATAGGTAGGTGTAGTGTTGTTCTGCTATGTCTACTGATGGTACACATCTTCTATTTATCGTAACAACCTACGCGGTCATGCCGACCTACACAGGCTTTCGATACTTATTAGTACCATGCAAGTTAATCTTTTAATCTACGGGAGGACGGTCCATATGAGCCTTGAACCCACAACGGGCATATCTGGTGAGTTGATCGGGCGATGCTTATGGCACACTTATTGGACACGCATATTCCTATTAAATTCGAAATGGAGCTAGCCAAAAATGGTGCCGTAGAGTTTAGTTCCCGTCGCTAAAAGTTTTCTCCTCATAAGAAACAGTGAAGAAAGTGTCTCAAAATTATGCGAACCCTTGAAAACCCCTGTATCCTTCTAGGCGTCCACCTTCAAAACCCTCACTGCGAGCATCCACATGACGCCCACGGATCTGCCCACGCCCAAATAACATGAGAGGGACAGGACTTATACCCCGAACGTACCCGAAAGGTATGCATGGTTCACTCATCAGGATCTAAAGGCAAGGACAAGGCAAAAGAGACACAGAAAAAATTCCTCACGGCTACACATGTCCTCTAGACGCGTTGTCTATGCGTCTCGCTCGGTATTACAGCGGCATACGGCAGGTAAGCAGTACAACTTCAGCTACCTGATACGCATTCATGTTTATCGAACACAACTATTCGGTTCGGCTCGGTAAACTTCGGGAGAACGCTGGAACAAAAGGGCGCAGACGTTTTCATGATTTTGTATGACTTCGACTGTTTTGGACCATACGTGTAGGCGCTGGCACTGAGTGAATGTTGCTTTTTAAGAGTACAACGATTTTCAAAGAGTTTGTTTTAAAAGTAATTAGTTTTAAGTTAGTATGAAATGGCATTACTTGTTCGGAAAACAGTTACTGAATGTTAGCCTCGATAATTGTTCAGCCGTAAAGGCTTTAGCCGGTCTCGTAGTACAGTCGTCAACTCGTACGACTTAACAACATGCCCGTCATGGGTTCAATCCCCAAATAGACCGCGCCGCCATACGTAGGACTGACTATCCTGCTATGGGGGGGGGAATCAATAAGTTACTGAAAGCCAAGCCCACAAGTGGGTACAGGCAGGCCTTGACCGACATCGGTTGTTGTGCCAAAGAAGAAGAAGAAGAAAGGCTTTTGCATCATTCTCAGAATAACCCCAACATTATTGGACCATGGGAGGAGGGTTTCATCAAGAAGCGACATTGCTCTTGCTTTGTTGTTTTGAATTTTTAAAACATCGATTATTTTGTTTATAAAATTGTTCAATGTAATAATTTTGGTGCAAAAAATATGTATTTTCCTGGCCCGCAGCTATCGGCGGTTTAATAAATTTGGCCCTTTACCTCAAAAATTTACCGATTGCTGTAATAGAGAATCAATATTGGATCATGTTGAATTTTAAGCTTATGGTAAGCATAAAAATGAATTAAATTTGTTTGAGTTCAAGGAGTGTAAAAGTAAGGTATGGAAACAAAAACCAAAACTGAGTATCAACACGCAAGCATTATTACGTAAGCCTGTTTTATCTTTTAAGTGGGGTTTTTTTATTATTTTCAACAAGTTTAAAGCAGTAATAGGATGTCATAATTTTTATTCTAAAACGGTTTCGTTCAACTTAGAAAACTCGGATTCAAGAAGAAACTTCCTATATCTGGAATTTTTATATGCACAGGTATATATGCGCTGGTATACATATACACCTTTCTTTTGTTTTTTTGTTTTTTGTTTTTTGATAAACATCCTAGCTTGACTCTGGATACAATCAAGAGGATTCTCATTGCTCTCGTGACTACTGTGTCGAACTTAATCTAGCGCATCTTTGCCCATTTTCGCTCTATCTATGTGTGCTTGCGATGCGGTTCCTCGTGCTCCTACAATAGCTTAATGGCTGTGGTTTTCTAATCAGATCGAATTGGACTCTTTAAAAAACTTAACGAATCGGTAGAAGAAGAAAAAACAAATAAAACATTTTGTGTGTTTGTGATGCGAACTGCACGGAAATCCATACACACACAACACAAGACAACTCACTAACAAGGATGGTTGGTTTGATGTTGTCGTCAAATTTACGTGACAGATGGGGTTCCACTATTCAAACTTTTGTTACACTTTGGTCAGGAATGGAATCTTTTATAAGGTAAATTCCAAAATTATTTGAAACTGTGTCTGCTGGACAGACGCACCAAACAGCAGTGTTTTTTATAGTTTTAATCACGGATCACTATCCAAAAAAGAGTGGGGATATTGAGAAAATCCCGAAATAGGTGTTTTGCAAACAGTTTGCTTTATTCGTTGATTTTTTGTTGTTGAAAACTTTCTATTATGTGAATTTCTTCAATATCTCTCTTTCTCCCTCTCCATCGCTCGCTCACTCTCTTTCTCTTTTCCTTTATGTATGTGTTTTCTTATCGTTTTCTTTGTTTCTATTCCGTTTTGGTGTGCATAATAAGTAAACGTTATATTACGATGTACAAGCAAGTTTGTAGTGTTCGGTTTTGTTGTTTTATCACAATTGTTAAGTGTTGTTTTATTAGTACGCATGTTCTGCATTAAATTTAAATCCCATCATTACGCGTCAGAAGAAAAATTTGAAAAAGTATGTAACTAGCTGTTCATTTAGTTGCAGTTTTACTCTTCAGCGATTGCATTTAAATAGTATGGATGCTGGTAGTTTCAATTTCTTTGTGGTATCTAGTCATGTCATGATGAACATGTCCATCCTGGCTGCAATCGTCTCCTCCTTGTTCTTCCTTTTTTTTTCTCCCTCTCTCTCTCTCTCTCTATCTCTCTCTCTATATCTCTCTCTCTCTTTCTCTGTGTGAAAAAAACCATACATGTGGCAGCATCTTTCTACGTTCAAAGGCAAGCACGCCCGTTCGTTTTTATGCACGTTATTATATTTGTATAGAATCATGCCGCTACCATCTATGAACTAACAGCCGGTCGGCTGGCCTGGCTGTGAGAAAATATTGAATCATTTAATGTTTAAATATATGTAGGTATAACGTGTTAAAAAAAATACTACTATCGACAGGCTCGTAGAGTAAAGGTAGTGCTCAAAGCAAAAACCGATAAAATATGCTATCTAGAGAAAGCTAGCTATTCAGCATCTCCGTCCGTAACAACGCGTTTGTCTTGGTTTAACAGAACCGTAGTAGTAAGAGTATAGCATGTCCGTTGCTCAGTAAACAGCCCATGTGTCCGGCACTTGCTACGTGAAGAAGGCTTGTAAAATAGAAAACAACTCGCTCGTTAAGCTTGTTCGCTATGTAAGTGTTTTGTTTTGCTTTGTTTGTTTGTTTTTGTTTTTAATTCACTCCTTGCGTTTAGTTTCATTATCGTACTACCGAATTTCATCTTAACCATGTTCGAACACTTCGAATTGCTACGATTGGTGTCGTTAGTTTTGTTTCTTTTTTGTTTTATTTTTGTTTTGCTTTACTTATTAGTTGCTACTACCGCTAATATGTGTGTGTGTGTGTTTTGGTTGGGATTTGCTTATGCATTGCGTTTACATCATTACATCACGTGCCATTCGCCATTCGATTGAGGTTTGTTTTCACACTCCTCCCACTACATTCACATACAATAAGCAGTACAACGCTGTACGCTTCTACGCTATATGACTGCCAACTGGTTTAGCGTGTTTTGCTTTAAATCGTATCTACTTGCGTTTAGTGTTTTCGTGTTGACTGCGCTATCTTTATTTGATGAACAAATGTGCTGTTTTGTTTGTTTCTTTTTTTTGTTCGTTTTTTTTATTCCTTTTCAAAATGAATATACCTAAAGTAGTAGAATCACTTCATAAGAGAGCTGGACTTTTATCGTTCTGTTATTGTTGTTCTTTTATGTCGTTACTCTTGTTTGCTACTATACATAAATATCAGGATGGATCACTGTGTTTGTGTTCCTGCACATTCACATTGCTAACCACATACCCCTATACATATCATTCCATCGATACGTACTCAATTAAATACGACGAATTGGTAGAGTATGAAAGAGAAGCCCCGTGCAGATTCACATCCTCGTGTCGATTTCCCCATGTCCCATTGGTTTTGATTTATAATTATTCTAAAAGATGCACTTTTGGCAGAGCTGAAGATAGTAAAATTATTGTTTGTTTGCTTTAACTTTTCTTTTGTTGTTGTTATAAGATGTATATACTATTCATTAAATATATATATATTTATATTATTCTCGAGTTTTGTTTTTCCTAATGCTCTCGTCCAGATTCATGTCCTGGAAAGAGTTTCTTTTTAACTTAGTTGAACTACATTGCTATTAGAATGATATTGCAAAAAATGTTTCTTGTCGCGGACATTACGCCATGCTGCATAAATCCCGTACGCCCAGCTTCCGAGTTCTCGAACGAGTGAGACGAGTGTGTTTAGCATATGGTTTACTGTTCATTTCAACAGACTGGCGTTGCTGTTTGTAGGCGACAAGCTTCAATTTAGTTGGTTTGTTTTTGTTTACCTTTACCCCCCTTAGAAATTTAGTTTTGGGGTGCTTGCTTATTCATATTATTCGCTTTTGTTTTGTGTTTTGTTACATATGTTGTACTGAAATAATTCTCATTTCCGTCTGGCATACGGTCAATTTGCCGTTATTTGAATTTACACAGCTTTATCGGCTGTTAGTTTAATAATGAAGTTTTGCACATTTCCTTGTTATAAACAATGAATAAACACATTCGACAAAGACTTGTTATCGAGCTAAGGATGCTGCTCGAGCAGGATGGAATAATCGTTCAATTTTCATTAGTCGCAATGTTGACGGATGCTTTCCATTGTTTTGATTTCTTCTTCACAAATGAGTTAAGCTTGCTGCTAATATCTTTTATTTTGCCATTGTGTTGCTACCGTTGACTGTTATAGTATACCACACTATGCATCATTAGCTTTTGCTGTATGTTTCATTCCCCTTTATCGCGATTATAATCAATAAAGCATTCTTGGGGTAGCTTACGGAGCTCGAAACAATCCAAGCTATTGTAATCCGTTCCCCATGTAATGGTGTCATTCCATACTCATTTCACTCTTCTTTTCATGTTATGTTCATGTAGCCAGCTCGAAAAAAAGTGAAAGAACAGAATGTCCTAAGTAATTTGTAGCATTCTCCCTAAAATATGCCTTATCGCTTTCATAGCGCGCCCATTTCCTTAATCTACTTTATATCTATCTAACTAATCGATACTACGGCTCATATGCTTGATACTTGTAAAAATCACTTTAGGCTGATGTTGATGTTGTTGCTGCTGTAGCTGTTCAATAAATTCCGATTGGCAAATCAGATTCGACGTCATCTAGATTTGACTTTACGTCTCCATCAGCTTGTATCACCGCCCCTTTGTCGGAACTAAATCAGTAAGTTTACTTACTTACTCGCGCCAAACTAATTATTTAACAGATTATTTCCGCAACGTGTTAATGAGGGAATAGAAATCTATAATTTAAGTTTACATGAGCACAATTTCCCTACTAAAGTCAGAGGTTTTCGCTAAACTGAGTTCACGCTCGATCGCACCCGGTGAGCAATGATGTTTCGATTAGTGACTTTGTTTAAGCTTTTCACCCGTTCATATCGCTATTTTAGCTTTACATATCTAATCTCAAGGTGTTGCATGGTGTATAGTTTAGCATATCTAGAAAATAATTAAACATAGCCATCCCGTTACACATCAACTAAGTGTATATAAAACGTGAAGCAACCACTAATCTGTTCCGGCACGAGTAAACGTTCAGACGTTTAGAGATTTGACAAGAAATTATGCATTAAATGCAAAACAATAAATTATTTGCTGTCCTTTATCACCTTTAAACCTAACTAATGATGATATGCTGTACCGTTTTAAATTGCTTTCATTAGTATGCTGATAGCAAAATCGAGAGCGGTAGTCAAAGTGCGAGTTAGTGATTTTTGTGTAATAGAGCGTGTGTGGCTGTGTGTTCAATGTTCTGCTATTGCATTGTCATCTTTCATAGTTATCTTCTCGTTCAGCTTGGTTTAACTCGCGTTCCGCTATACTCGCGTTTGCCTTTCAACAGTGACACGTAAAGGCTATTTCAGGCTGTTCGATTAATGGTAATATTTTTTGTTGTTGTTTTAGTTGTTTGTTTTCCGCTTATATGTTTTATCAATCACGAGCCTTTCGTAGCAGATCCGGAAGCAACATATTATAACGATACGAGTATAAGTATATAGATAGTGAGTGAGTTTCTGAAACATTGTTGTTAGTTTTTCTTTCTACTGGTATAGGCTCTTTCTTAGAAATAGAATTATCGTTTTATAGGCTATTCTTTCGCCCGAGTGTTTGAAGTAAATTAACGCATTTTGTTTCCACTGCTACTAGCTAGACTGGTTCGCCCTTGTTTCCGTTCGGCGCACCGCGTTTCAATGTGTGTTTCATGTGCGAAAGATTGTGTCAGTGTGGGTGTTATTTTTTTTCTCTCATAATCAGAAAGCTTACTATACTTGCGAGACATTGCCCTCAAAATGGTCTACTGCCCACTGGCTCATTATCGGCACCTTCTTATTGTAAGCTTCGTAGCGAAGAGCTTTTATCTTACGAGACAACGATAAGAATTTGTGAATAATAGTTATAAGAATTTTAACATCATAAGTATAGACGTTAACAACATTTTTGTGTGTTTGTTGCAATTGCATATTTCGCCTTGTTCCCATTTCTTGAACGTCTTGCTGTTTACCACCAAGACGTCCAATTCACTGTGCCACGTCAACAAAGCATCTGATAACCACAGCATCGACTGATACTGCTACTATTTATGAGTGGAAGTAGCAAACAACAAACCCCGAAAGCAGCAGTTTTTTTTCTTGGGCTGTAGCTTCACATAACCAGCCACCTGGTTGCTTTTCCCCGATTTCGGGAAACGTTCTGCAAACGTCGATTGCTTTGAAGATTGAGCCAGTCATGTGGGTGCTGAACAGTGGAAGACCCTCATGACTCAGTGTACCCTTGTGCATCCACTTCTACTTCTCGATCACGTCAACGCAGGGTGTAAGGAGGACACTGTCCCTGCGATCACTCAACAGCTTACGGTTAAACAGCATTCGAAACCCATTCTGGTGTACGTGCCGTGCAGTCACGAGAGCGTTGGAGGATGGCGTCGGCTGCTTACAATCTTCCGGCAACGGTGCCTGTTTAGCAGGTGCTACCCCGTTGGCGCTACCTTTGCCGCGCAGAATGTTGAACAACGACTTGCAATTGCTGTCCAGCGATTTGAAGCTGTACGAAATCTTATACCTAATCCGTTTCTCACCCATCAACGTGTTGTCAATTGACTTCAAGCAGTCTACTAATTGGCGTGCCTGCTGCTTGTCCTCAGCCAGCCCAGTAGCTTCGCTGGTAGTGCTAACCGTACTGCTTGTCGATTGCATCGTACCGGTTGCCGTGGAGGAATTGTTAAATTTGCTATCTAAACCGTTCTGCTCGTAAAACAGACTCTCCAAGCTAACGCTCAGCGACTCCAGGCTTAGCAGGCTCGGCTTCAGCACGCTTCGGTCATGCCGCTGCTTCCAAAGCTTCGGATGCCTTACAAGCTGCTTTTGCATTCGCTGCTGTTGATTATTGCACTGCTGACGCTGCTGATACTGCTGATGCTGCTGAGGCTGTGGCTGGTGCGGCTGCTGCGGATAGCCGGACAACCGGCGCTGTTGATGCGTTTGCTGGTGCTGCTGCTGCTGCTGCTGTTGCTGCTGTGCTGCTGGTGTTTGGCAGCGGTCTTGAAGCGTTAGTGTTGAGCTACGTTCCGTAACACTAGTGACGACGTTTACAAATTGGTTACTGGTTACTAAATTCTCGTTTTGTCACTGAATTTCGCAGAAGCTAATCTTTTGCGATTCTTTCTGCTCCTCACCCATGCTAATGTCTTCCTCTTTAGGCGATTCTGCCCCACACGGAACTCCGCTTTCGCTAGGAGGCCCCGGGGGGCAGGCTGATTGTCACCGAAGCGCAAGCGTAGATATCGGCGGTGGACGCACCGGTTTGTTTTCGAGGATGCGTTCTATCTCCAGCATCACACCGGTCGATAGCCGTGGCAGTAACTGTAAATTGAGTGACCCAAAATGGAATTATTGTACGACAAACTGCATCCCAAAATCACTGTCTGTAAATAAGATGCAGTGCATAAAAGCTATCAAGCTGTTCATGGCTATGGACTCAGGTGCATGCGTACTTATTTATCCAAATACAATTCAATATCGGCATAGCGATACCCCCTCCTCATTCCCATCACGTTTACCTGTAGCGCTTGCAGGCTTTGGTGCAGCTGTTCGGGTGAAGTTGCACCGAGCAGCAAACACTGTACCGGTTCATGCTTGAGCGACCACGCAATGGACAGCTGTACCGCATTGCAGCCCAGCTTTTCCGCCAGATTGCTAATGTCACGCGCCTTGTCGTACAGCCTGCGTGCTTCGTCCTGCAGATCCTTGCGCAAATGCAACATTACCGCCAGATGGAGAAGAAATAGAAAGAAAAGAACACAGATATGTACGCTACAGTGCGGTCTGGTCGCGGATCGTTCACTTACTTCTTTGTTTACTTCGTCCTCAATCCAGGAGTAGCTTTGGCTCTTGCTCTTCAACGATCCCTTCGGTATCCAGAGCTTCTCGCCATTCTGGGCATCGCCCAAATACATGGACAGTGGACCCCAAGCCATAAAACCGACCCCGATCTTGTTGTACATCTCCGGCAGGTAGAGTTCCGCCTTTTCCCGGCAGAACATATGATACTCCGACTGTTCCACGATAGGCGTTACGCAGTTAAACTGACGGCAGTTGGTGTAGGCCTCCATGATCTGCGGACCAGTACACGGTTGAATTAATTATATTCTATGCTATGTTCAATGCAAACAGCACGGTGCTAACGGTGTTCCACCTTACCTCCACCGGTGACCAGCGCGCCGTTCCCCAGTACATTGACCATCCCTGCGATATGACGTAATTCATTGCTCGCACAATTTCTGCAACCAATTCATAACGCAAACAGCCATTAGTTTTGCATTCCGTTTTCGAACTACGGTTCGGCCTCTTTCGCGGCACCATTCCATTAATGAATTGCGGGGTGGGGGGAGTAAAAAACGAAATAGAAAAACTCACCTTCCATCGGACACATCGAGTCCGCCTTGTGCACCAGTATGACGTCGATGTACGGCAGCTGCAACCTTTGCAGGCTCGCTTGGACACTTTCAATGATGTGTTTTCTCGATAATCCGCGCTCTTCGGATCTGGCAAAAGATTACAGCCGATGGTAAAAATATTAAAAATAGATCTCCATGCACGCACTCATCTGCGAAATGCTGCAACACGTCGGCAGCGCTCTTACTTTGTGCTCCAATAAATTTTGGTTGTTATGACGAAGCTGGTCCGTTTCCATCCTGCCTTTTGAATGATCTTGCCCAGCTCTATTTCCGCACGTGTACCTGGTGTGTTTGGGGGAAGGCGATAGACGTTACAATACAATATGGCATATGGTTCAGCGACGCGGCTCGTTTCCGTTTTGGGAACGCATTAGCCACACACACACATGCACTCCCTGCCTACCTGAGTGCGCTTCGGAAAGGTCGAACAGGTTGATGCCGCTATCGACGGCCAGACGCAGGATGGCTTCCGCCTGCTCCTCTGAAACGCCCGGCGAGAAAATGGGCCATGTGCCGAGACCAACGTTCGACACACGCAGGCCACTCTTGCCGAGATTTTTGTAGCGCAAGCCAGGCGTTGTGGTCGCATTGCTGCGTATCTGGATGGCCGGATTCGACCCCAAACTTGTGGAACGACCTGATCAAGTGTTGATGGGAGAGAAGATACACAATGTAAAGCTTATTTTAAACAGGAATTAATGATTATGGTTTATATTCTCCCAAGTATATTTGACTACAAAACCAATATCGTTAATTGCAACATAATTTTCACATGGTCGATACACCCAAACCCGTGAATGATTCGTGATTGTCGTTAATAAAGATTGAATTCTGTTCACAGACTTACCAAAATCAAGCTGAGCAGTCGTGCCACTAAATTCCTCCATGCAATCCAGTGAAGCTATAGGAGCTCGGCACCTGTAACGAGGTGATCAATAAAGGGAATTGCGTGGAACGCGGGACCGCAGGAATATCGGGATGGATTGGGTCACGGAAAAGAAGTTAATTAATTACTGTTGCTCTAATAATTAAGTACGGTACGTAACGCGGCTAAGATCATATTAAGAGCGTGAATGGATGGATATAGACCAGTTGGCCAGTTTAATTACTTTCGATTCTTGTTTTCGTGTCTGTGAGCAATTTTCCGGCCCGTGGAGGAATTCTTCGTGAAAGGAGAGGGATGAGATTGGTTTCTAGTATTCCAATTAAAAGTGTGTGAACGTGCTGATAAGTTTTCCCTCCCTTCGCCGGGTTGCAACAATCGCAACTAACCGACAGTGTTCGGTAATTTCGTTTGCAGAATTGAACAAAAAACGGCATTCTACCAAATCAATCTACCCGATGGTGGTAGGGCCAAATCGAATGCCAAACTGTGAAGATTTTTCCAATTTGTTAGATAGTAACGTCAACCATTCCTAGGAACAGTCGGTTCACCAAAAGCAAGATCAGCCGACTAGCGGCAGCTAATATTAACCATACCGATGTTACCGTACTCTGGCCGCCGCAGCTTAGCATATCTAATTATAAACGGAAGGTAACGCAAAATGATGGGAATTCACTCCCATGACCCAACATTTTTTGTCAACTTTGATTTCTGCTACGAAATGAACATCACCCGTGAAAATCACGCATAAGTGCTGTATGTGGTTCCACCAAGCGGTAGCAAACTAAATTGATGTGATGCCATCGGTATTTCATAGGCCGTGGTGTGCCTTTACTTTTCAACTTTGTGCACACACACACACACGCACACACAAATCGTATGCTATCTTTTCCCCACTCCGACAAGCACAGCGCGACATTTGTAATGACCAAAAAAATGTTCACCGTGTCCACAAACACCACCCTCCCCGTGAACGCACTGCCGTCATTCGGACGGATCCATTTGTTGGAATTTGTACCTGTAGATTGTAACCGGATTTGAATCCTCACTAATATTGTCATTGTTAACGTTATTGTCGTTATTAGTTTTTGAAGCAACATTACATAACACGATCGACATACCGGAAATGTCCGTTTTTTCCTACAAAATTTCCTTTTTCCACCAAACTTCACTTATCGTCGTGTCTAGGTGATCAAGGTATAAAGAAAATTTGAACTGACACTGATGTCGATGATGGTGGCTGGTGGCTGGTGGTGACGGCAACGACGACGGCAACGGCGGCAACGACGACGACAAAGGTGATGTAGATGGGGAACGAGGCAGGACGACACCGACGAGCAGAAGCTGATTAGTACGGCTCTGTACCAGGCAGTGGCGACAGTTTTAGCCGTATCGCTGGCCAGAGACCGACCGAGAGAATTCACAAAATTAACACAAACGCACGAAACGGCACCTACTTTTCGGGTCGAATGAACGCGTACCGGGCACCACTAGACAGATATTCCGTCCCGTCGTGCGAGCACTGGATCTCGCTGCAAAAATCACACTACTGCAGCACCAGGAAAGGAGTCGGAAAGTGTCGCATACGAGTAAAACTGCACTACTTTTCGAAGCGCGACAGCACGAATCTTTTCGCCTGAGAAAAGTCCCAGATCGCATGCTTGCCAACCGACGGCCTGAGGGCAAGAGTGACAAACTTAGTATGCTCTGCGTGCACTAAAGCACACAGCGAGACAAGGCACGAACACGCGCGGCAAGAGATAAAAGAGCTGCAAAACCATGACCGGTGAGAGTTTATAAAAGGGAGAACAATGTGAAAATGCGGATTGACAGAGAGCAATGTGCCAAGCAAAAGAAAGAGAGAGATTTTGGGTGATGAGAGTTGGATAGAGGATATAGAGAAGAGAGAAAGAGGAAAAGAGAGAAAATGTGTGTGTGTATGTGTGAGAGAGAGAGAGAGAGAGAGAAAAAGAGGAAAGAAGACAAAATATACAAAGGATCTTTAGGATGGTTATGGCAAGCGCGTTGCAGAATGGCAAAATAATAAGAAAGAGAGAGAAACTGTAAGAGAAAGCGAAATGATGCACTTGTGTGAGAGAGAGATAGAGAAAAAATCTCAATGCTGAGGAAAATTTGATTTTCACATTTTGACATGAACAAACCAAATATGAAAGCAAGGGAAGGAGATAAATACAAAAAGCAAAAAAGAAAAAAAAACAGACAGAGACACAGAGAGAAAGAGCGAGAGATAGAGAAATAGAGACAGAGTTTGTTAGAGGATAAGTAATAAAACATAAAATAGGAGTAGCATTGGATATGAGAACCGCCAAAACGTGTTCTGTAGCTTTGCAATTTTTATCCTGCGGTACTTTCTGATGTGAGTTCATGCCCAATTTCACACTGGCAGAGCATTTCGTTGTCGAATATTAGCGTCTTTTGTTTTGCAACATTCAAACTACAAAGAAACACTCTATTTTTCCTCGCTATATCGTGCTCTTTTGACTCTTTCATAGAAGCTATCTCTTTCGTGTCAAGCACGATCTCACTTTTCGCACACGTTTCACACGATTATGGCGTGAGTGTGTGTGTGTGCGTTGTTTTTTCTTTTCTTTTTATTTTACCTCCAAACATCAGGAAAACCGCACAATCACCATGCGTTTTGAAGGACATTGTGAATTTGAAATTGATTTTTCTCACCACGTCACCGTTACAACAGCGTGGGGCTTTTCTGTCGCACCTGCTCCTGTGCGGCACACACAAGAAACACGGCACCGCATTACACACCAGCACCAGCATCGATTTCCGTTGCAGGTACGCAGCTCTGACGATGAATAACTTAGGGATAATTATGCTTATGTAACAACAAAGGATATCCTGGCCCACCGTGCTTCAGTGCCGTTGACGCAGCACCGATGGTATTGAATTGAATCGAGCAAACAATCAACCACTTCCCCAACGACCCCACCAACAACCACACCAAACACCATCATCGTTGCAGACGTTGCCATCACAAGCCTCGGCGTGTCGTCCACCAGCAAAGTCACCATTTCGAATACATTAATTATTGCACTGTTTTTCCTTCTCACGTTATGCTAACGACGGATCGGGATCAATTAAATAATTGAACATGTATGAACACAATGACACCGGACACACACGCACGCACGCTCACGCACGCACACATACACACAGACACGCACGGTCGAATAATTGACACCACTAGACACCAAACCGGAAACGAAATAAATAATAATTCACACTTTTACATAACACTTCATTTACGAAGACGGAAGCTAAACACGACGTTGCGACAACACGGAACGCTGAGAACGCATTGAATTTTCCTGTCCTATGATGTTTATTTCATTGCGTTCTCCACTGACACAGTGCTCCGACGATGTGCCGCTATACTCTCCGAGCCGAGCTGGAAAACACTGAGTTTGCGAGAGAGAGAGTGAGAGAGAGAGAGAGCGAGAGAATTTTGCTTCTTTCCTTTTTTTTGTTTGTTTTCATTTCACTATCCCAACACTACCGTAGCGATCCTTTTCCGAAGCCTGCTACCTCTCGCTGGAATGACGTTGGAAGAGCGAGAGTGGTACCATGCGTACATACATATTCACACAGCCATATACGCACAGCCGTTTTTGAATGAACCATTGCACCAAAACCGCTGCTCGGATATGCAGCATGACGGTGGGTAGGTGAGTGTTATCATACGGTTTTAGCAACCGAGTACAAAAACAAGCCAAAATAGAGCAGGCAATATCTCAAATAGGCTCGAATTTGCAAAAAACGAATATTAAGATGCTTAATAATTAAGCCACGGAAAAAATTATACCGTGCAGACGATTCCCTAATGTAAGGGATCAGATGCGCTCCTATCGTATGATGTGCTTTATCCCCAAATGCTAAGGAATGCTAAACCCAATCACTACAGACGAGTACGAAACAAAACCTACATCATCTTGTGGCAGGCATCCGATTGTGACTGAGAGTATATTGTCGAAATTTCGCTTTCAGTTGAGTCCTGGCGACCCTTGGGAAAGTCTTGCAGGTGCGATGTTTCAGGAAGCCCTTTTTCCTGTGGCACTTTTTGCAAAGCTGCCGCGAGCACGCCTGCTGCACTGCGCTGCTCTTCCTGCAAACAGAGACAGACAGAAGAAATGGTTTTAGTATTACGCTTGATGTATTAGCATAGATGAAATAAAATCAGACATTTAGCAAAATTAATTCATTGTTTCCGTTGTTGGAAAATTTTGTTCCAGATCCACCACATCTGCCTGTTTTTACTGTGATTTGAGCAAAACAGCGAACCAGCTTGCGGCGCAAACGTGCATTTAAGGGTATAAAATAATTGATTTTTTGTCCGTTGCCGTCGAACTATAGCTGTTGGGCAAAATATCCCTTGACAGTTGAGCGATCAATATCGATTAGCTTTGCTTTACTCTCGTGCACAGTCGGTTTGCAATGCCCCGTACGGTACGACGGAACGAACTTTCCAAGAGAAAGCGACCGTTTGCATAATTGGCGTGAATTTGGCGTTTTGCCAATACGCTCCGCGTACAGTAATCACATGTAGGAAGATTTTGAAAGCAAAAGGGCACTGTCACGTTACCATTGTTTTGGCTTTGGGACGGTACATGTGCAACGGCGATGACTCATAAAATTGAATTTTTAATCGAAATGGTATTATACACACCCCTTTACCTGGTACAGCAATAAACATTAAATGGCAAGCTTTTGCTTTCTCGCCAACAGGTGTGCGTGTTGGAGTGCACCTGTTGAAACGACCGAGCCATGCAAAGCCGAACATTATTTTACATTACCTCCTTCGGTGTTACCGCTGCGGCACTGGTTTGCAAAGTTTCCATGAGAGTTGTGTTGGTGCCACCGAACGACGTGTCCTCGAGCAGGGGAGTTTTTACGCCCGCCAGCAGCACGGGAGACTTCTCCTCCGCTATTGTGTTCGGTGGCGTCCGGCCAGGTGTCGTCGAAATGCTGCCTTCCGCATAGAACGGCTCGGCCTGGCGGAACGTCCTGTCACCCGAACCGGTCGACAACGGTGGTGGTGATGTAGTACCGACAGGCACAGTCGCCGTCGTACCAGTAGCCAGTGCTGCCGCCTGTCGCTCCGAACCGAGCTGTGCCTGTCGTTCCCTTTCTTGGGCCCGGCGCTGATTCAACAGTTCGTTGTCGAGCTGCCTTATTTCCCGTGCCTCGCGCTACAACAACACGAAAAACACGAAACGAATGCAAATGCAAACCGGAGTTGGAGTAAGAATGGACCTTGAAAATGGCTGTTGAAATCTCGACATTAAACACCTGTTGTGACGTACCTTGCAGTTGGCGGCGTCGAGCTTCTGCTGCTTGTGGTGTTGTTCCCTATCCGCGGAATCATTTTTCTGTCGCTCCTTTGCTTTCTCCTCATCGGCTTGCCCTGTGTGGAGGGTAGTGGTTTTGGGAAAATAATTTTAAAGTAGGTAGTAATGCTTATTGCTCTGCATTGAGTTGGCAGATTTGCTCAGACACTACCACTCAATAAGGTGGCTATTGCTGCCTAATTGAGTTGCAACTATTCAGCAGCTATTTTGTTCTGTACATTAAGAGAATTATTTCTATTGTACTTACTTGAAGAGCTCCCACCAGACGCCCCTGGCGGAGGAAATGAGAACCAAAACTGATGAGCCAGTTTGATGTTCACTACAACGAGAGAGTAAAGATGAAATGCTTTCTTTTCAATCTTTTATTTGTTTTTTTTTCTTCTGCTGAACTAAATAAGCAAAATTTCCAGCCATCAATTACACCAAAACTGTAGAAATCAAGCACTATTCGAAACACTTTGCAACAGTTAGTTCTGCCACTCCATTTGGCATTGACTTTTTTTATCCAAAAGACGGGACTATTTGTGTGTGTGTTTGTGTGTGTGTGTGTGTGTGTGTGTGTGTGTGTGTGTGTGTGTGTGTGTGTGTGTGTCAGCGTGTTTTTTTGCCACAGATGGAATCAATGCAAAACTTTTCAAGGGTGGATCTGTTTCTTTTTCTATGTGCAAAAACTACTCCGCAAGAAGCGGTTGCTCGCGTCGCACATTTTGAAATGGTATAAATGTTCGACCAGATGCCTCTGCCGTCTGAAGATTCACGTTATTTTGGTACGGAAAATGCCACAGAAATTATGATGCGAAAACGGATACCAATTATCAAGGGTGAGAGTGAGAGACTAGAAAGAAGAGGTAGAAGAAGACAAAAAAACATAGGCCTTTCTCTACCAACCAGCAAAGATCGACGAGAATTCTTTACGACACTAAACCACGTACGGTGAAACACAGATCAATCTGGGTTTGGCCCGAAACATGAAACGCAACACCCAGATCCGCAACGAAACACTACCGATGTCAAGCAAATGGCTTCGGTAAAGCAACAGTTTATCGACTCGACTGTGTGTATTTTTTTTTTGTTACTTACATAACTTTGTTTCTGGCCAAAATAAACGACTGAAATTTTCTAACAATCCCGAACCACCGACCGACCACCGGAATGTCTCTTGTGACCTGAGTTTACCGAGGAAGCTGCTCGCACGCATGCGCCACAAAACCGTTACTTTATAAATATAACTATCATCGGGCTTTCAATTGAATTTGGAAGTGTGGTCTGTATGCTGGTCATACGCGTGACATATGCTGGACAATAATTACACAAAACCGTGTTTTTATTAGAAACAACTGAAAAATCATCTTAAATATTCAAAAAGGTTTTCACTACATGAACCACTCGTCTAGTGTTGGGGATTGAAAGCATCGAACAATTTTAAAACACGGCAAATTCAAAACGACAGTTGATGCAATTTAATATGCTATTGTCAATAGCTATATTTGATTTATTTTGGAGTTAATGAGTATCAACAAGTCAATACAATATAATAAACAATTAAAATATGTACTAGCCACTGGGCGTCTCCATCACATAGAGTACTAGCCACTGGGCGCCTCCATCTAGAGCAGCTGCAAGGGATAAGAAAACAGGATGATAGTTCAATGTGGTATGAGTGTGTATGAATAGAAAATATAATATAATGGCAATATAATTGAAAAAATGATCAGTCACTTTTATTTCTGTTTGCGATCAAATATTTAACTACAAATTAATTTTAAAAAAACACACACATACACACACATTGTTGGCCAAAATGTCTTTTTTGTACAACTTTTGTCGGCCACAGCACCCGTATCTAGGTGAGAACAAATAAATGAGAAGTACAAGAACCCGCAAAGAAAGCCGCTTATTGCAATCAAACAATTGTACCAGAAATTCGCTCTCATCGCACTCTTGCCATGCGCTACGTGCTCACACGAAGAACTGCGATACAGGTTTGATGATACTTTGATGATGACGATACTTCAAGTAAAAGGTTGTATCTTCAAATTTGATAACAATTGGCAAAATTGTTAGAAATTGTTGAATATAAAAGTAATTTACACCAAGGTAAATAGAAAATGACCAAGGTAAATAGAAAATGGTGCTAGAAAAAAATCAAATTGGTTTGAATTCGGTCAGCAACAAAGTTGCGCTAGCTGTCAAATCCATACAATGTTGCTGGCAAAATGTATGGATTTTTGGTCAATTGATCGTTGGTCAATATGGGCGTTGGGCAATTGAGAGTGCCACATGCACCAAGTCAGTAAGCGATACCGAGTATTGTGGAGCTTTAACTCATGCCTGCGGTCCACTCCAAGTAGCTTTCCTTTTTTGCAGCATAGAATAACGCCATGATTTGAATAACCACTAACTATCCAAGACGTGAAGAGCTCTACTGTTTCACTAAATGAATGCCTACATCTATCATTCAGTACTCTAATTGATTACATTGAGGGCATGTGCATTGTAGTTGGTTAGTGGCGGCACCCTAAAGTCGGTCTCCTCACATTTTCACCTATTTTAAAGCTTTGCTGAAGTCGCCTTAGAAGGCGAATAAAGATTTCAACCGAAACTTTCACGGCTGAAACGGGATCTCTTCGAAATCTTTCAACTTTTTGATTCAACGAGAACAGATAACTTGCCGCCATCTTAGCTTGTTTATATACTGGTTTTGCACCCTCGCTACTGTAACTGCCAAATAAAGCAGTGACAACACTTTTGGTTCCGAACCGAGAAAGCGTGTGTTCGAATCCTAATTTTTATTATCTTTGTTCTGTGTTTATTTCTTTTTAAATTAATATTTTCTTGCTATACTTAGAACAAACCAAATTTATGTGAAGCGAAATTTTAAAAACACCTTTTTAAAAACATAATAATGACTATGTTTACCCTTCATAATCAGGATGGGAGAAATATGTATCTCATTTCTCCTTTTACTAGAGTTATCGAAATAAGTTTGATATATTAATACCTTTCAACGGGTTGGTCTTTACCAACCGAATAATGCAGACCATATTTAATAAAGTGAAATAGTTCAGAGCTTAACGCAAGAGAACATAACACGTAAATCGTGCTATCGAATCTCACGCACATATCTGGGAACACTACAACAGCGCAGTGCTGAAGACGCTTGTAAGGTTTTCTTTTGACAGTTGCAATTTCAAATTTCAAATTAAAAGCGAAATTTTTCAATGACATTTTTAATTACTGGTAAATGCACTGCTGATCGCCTTCAATTCGCCGGCGAATACAAGGCGATTAGAAGGCATTAACAGGAAATTTGCGGGTAGAGAAATGACAGTATATTCGTGTGGAACACTTTTGTAACGAATTTTTTGTTCTTGCTTGTAAATTCGTTTCTTTCGCATATTTCGATAATGTTTAGAGATAATATTTCTTAAAATTGATACGAAATACTGAACTTCAATGAAAAACAACCGGCCATCAGAGTTTTTTATTTTAAAAGTTATAACCAATGTCTTGAAATCACCCCACTTGGTGTCGATCTAACCCGCACTGCAGAATTGATGCAACAAATACACTTTTTTTTATCAAACTGTTATCAAAATCAATCCAGGGACCGTAGTTTCTCGTAAAATGGTACACGATGAATCAAAAAAGCTTTTCTGATGTCTACTAGTAAGTTTACATTGCCAAAAGTATTGCCTTCAGGTGTCGAGAAACTACCACCCCAAATAAGTTCCCCTAGTACTTAATCAGCCGCAAAGATCCAAAGAGTACCGTGTGCTTGTTTAAAAAAGCTGTATGGTTCCCACCAAGTACAGTTTTCCCAAGCGCCACAGATTAAGCTTAAACGACTGGAAAATTGAATATCCACAGAAAAAAATGAAAGCTCCACAGCTTCATTGGTTTGATCAATAGATGGCGTATTACAACTCATCATTATATTGCTATCCTTTTCTTGCAATGTGTTTCGACAAGTTTCATCTTATCATGACCTATATAGCCTTCTAACTTTCTGAGCAAAAATCTATATGAATGGTCGTGTGGTCAGATACGTGGGTATCAACACCAACGACCATTACTCAAATCTCACTTGCTTCAGTGCTGGTGGTTTCCGTTGGAGTTTAGTATTTAAACAATCGTATCGCCGTTCTAGTTCTAGCGATGCATAACTTCAATGCGAAACCATACAACAGTACAAAGGAAATGAGAAAGCTCTCCTCCAAGCGATGAAGCTGAACTGGTTGGGGTATCCCACCAACAGAGAGCGCCACCAACTTTTTCGCTATTTTTAGAATGCATGAGTCGTTTGCCGTCTGCTAAACGAAGTCTTTCTATATTCCGTTTAGGTAGAGAACTTGAGTCGTTTAGAAGTCGTTTAGTGGTCGTTTAGTGGATTTGTGGCACTTGGGTTATCTCTTAATCACCCACAAAGTACGACATCGGAATGATTTTTCGTTAAACAGCCCCAAAACTATGGAGTTCGAACTTGGCTATTTGGGAGTCGTGTGGTCAGATACGTGAGTATCAACATCAACGACCATTACTCAAATCTCACTTGCTTCTAGATACTAGATGGTAGGAGGAGAAAGCTCTCAAAGTGTTGAAAACTCCACTGGCTGGGTATCCCACCAACAGATGGCGCCACCAGCTTTTTCTATTTTTAGAATGCATCAGTCGTTTGCCGTCTGCTAAACGATGTCTTTTTAGATTCCGTTTATGTTGATGACTTGAGCCGTTTAGAACCCGTTTAGTGGTCGTTTAGTGGATTTGTGGCACTTGGGCTGTTAAATGGAGTTATTCAGAATTCCTTGTAGGCTGAGATCTTGAATTGTTTCATGCGTTGGGTTGTGTCCAGAGTTGAAAGAGAGTGTCCAGAGTAAGTTTGTCCTTGATTTATAAATGCCATGTTTGAATTACAATTTGTTCGTTGTTTTTTTCAATTAAAGTTAGTTATTTTCATGTAGGTTTTGCTATTGGGTACGTTGTTTTAGTTCAGGGTTATAGAAAAAAATATTGAAAAAACACGACAATGATCAGCCTTTTTTATGTATACATTTCAATACTTTTTAAGGTAATGCGTACGATGAAGTGAGTGATCAAATAATCCAAAAAACATTATTTTTCGAAACTGCATCAACACAACGATTTTTGAATCCAGTTTGAACTCTCAACTGGGCACCAAAAACATATTGCGTTTATTTTGGATTATTGTTGACAGCTGAACAGCCCGGCAGAATACAATGTAAACAAACAATTCTCTCCATGGAACTTCTCGATAGAAAAGTTTTTCAAACATTTAGCCAGAATATTGCTATCAAATATTACACGTGCAAAGAAACTGCCTTTGAGGCAACCTACGATCAACTATGGCAAAATATGCTGAAGATAGCAGGAGTATTGAAGGAACAGAATTTGGAAGGAAAAATTGTTGGCGTTCAATTGTTTCATTGCCCAGCGCTAATTGCTGTTATAGGAGGGTAAGACACGTTAAAAGCAAACATACAGCACTGATACATTCACTCACTTAGTTTCCTGTTTGCAGCATCATCATCTCGGGCAACACATTTTACTGCATTGACAAATCCTGGGATGAACAGCTATCGCCTGACCATGATATTTGTGCCGCATACTTCTTGCAGGATTTTGAATTTAGTAGCACGAGTGGTTTGCATGGTTTGCAAATGCTGGTCGGGATGCGCATCTTTACGATGCCGCTTACGTTTTCCCTTAGCGTAACTAGCACGGAAAGCTATCGTGATGTAGCATTTTGTATAAGAACGTCCGGTTCGACAGGGCCTCCCAAAACAGTCCTCGTACCAAGTACCTGCATAATGCCAAACGTGCTATCACTTAGCAATCGATTTGGATTGAGTGATCGTGACGTAATTTTTGTATGCTCGCCTCCTACATTTGATCCATTTGTTCTCGATATTGTCATGGGATTGCGAGTTGGCGCTACCCTCCTAATGGTGGATAATTCTATACGCTTATCTCCAAAACGGTTATTGGATGTACTGTTTCCTGGAATAACGTTTATGCAAATGACGCCTTCTATGTTCACACGTTGGAGTAAAACTGACATGCTGGACATCATTTTTGGCCCTCAAACAACGCTCAGGTACTAATACCGATTAGTTCTATGATCAACAGATAAGATGATTAATCATCTCTTATTGCTTTTTCAGAACGCTTGTACTAGGTGGTGAACGATTCCCGGTATTGCCTCGTGCAGCTGATTGTCGTGTAAGTGTGTATAATATTTATGGGATAACGGAGGTTTCCTGTTGGAGCATGATTCAAAAAGTTCAAAGCCAAGATAATCAGACTGACATACCTCTAGGAGAAGTACTTGATCAATCAATCGTTCTACAGATTAGGAATGAAATCGACGGTAGTGTGCAAGCGGATCATCTGGCAAATGGATCTAAAATAGGTCAATTGTATATTGGAAGCTGCTCCCGGAAATGTGTGATACTAGGTATGTCTGAGGATGATGATACATTGTCAACTATGCCTGATGTTGTGTTCCGGGCGACAGGAGATTTGGTAGAACTTAGCAAAGAAGGCAATTATTATTATCGTGGACGATGTAGCAGAACAATTAAACGTTTTGGATGTCGAATAAGCTTGCCGGAATTGGAAGCCGTGTTACAAACTCATCCATCAGTTGAACAGTGCGCATCATGCTTTATTGAGGAGCTTAATCGGCTTGTAATATACTTCAAGTCAGACACCGATGATTCCTCTTTACGCGAAGCACTATGGAGCATAATGCGCGCCAAATTAAGAGCAGAAATGCTTCCAGACGAATTACATCGCATTGAACAATTTCCCCTTTCTGCCCATGGTAAAATTTGTCCAAAAGGATTAGGAGTCATTTTTGAGAATTTAAAACAATCTCGCACCAAGGAATGTATCACTCCGGTGGATTATTTTTGTGCAGAGCTAAATGCGATGGGGATCGTACACGAAAGCCAACCTATAGAAAGTGGTCGAACGAAAAAACTGAAACCAAACTCATCATTTATGGACCGTGGAGGAACATCTTTCAATGCCATTTGTTTGCATGCTACATTGGAAGAGCATTTTAAGATACAACTACCAGGATTGACGGCATTGCTGTTGGATCCGTTGATTCCATTGGAAAAAGCAATCGATTATATACAATCCAAAATTGCAACATCAAATAGTAATTGCTTGCAAGACGATGTTACCATCCAAAACCAGGCGGAAAAACTTCTATCAATCGAGCGTCAATACGATTTGAAAAAATGTATCGATTCTCGTGCTTCAATAATATATTGCCAGGGTATTGGGGCAATATTGAGCGTCGGCAGTCATGCGGGATTGCTTGTAACGATCAATATCGAGACGAATGCGATCATTTCGCACCATTTGTTCCCCGACCGTATTGAGTGCTCGGTCAACTTTTTCACTTTCGAGGCCAATGTGTACGGTATTGTTGGATGCTATGATGGGTTTTTGTACTGCTTCAATCCGTGGAAAGGCGCGATAGCTTGGAAGTACGACGCTGGAGGAATGATTAAATGTGCGCCACTTGTAGTACCGCAAACAAACGTAATCATCTTTGGGAGCTATAGCACCACAAACAATTTGCATTGTATTGCTGGGGTAAGACACACAATAACACAATGGATTGTAGAATTTTAGGGCAGAAATAACATAATGTTAACTTCTCTTTGTAGGGAAATTGTAGTGCTACGCTCCGATGGAAGATACGAATAGGAACCAAACCAATTTTGTGCCAACCGATAGTTTTGGGTGACGATGGTGCAGAATTTGTCTTGGTTGCTACTCTGGACGGTACCATTGCATCAATCAGCATAGCAACAGGGTGTTTGGCGTGGAAAAGAACAACGCAGCGCAGTGTTCCAATTTTTAGCACTCCTACCTTACTGCCAGAATACAACAAGATCGCTTGTTGTAGCGTTGATGGTACACTAGGAATATACGAAACAAAACAAGGAACCGAGGTAAGTTGTTATTAGAGATATGTTCAAGGTGTCCTACAATTATTTTTTTTTTCTTTGTGGTGCAGTTAACGATCCATTCCCTTCCTGGCAATGTGTTTTCATCGCTCGTCATGTTAAAATATCCCCTCGATCGAGTAGATTTTATCGTTGGCTGTTACGATCGGCATGTCCACTGTGTAGAATATTTACCTGCAAACAGCAACACACTCATTCCAAAATGGAAAATTGAAGTTCAATCACAAATCTACGCAACTCCATTGTTAGTAGAAGGCTATCTCGTGGTGTGCACAACGTCGGGATGGATTAATTTAATCGATACTCGCGATAGTAGTGATGCGAAAAATAGCATTATTTCCAGCATGAAATTGAACGGTGAGCTATTTGCATCACCAGTAGGGTTTGGTAAAAAGGTGTTTATCGGGTGTAGAGATAACTTTTTGTATGAAATACTGTTGAATATTTAGTACAAGGAATTAACAAACCAGCCCATATAACCAAGATACCGAAAACGCCACCAATTTCTTGTACTAAAAATCCAGTTCCATCAAACAAAGCTAAAAAACTATCAGTTTGGTGGGTTAAGCCACACGGCCACAGAAGCAGCCACTTCAATGTTGTTGAAGTTAGTTTTTTATGCACGGGCAATTTATTTGCTCAACATGTTTCACCTGTAATAAAATGTTATTTAATTGTGCAAAGGAAGCAATTAAACGTGTGTGTTTAAGTTGGTTTGTTGTAAAATATTCATGTGTAATATGTGTATATGTGTGTTTGTTTACTTGCGAATGATCTCTCCATTTCGCTGGTCAGTGCATAGTTTATAGACTAATAATATTGCTGAAGTTGAAGTGCAGTGATGTAAGTGAATGAATGTAATCAATCGAAGAGCTAAAATCCTGTTCAGCATATTGACCTTAGCCAACCCTTGACCAAACTTTTCCTCAAAGCATTTTTGGAAAAGGTGGGTTAAGGGTGGGCAGGATAAATACATCGGATCGGAACTGGCAGCTCCGATTGTTCTAAAATTTGGTGGGTTAACGACTGAATCGACCACCACAAATCCACGTGGGTTTGAAGTGGTTTTACAGTGGGTTAAGGACGATTTGGTTATTTGGGAGACATTAATTCAATCTCATTCATTTTCGCAAGAGCGATCGGTCTTACGAGAAATTTAGTAAATCCACTGAGAGATTAAAAGAAAATCAATAGCTATAACTGTTTTCACAGAACATTTTCTATTCCAAAAAGATAATCGAGAATGTTCGAACCCATGAAATATCTTTATGCAACTGTTATTTTGGGCAATCTTTCGATGATTTTGGCCATTCAGTCGACCATAGTGTGTGCTAGGTGACGTTGATGACAGTGCACGTAACAATCAAAATAAACTTTCCGTCGCGAAAGATGGTCACTGCAGGCCGGCGCAATAAACAGTCACCTTATGCAATTTTGTACCGCAATATGATGAGTATCGTGTAGATAAACACAACATTTGCGCAGCAAAAACGAATCGAAATGAACGCAATCGTGCAGAGACGGTAAGTCGGGAAGTGAAAATCACCTAACGAATAACTGCGACGTTCATTTGTTCTATCTATCGATCTTCAATCTCCGCGTAGCATTGGATTGTGCTTCTCGTCGCTGCTTCAACGCCGATTGTTGTCGAGCGCGGCACCAAATGCAGCTGATGCCAGCTCGGTGCAGCTGAGCAACACCTGCATCAACCGGCTGAAGGAGATTTGCAAACAAAATTCGTTTCTACGTGTTGCGGTAGAGGGAGGAGGCTGTTCTGGCTTTCAGTACAAATTCTCCGTTGAAAAGCAGCTCGGCGAAGATGACATTATCGTGAGCCGTGACGGTGTGCAGGTGGCCATCGATAGTGCTTCGATCGAGTACCTGTCCGGGGCTACCATCGATTACCACACCGAGCTGATACGTTCCGGGTTTCGTGTGATTAACAATCCGAAAGCGGACCAAGGATGCTCGTGTGGTGCCTCGTTCACGGTGAAATTGGACTAGCCCCTAAGGTGTAAATATTGATGTTTTAAAAAGTAATGTAAAATATAATCAACGCGTTCAATATTTATTTTAGTTCTTTCAGCACAGTTCATTGTTGTTTTCATGGTTTAGATCCGTTGACCGAATGGCCGATCCTTGGCTGGTCATAACATTTGAAGTAATATTACCGTTCGTATTTACATACCACGGAGAAAGTTTCGCCACCTAGCCGTTTAGCTAACCATTCATTCTTTACGACAGCCAGTTTGAATGTTTCGCACGCGAACTTTGCGTACAGGTTGGTATGCAATGCCCGAGCCATTCCGACAATTATCAATAAATCGACGTCGTTTTGTTCGATTGCGTCCGATAAATCTAGCATGGGTAATAGATAGCGTAAAGTTTATCGGTTATGGTTATGCAAAGCTAAATAACGCTCTTCGACACATTCTTACCTTTTGAAAGCACTCTAAAGTCCAGACAGGGTCCGATTTGGTCATTGCCAAACAGCAGCAACCGATGTTCCTTGCTGTAGGCGTCTCGTAGAATGTCGCACTCTTCGCAGCAATCGGCAATAGCTTTCGTTAGCTCGGAGTACGTAATATCGTTTATCGCCGGATTGATGGTCGCACACAGCAGCACCTTCGTGTTGCGCTTCAACAGTTCGCGAACCAAGGGCACAATCCCTAACACGAAGTCGATGCCCGCATTGTCAGTGAAAATCGTCGCACAGCGGTGTGGTGGATCGTGCTAAAAGGTTCCATTTTCATTTTCAATTTCATGTGAGAAATGTTTTCTGCTATTGTACGCATCGAATTCTTACCTCCATTCTGTCGAGCCACCCGTCTAGGTCGTCGATTAACCAGGGCCTTTTCTGTATCCGATCTAGAGCCTGCTGTAGGCCGAATCCATTGTTTGTTTCTAAAATTTTTGTCACAGCCTGGGCGCCCCAATCGAACATATTACCTGGAATTTGAGCATCAACGAAAGGGCATTATTCTACTGCCCCACCAACAGCCCTTCATTTCTCGATCCATACCAGCTAGTACACCACGTACAATCTCCGTCCACTTTTCCCTCCGGGAGGCTATGCTGTCGAGTTGCTGCAATCGCGGCTTTAGCATACCGATCGATGCTTTGTTTTCGATCGTCTTTTGTTCCTTCCAAGGGTCATCGAAGCCAAACTTTCGGAGAGCACTTTCGATTACCTCCAGCAGGTTTCTGATACCCAATGATGGCGTTTCTCTGCAAATGTTCAAATGCGGTGAGCTATGCGCGCTAAGAATGCACCACCCATCCCATCCCATCCCTCGTCCCAATTACCGTGTGCCCTCCTGCAGCTGGACGAGCATTTCGGCACAGTGCTCGCGGAAAGATTGGGCACGGGCTGCAGCGCTGGCATCCTTCGATTGACTTGCCATTGCCTGCCGCTCGAACTTGAGCACCATGTCTTTGAAGCAGGCGAACCAGTATCGATTCGCCTCCGGATCCTGATAAAGATCGAGCGTATCGGGATTGTACGCATCGACGTTCGCCAACAGGGTGCAGTGCGAGAAGCGTCCGGGAGTTGGATTTGCCTCCGTCGAGCCCATGTTCCCGTTTCCACTCTTTCAGCTTCTCCTTACGGCTATTTCAACTCTCTGCCGAGCTATATACAGCGAATAGTACAGGCAATAATCACAGTAACTATCATTGAAGCAACTATTTTGGTGAAGTAGAGAAGTTCGCTTTTCGCAACAGTGTATATATAACAACAAATCGGATTCCAAATAAACTCATCTCGCTTTCTCCCAATCCCAAATTTCGTTTCACTTTTCTCCCTTTCCCTCGCGTTTGCTATCCCTCTTTCGCACTCACACGTCAAAGGGGAAGTGTTGCCAGCCACCAACAAAATGAACCAAATACAATGCTCTCCCTGTGTTATTACTGAATTCTTTTTGCTTTGCAATCGAAAAAAAAACTCCGCTAGAACTATTTGCGAGAATACATCGCTCCTGTACGTCGTACACGCTCGACACTGACGTGCATATCTGTAAACTCATTTGTTACCCGCCTTGAAAGCTCCTATGTCTAGAATGCTTTAAAGCAAACTAATCCATTATGCATTAAATCATGATGTTTTGCTAAGATAACGAATGCCGCGATAAAACTTGACCGTTGCAAACTAACCGTCCGTCCTGCTGGAACGTTTGTTTATCGCAGCCGTTTTGATATCGTTGCATTGAGACCAATTGATAATGCTTTCCATTGGCAACAGGAAGCCAAAAAACAAATAACAAAGCAGCCGATCGGTATCAACCAAGCAACCCATTTAAAACAAAGCATTAGACATCGGCTAGAAGTCGCTGGTTAATAAAAGCCATTTTATTGAAATCACTGTAAGATACCAGACCCGCTAATATTTTTAATTATCTACTGACTCTCGACAGATTGTTTCAGCGCTTGTACATAGTTTAGTGGAATGATTCCGGACGTTCGTCGATCGGCTGTAGCCGCTAGTACCCATCCACTGTTCAGCAAATGTCGGTCGGTTTGAATTTGCTTCGGCGCAAGTAACACCGATTGTCCCGCACGGATCGACATCTCCTGAGCGTTGGAGGCATCGAAATTGTGCAATGCCTGCACCTCCACTGGATTGTTCCACATGGCAGGATCGCTTAGTGCTGGGTAAGAAAAAAGAAAGGGGAATTGTATCAATCCTGCTGCGTGTAAATCAGCGCAATTGATGCTAAACCTCTTACCAGTATCTTCGCTGACTTTTGGTGCAAACAATTTTATCAGCATATAGGGTACGGAGAGCATGAAACCCATGAATAGTGCTGCTAAAAGTGAGGATGAATGTTTTCTGCCGTTGTTGTTACCGTTCACATCGCTACCAGTAGATACATTAAACGCTTCTTTGAATGCCTCCAACGTGGGATCTGTTTTCGTTATCCTCAGTTTGTACAGCATCCTAAACAGGGAAGAATGTTGCTAGGTTAGCCTATTCTGACTAACTGCCTCCATCAAACGGATGGTACCACTCACTTTTTATACAACCACACGGCCGCTCGCACAACAGCCAAAGATGACCAGAACTGGGCAAACGTTCCCTTCAGGTGCGCCAAATTTGCTGCCACACTCAGCACGGCACGGAATGAGCTGGTGACGGCAAAGAAGGTAGAGTCTAGCATCGTCGCCACATTGCCAACTGCGCCGACGAGCGATTCAAGGATCTGAAAGGCGGGCCGCGAACTTTCTTCTGCTAACTGAATAAACCTGAGATTGGAAGTTCATAATCCAGTTATAATAGCCCATTGTTGTTCCAGGTTGTATTCGTTTGACGGGTAAAAGGTGCTAACCTGTGTTCCGGGTAATTGAACCCACCACCGGGGTTACCGTATCCTCCTCCATATCCTTGACCGTACCCTCCATATCCACCGTAGCTCCTGTGGCCATAATAATCCATAGAGGAATATCCTCCGTACGGGCTGTAGCTGTGATATCCAGATTGGCCAGGAAATCCATACCGATTACCGAACATCATATCTCCCCCACCACCCGAAAACTGTGGTCTCGGTGGCAAAGGTGGTGGATGATTCGTAGGAATTACTCCAGCTGACGTGTTTAGTCCACTTGTATTGCCAAATATTCGTTCCTCATTGAGGGTTGTGTTCCGAAAGTTGGTCGCCATGCCCGAAATGTTTCGTTACCTGCCCCAAATTACGACTTGCGAACTGTGTTATCTTTCCGCACTTTCTATGTTTTCGTAGCTCTGCTTATTGTGTCTCTTCTACTTGATCTTGGACTTTGCTCTCTGTCCGCTTGACAGCTTAACGCCAGTTGCAAGTTTTCTTTGCTGATTACATTAAAAAGTGTCTTTTTTTGTAGATCCTTACACGATCCAAAAGTTCTATTCAGTATTTTAGTATCTTCTTTGCATTCGTTTTGATAAACAAATGAAATAACAAAATTTTCATTCAATAATCGTTAAACACGAGGTTTGATCACGATACCGAACGCCATGTTTTATTGCAGTTTCTTTTGGATAAAATGTTAATGTATATCGTTGCTTTTAAGAAAATTATAAAATGCAATAAATAGCATAAATGGAAGTAATTATGTTCTTTCTTAAACAGAAAGTAGAATAATGTTTAAGAGATCTTTAATATAAGAATATATTTTATATTTGATCATTTTGATAGAAGGAAACGCTTCATTGACTGTCAAATCTATCGTTGCTGCCTAACCTTTTGATTCGCACCTTGGCCTGATTGCTTGACAACCAGACAGACGAACGCGAAGAAGAAGAAGAAGAAGAAGAAGAAGAAGCGGAGAAGAGTGTCAGAAGAAAGGAAGGCTTCGGGGCTCGGAATACGATGCCGGCGTAGCTGCTAGGTTATGCGTGTCCCGATGTTTTAGCGCGGTAAGTCCCAAATTTGTGCACAAGATGCATTCGCGCCATAGAATGGCTAATATATTAACATCCAACCCCAACCCCTAGCATCGTCTCCACAAAGATGCCTTCGTCGCCCAAGCGCAGGAAGGAGCGCGAGCGGCCAAGACGCCGTAAGCGTTCCAGGGACCGCAGCGAAAGAGATCGATCCGGAGGGCGGTAAGTTGCGAGTGTTTGTTGTCCCCATTACTTCCAGTGCGTGTTGCGCTTGCGTACGTGGGCCCATTCTACGGGGTGGCCAACTTCCCGTCTACTGGTATGTAAGCAGTTTCTGCCGGGGGTGGTATCAAGCGGGTCGGATGCAAGCAACCCTTGCGAATGAGCACAACCCCTTGTAGAAACTGTCGGTTAAACCAGAATTGCCTTTGATGTTCAGATCTCGGAACTCGTTTCATCTTCCGATGCAATATACTTTTTTGCAATTAAAACTTATTACGGAGGGTTGACTTGTGTGGGGGAATGTATTTTACTCCTACTCCTTTATTGACCTATTTCTGATGCATTCTCGTAACATGCTCCATGGGTTGGCCAGACTGGGTGTGTTATCCGTGCAGCTTGGACGCTAGGTCTGTAAAACGCTTCGTACGCTAAGGATGACCGTTGCAATTGAAAAACAAAGTACAGTGGAGCGTTTTAAAAACAATTTTTAATCCTATATTTTCCTTACAGGGACCGCAAACGCTCATCTGAGCGGGAAAGAGACCGGGACCGTGAGCGAGATCGGGGCCGGCGAAAGTCACGATCCAGATCAAGATCGCGTTCGAGATCGAGGTGAACATTAGTGAAGTGTAGCGTATGAGTTGTCCTAAAACGTCGTAGTGAAGTGCATTAAGAACGATGTCAAAGCTAGCGGAAGCGTTGCGAAGGACCTTCCGCTATCTCTGATCAGAATAGTGCGCGCCTACTTTGTAAGAAGAATCGTTTCATTGCGCCGTTTCATTTTTCGCCACAGGTCGTACGAACCGATGCCATCGTCATCGTCACGCCGTGCTCCACAGATGAAGCCCATGGTACCGGAATCCGAACTCGAGGGCAAAACGCCCGAGGAGCAGGAGATGCTTAAGACGATGGGCTTCTGTGGCTTTGATACGACGAAAGGCAAAAAGGTGGAGGGCAACGATGTCGGCGAGGTGCACGTCATACTCAAGCGCAAATATCGACAGTACATGAACCGCAAAGGTGGATTCAATCGGCCGTTGGATTTTGTTGCGTAGCGGCATTGCAGATATACGGGGGAACGATGGTGCGAAACACTTGCCAGCCAGTGTCAGCTCGTAGCCGCCATCTTTTGCCTCTGGTGGAGCTGCTGGCACACGCGTTGTTGACATGTGCCATTCGATCATCATCTATCGGGTCTGCAGGTGCAGATCTAACTGACTCAGGACCGCTCCCCCCCTCAAATGGCACTCTAGTGGATCTAGCCCATTGACACTTTCTTTGCAAACTATTCTTTATCCGTGCTTTTGCCATCATCTTGTTACAGGCAAAGCTCGTCGTTTCTCCACCGTACGGGTCCGACTACTAATCATCTTCATCATTACAGTTAACGTTTTTCCTTTGCGTTTATCATTTCTTAACACTCTACGTTTAACCATCATGATGGTATATTTAAATGTCTCCCCACTCACTGCAAACAGCCTTGCGTGCCTGCGACCGTTCGCAAATGGTTTTGGGTACGAGGTGCGACGCCTCCATAACCGAACAATAGTCAACCAACTAATCACCTCACCTCACACAACACACAAACAAACTGCAACAACGGGTTCCATATTACTGCAATAGTTAATTTTCATATACACCATATACAAAATTTACCACACCACTGCAATAGCCAAAACGCTACATCGTATCACCGCGGGGAGTGACCCTCGGCCAATGCGCTCCTCAATGAGCTGATTCCAAACATACAGGCATCACCACCCAGATGTGCGACAGCAACTTGAGTCCGTTTGCACTGCTGTCCCCCCTCCCCTTACCGTTCTTTACCCTCCTTCCCGCAGCATCACCCAACAGTACGTGAGATTCGTAGTGCCTTTTCTAACAGTGAAAAGATCGTGTGGAAATGCAAGACTTTTTATGCATTGTGAAGAAACTGTTGGTGTAGTGTAAGCCAAAAGCAAAAGCATGCATTACTCTAGTACAGGGATTATATAAATTGGACAAATTCTTCTACCCTTCCACAGTGCGTTTTGGATGGATCATGCCAAGTTTCTGTCGCACATCAACTGTTATAAATTATCCGTTTAATCCCCTCCCCCCCTGACTGCCACTCGTTGGCCGTGGGCTGGTTCCGTGCGTGTGATCGCCATGTAGCGTCCTTAATATACCTCACAAACAAAAAAACCACACCTACACTCACATCAAACCACACAAAACAATAGATACAAATACCAGCAAATTTAAATATACCTCATAACTGTAGCATATAAGCATTAAAGATAGGTTTACCGTGCTGTATCGACACTTGAACAGGGCCTGTTCTCGTTTTTCTTTCCGTTTCTCACACTTTTGTATCATCATTTAAGAAGATATATTGTAACCGGTTCAAATACAAACCAATGAAATATGAAGAAGAAATAAAGGAAATAATTTGTTTTGTTTTAATATATGTGGAAGCCGTTACTTCGTAATTTCTAAGAGATTGTAATGATAACGGTTAAGCTGAAATCATTCAGCTTATCCCTCGTTGCACCGTTGGTCACGCTCATACTCTTCACCAAGCTCATAGAACTGTACTAGTGTTGGGAGCTCGGAATCGAACCTACCCGATTCCGATGCCGGATTTGATTCTGGAGTTGATTCTGAAGTCGATGTCGCTGTCAACTCCAGAATCAAATCCGGAATCGGCTCCGGAATTGGAATCGACCTGGGAATTCCAATTTCTCCAGTACCATAATCAGAATTGACTCCGAAATTGGAATTAGCTCCACAATGAGAATCAGTTCTTGAATTGAAATAGGAAGTTTCAGAAGCGAAATCAGTCAGGGAATCTGCATGAGAATGGATCGTTTACAAGTGAATTTGCGGATATCAATACATAGCATCATTGGATCCAAACGTCTATTCTTATGGAGATGCCGAAACCGACTCCGATTTCGAAGCTGATTCTAATTTCGAAGCCAATTCCGATTCCGGAACCGATTCCAATTCCGAAGCGCTTTCCGATTTCGAATTTGGAGCCGATTCCGGGATCGATTCTGGAACCTGATTCGGGACCTACTATCCGGAATCGATTTTTTTTAAACTTCGGAGCTAGCCGGAATCGATTCCGACGAAAACTTCCTTTTTCCCATCACTAAACTGTACTGTCCGTCTGCATACCAACCGGGAAAACAGCCACAGCTCACCCATCAAACCGAGAAATATCACGTACGTGGGGTACAGCAGCTGCATTTGCTTCACATGGAATCGTCCAGCTTCCGTACGCTTCGTAAGGTAGACGACACTCATCAGCAGCTTGCACAATCCTTGCATTCTTACCACTAGATACTCCAGGTTCGATCGTACAAGCATGTACACGATCTGCGGGATGTATTCCGACATGGACGGGAAGCTGTGGAAATCCATAATAACCAGCACCAGGTCCAGGTTTTTGATGCGGTTTAGTGTCTGGTTAACTGGTTAACAGTGGTCTGGTTGTCTCCTCTTCTTCTTTCGCACAACAACCGTTGTCGGTCATGGCCTGCTGCCTGTAGCCATTGTGGGGTTGGCTTTCAGTGACTTTTGGATTACCCCCCACAGCAAGATAGTCAGTCCTACGTATCGTACGTAGGATAATCTATTTGGGGCTTGAACCCATGACGGGCCTGGTACAGTCCCCAATACTCGCCCCGAAAAGGTAGATACTCGGTCCCAGAATTTCAGCGTCCAGCTTTTTAACTGGAAGATTTGATATTCTGTTGAAGTTGCTGTTGTCTTATCTCGGTGAATAATTATTCGATGTTAGCTTATGTCGAATCACCTTGTACACAATTAGAAACGATGTTGCAGCGCTTTTTCACATACTGTAGACAAACAGGTTTCGATTTATTGTAAAAAGGAGTATTTGCGCATTATCAGTAACATACTTTTTCGTTTGCTTGTTTGTTTACTTATACCAGAGTTCCCTAATTTTTCATTTTTATATGGTTTTTCCCTCTCTCTCTCTCTCTGTTCTGGTTTATGTGCCGCCCCAGAGGAGTAAAGATTGTGTATATATGTGTGTGTGTTTTTTTTAAATATATTTAAATAGTTTCTTGGCTGTAACATGCTTTCGTAAGACTCCCTCCACTCTATAGCATTCATTCTGAACACGCACAGTTCCACTCATGATTTTCTTATCCCCTAAACGAATGTAGTTTCCGTCGCGCAATTAATGGGCCAATTAAAGCCATAAAATGGTTGAATATGTTGAGCTGTTGCAAAGGATACTGATAACGTATCACATTGCGTAGCAGAAGTTTGAGGCTTCTTGTTCACAACAAACTCGTTATGGTTGTGTGCTTCACGTTTAACATGCTCAAGGAATACATTCTCTTTAAATGCCATCTCCGCCGAACGATATCGGTTTACCGATTCAACTAGCCCTTGGATAAATGGAAACTTGTTCATAAACATTCAGCACTGCGCAACTCGCCTGGCTGTAAGATCTAGACATTGCAAACATCTAATTAGCAGCAATCCTTTCCCCGCATTCGGCAAAACAAAACTTTTCGAATGATAAATGTTAAAGAGAGGATTATATAGAGGGTATCAGCTCGATCAGTTCAAATTCTAGTGTATAACGATCGCTCCGAAAGAGAGAACCGAAACTCAACTGTAGTTCTGTTGATCTGCATCATCAGCGCAATGGTTTATTTATGATGATAATTACACGTGAATGTTTGCCTTTCATTGCAGCACGCTGATACCATTCAACTGCATTCCTTGTACGAAGCTGCCCTTGTGGCTGTGGCTGTGTGTCTGTCTGTATCGATGTGTGGGGAGGCAAGCTTGTAAGCGCGGTTCTGCTGACTTATCTGATCGGTCGTGTATCATCATAAGATTAGTTAATAATAATAGTAAATGGATAAATTGTACCACAGTAATAGGCAAAACTTCTATTAGGTTTGCGTACGCATGGAGTGGAGTGTATCATTTTAACAACTGCTATAGCCTTTTTACTATGTCCTTTTCTATTTCGTAGTCGCATTCGTATTCGATTTTTGCTATTATATTCTATCCTCAAATACTGTTTCCTTTGCAAAACACGCAACTGTTCTCTCACGTCTGGCTCATTCTGTCCACAATCCGTCGTCTACGCATCCTTCGTTTCCCTTACTATCACCTATCATTTATATTTTGATCATCATTTCGCTATTAATATACCTTTTACGTCTGGAATTTTAAAACATAGGTCTAGTTTTGTGTGGCTTTTCTTTTGTATGGTACTTACATTCCGTCTATTTTAAGCTGCATAAATTGAAGCACAACTAATTGTTCGGCTCTATCTAATCTAACTTAAAACGACATTGCTCGGTAGGTAAAAAAAAATAACTATATGCTCAGATTTTCGGTTTTGTAACATAAGGTCCAGGGTAAAACTTAAAACAAAATTCTTTGGCATTTTTGTTTGTTGTAACGATTCGAGATTCACGTTACTTCAAAATATTGCCCCATCTTGCGTAGGTTACGGCAGTAAATAAAATGTAACCAGTTCCGTGAGATTTACGCATATCAGTGTCGGTTGAAAACTAAAACGTTGTTCAGCAAATGCGCTAAAATATTGGCAATCATCATGGCTCGTTTGCGGAATGTTTGTGTTTAGGAAATTGCTATTGCTATCGAAATTAAAATTGTGCGTGATGACAAGGTATCAGCAATCATTTAAATGTTAAAATCATGTTTCGCTAAAGTACAATAATACTTAAGAATCGTGCACTGAGAGAGAGTTTAGCATTGTACTGCCATTGTTTGCTTAAAAATAGTTGATTGGTACCTTTTAATTACTGGAGATTTGAGACCGTTTGTTCAACAGGCAAAGTTTCACCTCGATTCATGTTTCGAGACATGATGCGTGATCGGTGAGTATCGTAGAATCTTGGTGGACCAGCAACATTACTGAAATGGCGTCTATGTTTCGTGAGTGTGTAAAAATAGGCGAATAATTTAAAACAAAAATTTAAAATAGCATTACGATGCAATACACAATAGCTAAATGCTCTAATACTGTTACCGTTCTGTTCTGCTTTTCGAATCAGAAATCGATCTTGTACCTCTATAGTTTTCGTTATTTGTCCGCTTTTGTGTGAATAAGAGCGTGCCAGAGTGGAGATAATATAGTTACTTTTTTGATTTTTTCAATAGCAAAGGTAGTCCGGTCTTGGTCTTGTGCTTCGAAACCAGTATGGTTGCGGTTTTACTGGTGGATTGGGCCTCGGATTGACCATTGCCCTCTTCTTCACCAGTCAGTTTGGCTATTTCTTGGCAGAGCATCGACTGTTTGCGATTATCGCCTTCATCGTTGATTGCCACAGGGGACGAAGGAATATTGTATAACGTTCCCGTCGTTTTTATCGTTGCACCTAATGCGCCGCCAGCAGAACCTAGTTTTGCTACCGATGGGTTGCTTATTTTTGTGCTGATTAAAACAATTGTGGACCCAGTTCTATTTCCACCGGGCAGCGCTGTGCCAGCTAGAGACTGTTTGTCTGGTGATACCGATCGTTTTGCTGACAAATTTCCTTCGGAAGTGATGTTTAGTTCCTCTCGCTGTGTAGCACCAACGCGCTCTGACTCTCCTATTGGTGGTATTTTTACGTTGGTACGATAACAGGACACACTAGTTGCTGCACTTATGCCTTTACCTGGAAGAGATGCAACCTTCACGTTTGAATTACAACCGCTTGCGAGCGTAGTGGGAGATTGGTATTCTACGGCAAAGTAACTGCCAGCCGTAGACGTTGCTTTTGGCACATTCATATCTCAAGTAGATTTATGCTGGACCTGAATCAACTTTTCCATTTCCTTCTGAATGCCACTAAGCTCCGTTATTTGAGCATTGAACTGATTGCACAGATTTGTCATCTGTTTTAACTGTAAACAAAAAGTGACCAAATGTTTTAGTTTGGACTCCAGCACATGCCATAACAACAATGCATCCGAACTAACTTACCGTGGGATCGTTTTGTTTATCTTTGAGCGATTTATTGGCTGCCTTAAGTTCCACTTCTTGGTTCATAAGATCTGCCTCCAGCCCCTCGATTCTAGATTTCAGCGATACAATCTCACGTCTCAGCTCTTCGGTTAGCTCGGTCGAAGCTACACCGGCCACATTGCCACCGCCAGCCAAAGGTACAGCTCCACCCTTGCCGGCCTCCAGATCTTGGTAGCGTAATTTTAATCTTTGATTTTCCTCTTTGTATGAGTGCAACTGCCGCTTCCATTCATCTACGTTTGCTGTTGACTCCTGGAAAGTGAAGATACAACGTAATCGTATCAAATTGTATAAGTCGCTTTAAGTGTTGTTCAACACAAGCTAGGTACGTTGGAACATTAACAAACCTGCAAAGCGCTCGTTAGTCGTAGATTATTACTCTTCAATGTGGCCAATTCTATCTCCCACTTCTTTGCGTTGGCAGAACTAAAAAAAATTAAAGAAACGGATAATCACATTGGTTTTATCATTACTGAGTGATACTTTCGTACTTTAAGCGATTGTTCCTACCTTTGTGCTAATGCAAGTTTTAATCTTTCGTTCTCATATTTAAGCTGTTGCTCTGTCGTCGAAGGTACGGTGCCATCGCTCGATACTGTATTGTTAATTGACAACTGCTTGAGTTCGCTATTCAGATTGTTAGCATTCGTCTCACTGATATTGTTGTGCGATGGGCTATCCGTTTTACAACTCTGCAAAAAGCAAAGAGCGGAGCGTTAGAAGAACAAGACCAAACTATCGGTAAAAGCCCATTCAATGCGCCGGACATCATACGCTTGGAAAACTTACTGTCGAAATGGTACTTGCCGGTGCTAGTGGTGGCTCCAAGTTTCCAGACTCGAAGATATCGCCACTATTGGCCGAAGCACGAGCCGTTATTGGCGATGCGTTAGCCGAAGCTGCGGCCGAGTTGCCATTGGCGGAGGCCTTGTTGAGAGCGTCCTTAGTGGCTTCCTTTACCTCTTGAAACTTTACTATAAACTGTAGCAAAAAATTAGTACAAGAATAGTTTCGTTGATTCGTACAACTGTATTGTGAAGCACAACGATTTCACATACCTTTCCAAGTTCCGCTTCCGATGCAAAACCCAGCCCGTACACAGTATTGGCACGTACATCACTCCATTGACCAAACTTCTGGGATGTTTGAGTGAAGGTCATATTAGGAGTAATAGTGGAATTGATAACAGCCTGTTAAACATAATCGGAAAGCAGCATTAGCACGGGGTATCAAATTGAATCAAATTTGACATATCTCCTGCCGCTGCGGCCGCCGCCTACCTTGCTCCCTTCAACGCTGATGATTCGATAGAGATTGCGAGAGGAATCATAGAAGAAACTAACGGCGATGGCCTTCGAACTTGCGGTTATCCAGGTGCGTTTGGTTTTGGGATCTATGTGGAACACATGAGCGTTGCAAGTGAAAATTGGTTGCTCCCTGCGAATTGAAAGAAAACTGTAAACACAGCACATCTCCGAAGCCCGAACGCACTACACGTCTCGCCCCTTGACTTTTTTCCTCTACAATTCGCCCCTCATTTGTGGGTGGTGTACAGATTATTCTGCCTTTAGGACCATTTGCCCGACGTGAGGGACGCTTACTTTCAGGACATGCGAATATTGCTTTAGAGATGGAAAATACATCTTCACTTACCCCATTGTGCAGGACAACTTCCTATAACTGTTTTAACATGAAGAGAGTCGATCTAAAACACCACCCCGAAGGTAAATTTGTCGATATTGAATCGCAGGTCCACCAACAATTTTTTTCTCTTGCACACATCCAAAATGAGCGAAGGTCAGGTATATTCATGAAATCCCATGAAGTCCCATGAGCGCCATGTTTGATTCCGGTTTGACATTCAATGAACAGCGTGTTTTTACGAATGTGCTGTTGAATTAGCCGTTATCGCACGATGTGCAATAACTTTACATTATTTTTTTTATAAATCAAATACATATGTCTATAGTTGATAAAAGTAAAGTATTATCAAAGAACTATATTAAATAAAACAATGAAGAACTTAGCTATATTAAAACATTGATTGGCGAGATTTTTTGGAATTACAGTCATTGGGGCCCTTCACGATTCTAGTCAGTTTTTTGTATGGAGTTTGACAGTTGGAGGATGAAATCATGTAAACACTCCATACAAAACCACACAAAAAACTAGCCTGCAATTTTCAGTTTAAATTATTCTAGCCTCAAAGCTAGAATTAGTTTCGATTACCTGCTCGAAAACACGGTGTTGTTTGCATTTACCTCAAGGTGCATTAAAGAGATCACGTGGTGGAATCTAGAATCAAAGTGTATTTAGTCCAGGTGGTCTCATCCCAAGCGATTAAGCTTAAACGACTGGAAAATTGAATATCCATAGATAAAAATGAAAGCTCCACAGCTTCATTGGTTTGACCAATAGATGGCGTATTACAACTCATCATTATATTGCTATCCTTTTCTTGCAATGTGTTTCGACAAGTTTCATCTTATCATGACCCATATAGCCTTCTAACTTTCTGAGCAAAAATGTATATGAATGGTCGTGTGGTCAGATACATGGATATCAACACCAACGATCATTACTCGAATCTCATTTGCTTTTCAGTACTGGTGGTTGTTAGCATTGGAGTTTAGTATTTAAACAATCGTATCGCCGTTCTAGTTCTAGCGATGCATAACTTCAATGCGAAACCATACAACAGTACAGGGGAAATGAGAAAGCTCTCCTCCAAGCGAGGAAGCTTCACTGGTTGGGGTATCCCACAAACAGATGGCGCCACCAGCTTTTTTGCTATTTTTAGAATGCATGAGTCGTTTGCCGTCTGCTAAACGAAGTCTTTTTTTATTCCGTTTAGGTTGAGAATTTGAGTCGTTTAGAACCCGTTTAGTGGTCGTTTAGTGGATTTGTGGCACTTGGGATAGTATGGTTTTTAAAACCAAATTTGAATATCACTTTTTGACAGGATGGGTGAAAACTTTTGTTCAAACAAGCTCTCTTGAGGCTTGACGAATACTCAAAACACTCTTAAAATCTTCATTCAGAAGCAGAAGCGATAAAAATCAGGCTTCTAAATTCATTCATAGTTGATTTTCCGCTTAGGAATCCTTTTTGGTAGTTTCCGACTATCTCTTCGACGTGCGGGACAACGATCAGGGAGAATATTTTATAGGCGGTATTCAATACCGTAAATTTGATGAGTCTCGTTTTTTAGTCGTGCACCTCCATTCTTGACCAGTTTAGCTGCGATTCCGTCGGTTCCGAGTGCCTTGTTATTTTTCAGCCGACGGATAGCCTTTCGTGTTTCTCCTATGCTAGGAGGCAGTAGCATGACACCATCTGCTAGTGGAGCCTCTAGCTGTTCGTTAAAGTGGTCGTTGAGTAATTCATCAAAGTACTGAGCCCTCTGCGAGAGGACCTCTGGCTGGTTACTAACCAGATCTCCATCCTTGTTGCGACAGCAGGTTACCTTAGGTACAACGTTGTTTCGGTGATCTGCTATTGCTTGGTAAAACTTTCGTGTCGGTCCGTACGCCTCTCTGGTTTGCTCGAATTCCCGCATGTTTTGCTCTTCCAAAGCATGCTTCTTTGAGCGGTGAAATCGTTTCTCTTCGCGTCTGAGCCGTGTGTATTCCTCTGCGCATGCCCGCGTTCTATGCCGTTGTTGCATTGCTCGGTATGCATTGTTCTTATGTTCGGTCACTTGTCTGCATTTTCCGTCGAACCAGCCAGATTTGGTGTTGCCAAGACGTGGTGGGAGTATATTTCTTGCACAGTTTATTATTTATGTTTTCAGAGCGTTCCACCTCTCGCTCGTAGTTTCGTATCTATTTGACGGTAGTAGAGACTCGTCTAAAGCGGCTTTGAATTCCTGTTGGACAGTAATGTCCCATAGATAGTCCGTGTTGAGCCGAAGCTGCATGTTTTCTCTGCCCGTATACAACGTATCACTAAGCCAACCAAGTAGTGATCGGAATCGATATTGGCTCCTCGGCTCCTGTTCGAACATTTAACAGACTCGAGTGTCGTCGGCGGCTTATTAACACGTGGTCGATCTGGTTGAAAGTTTCTCCATTCGGGTACGCCCACGTTATTTTGTGGATGTCCCTCCGTGCAAATTTGGTATTTCCTACAACCAGATTGTTCGCTGCGGCGAACTGGACCAATCTACTATCATTATCGTTACTGTGCTCATGCAGACTGTGACAGCCAGTGTATTAACGGTACATTGGCTCCCTACCGACTTTTGCGTTGAAGTCCCCCAGGATGGTTATGAGGTTATGCCCGGGGCACGCATCTATGGTTCTAGCGAGGCGGCCGTAAAACAGGTCCTTCTCCTCTTTCTCTTCGGTAGGGGCGTGAACGTTTATGAGGCTTATATTGAAGAATTTGCCTAGCATGCGCAGGGTGCATAGCCTATCGTTTGTAGCCTTGAAATCAATGATAACGGGTTTCAGCCGTGGACCTACGGCGAAACCCGTTCCGTGGCGGTGGCGGTCGTGGCAGCTGTAGTAGATGTCGTAGCATTGCTTAGCATGCCTGTTGTGCATACCGTTCCCTAGCCACCGAATATCTTGTAGAGCTACGAGGTCCATGCTCAGTGTGGCTAGCGCGTCAAGTTGTTTCAAGGCTCCGGCTTCGCTAAGAGTGCGTACGTTCCATGAGCCTATTTTAATCGTAGTCCAGGGGCATTGCGTAGGGTCGGTATCGTGAAGTCCGTTTCGCATTCTTCTGTAGCTTTCCGTAGTCATTGATTACATGAGACTGGGTGACTGGCCCTGCGCTCACGTGGCCGTTTTGTTTAACGTCGGGTTACCCCCCCCCCCCCCCCCCCCCCCCCCCCGAAGTTCAGGCACCCAGTTTCCCGGGATACTCACCAAGGGGTTGGATCTACCCCGTGCACCCAAGTATATATGGAGGCACATATTACCACTCTGCACGACGAGGACGTGTCAAAATAGGAGTTGGAAATAAGAGAGCCTGTATTATCGCTTGGGGGGCTTCGGATCCCATCCGATCCATTACAGAGTGCAGGGGCTCGTTATTATACAAAGGAAATTTAGAGTTCTGCCTACCGTTCTTGCGACGCTCAGACCGTTTGACGCCCTTAGTTTTTTTACTTTGTTCTGTTTGCATCAACACTATCCTTGTTCAATAGAAAAGATTCAGATCTACTAACTGTAGGAATATGAATAGAGAGAGAGGATATAGAGAGAGGGAGATCGAGACGTACTTGACAGGAGATAGTTCGGAGACAGAGCAAACGGGGCAGACGAGCGTGAGCGATCGAGCGCAACGGACGTGTGTGCTTCAGCGGCGAATTGTACAAGTGTTGGATAAGCGACGGAATAAACAGTGGATTCTACAATTGGCGCAGCCGGTATTCCTTTTTTATATACACATACATAGAACCCCGACGAGGTATAAAAGTAAGTAACGCATGATCGTAATCATCCTAATCACCGGTGAAATGGCTAGAAATAGAGTATACATGTACAAAGTGACAATGGTTGCTAGGAAAACGGAAATTAGGAAAGTTTGCTTTGCATTCGTAAATTGTTCAAACGGGTAAGTTAAGGCCTTGGAAAGCAGTAACATCGTAATGGTGAGACCGGCTTGGCCGTAGCACATGCGATTAGTCCGGTATTACTCGCAGCAAAAAAAAAATGATCTGAGTGAGCTTTGTATAGGTGAATGTGAGCGCGCACAAAAGACGAGCCCGGTGATAGCCGTAGCGTCGGGGAAAAAAAGGTAACGAATTTCGAGAAGTGAGCCCGGTATGACCGAAGCACAAAAGACGAGCCCGGTGGTACCCGTAGCGTGCAAGTGGAAAAAACAATGATACTAATACTCCAAAAGACAAGACCGGTGGTACGTACCCGTAGTGTTAGAGAAAAAAACGTTTCTCGAGAAGTGAGTCCGGTTCAACCGAAGCACAAAGGACGAGCCTGGTGGTAACCGTAGCGTCGAAGCAAACGAGGAAAAGAAGAAGGTAAATAAGAAGCAGATAAAACCAATCCACCAAGAGACAAGTCCGGTGGTACCCGTAGCGTGCAAGTGGAAAAAAAGAACAATCATACTAATACTACAAAAGACAAGACCGGTGGAACGTACCCGTAGTGTCAGAAAAAACGATTCTCGAGAAGTGAGTCCGGGTCAACCGAAGCACAAAGGACGGGCCCGGTGGTAGCCGTAGCGTCGACGTGAGAAAGCTCACTCACAAGTGAGCCCGGTACTATCAAAGTAAAACAGACGAGCCCGGCGATAGCCGCAGCGTAGAAGTGAGAAGGATTATTTAGAAGTGAGAACGAGTATTCACGAGTGAGAACAGCATGATTGAAATGCACAAGACGAGTCCGGATGTACCCGCAGCGTCGAAGTGAGATGGAAGTAACACAGAAATAGTGAGACCGGCTTAACCTCAGCTTAAGAAACAAGCCCATGTAATCAATTAACCCCTATAATGTTGTTGAGATGAAACTAGTTGAAATTTTGATAATCAAATAAATGGCCTAACACAATCGTACGTCGATCGTACCAAAGGTTTCAACAGTACATATATTTAACAATGCTTTTCCAGATGGATCCTGAAAAATTTCCGCTAGAACCCTTCAATTCCGACGTAAACTGTTCTGATTTACGTACGGAATGGAAGAGTGGTTGCGAGCTCTTCTCCTAATATTGGAGCTAAAAGGGCCACTTTCACAGCATGAGAAATTCGTGTATATGCTGGCCCGAGGAGGAAGAGATCTTCAACGCATATATTTCAACCTAGGCCAAGCTGAGGACGAGATCATCCCATCACAGACGCAGGTGCCATTTGCGGCTCAAGAAACACCTGAATTTGACAACGCCATCAAACGCCTAAACAAATTCTTCGTAGGAAAACGAAACGAACGCATAGAGTTGGAGGTGTTTAGAAATATTAAGCAGGCAGATGAGCCCTTCAATCGGTTCATGCTGAAACTACGCACTCAGGCGAAGAAATGCGATTTCGGAATGCGCGAAGAGAAAGAAATCCTTCATCAAATTACGGCAGGTGCTAGAGACATTAAAGTCCGAGATAAAGGGCTTGAAAATGTCATGAAGTTGGACGAATTAGCCAATTTCGCACTCAACAGGGAAATCCTTGCAAAGCAGAAAGCAATTTCTAATAATGAGCACGAAGCAGCGTCTGTGTCACACATTAGACACGATCGCACAGGAAACAAAAGGCCGTCCGCAATGTCACCGGAATGTGATCGGTGCGGATCTCGTGAGCACACAAGAGAATCCACCGGTTGTTTTGCCCGGAAAGCCCGATGTAACGAATGTGGAAAGATAGGACATTTTGCCCGGAAATGCAGCAACAAACGACGACAGCCTTATTCTCCCTATGTTTGGAAGCAACCAAGATCAACAAACAACATACGAGAGATGGATCGTTCTACTGCACGAGAGACGCGTCCTACAAGAGAGGTAAACGCACAACATGATAACGTAAGTACTTGATGGAGGGGGAATATCTGATAAGATAGTTGGATAAGTAGAAATGATCATACGAGGGCTAGTAGAATCCTAGTAATATGTTAACCTGAGTTTCGGCACGACTAAGCTTGATGAATTCACTAATTATATGGAAATAACTTATACCCCACCACAGGCTAATCGCAGTGACAGCTGTATAATAACTTGTAAAATTGATACATACCCAGTAGAATTCCTTATTGACTCTGGAGCAGCAATCAATACGGTTACGGAAATCGTATGGAAATCCCTTCTTACTGCTGGCATCACAATTTACAAAAAGAAATATGGCTGCGATCGCCAAATAACTGCTTACGCCAGTCATAAACCCTTGGAGGTCATTCTCATCTTCGAAGCAGTCATTTCTGTTAATGAAGCAAAACCAACAGCTTATGCAGAGTTTTTTGTAGTAAAAGGGGCGCACAAGTCTCTGTTAAGTAAACGAACAGCGGAAGAACTAAAAATTCTTAAAGTCGGTCTAAGCGTCAACAGCTTACATAGCAAGTGTAACCCTTTCCCCAAATTTCCAGGCATACAAGTAAAACTTTGCATTGATACATCTATTACTCCAAAAAAAATTGCTTATCTCCGAATTCCAGCGGCTATGGAAGAGAAAGTAGATGCAAAAATTCAAGAAATGTTGGAACAAGAAATTATAGAACCCGTTACAGGCCCACCAGAATGGATCTCGCCCATGGTGGTGGTCCCAAAAGGGAAGGACAACATCAGACTTTGCATAAACATGAAATACCCGAATCAGGCCATACAAAGGGAACACTACCCGTTACCCATGATCGACACGCTTCTGAACAAACTAAAAGGGTCAAAGTTCTTCTCAAAATTGGACATTACATCAGCATTCTATCATATAGAGTTACACCCCAAATCTCGCGGCATAACTACATTCATGACAAGTAGAGGGCTCATGAGGTTTACTAGGCTCATGTTTGGCATTAACTGCGCACCCGAAATATTCCAGAGAGTGATGTGCCAAATGTTGGAGGGCATAAGCGGAGTTATCATATACATTGACGACATAATAATCGCAGGTGAAACCGAAGAAGAACATGACCGAAGAGTATCGGAAGTGTTGTCGATATTAAAGGAAAACAACGCGACCCTCAACAAAGAGAAATGCGTTTTCAAAACTAATTACCTCGATATTCTGGGATACAATGTAAGTGCTGACGGTATTAGCCCCTCAAACTAGAATAATTTAATTCTAGTCAAACTGGGAAAATAGAAGCGATAAATAATTTTAGAACTCCGGCAACCAAGGAAGAGGTTCGTAGCTTCTTGGGTTTGATAAATTTCGTGGGGCAATTTATTCCCGATTTATCCACTCGTTCAGAACCTTTGCGCCAGTTTATAAGAGGAGACGTTGAAATATTCGGTAAAGAACAAAAAGAGGCATTCATTAGCCTTCAAAATGAACTTTCGGAAAACGTCCATCGGTTAGGCTTCTTCGACCCAAAGGACTCGATAGAACTTTACGTTGATGCTTCACCTGTGGGACTTGGAGCAGTACTATGTCAAAGAAACCCTTCGAATATACCCCGAATAATAAGCTTCGCGTCCAAAGTACTTACAAAAACTGAAAGAGTTTACCCCCAAACTCAGCGAGAAGCCTTAGCAGTAGTGTGGGCCGTAGAAAGAATTTATCTATACCTATTTGGCACAGAATTCACAATATTTTCAGACCATAAAAGCCTTGAGTACATATTCGAAGGGAAATATCAAGATGGGAAAAGAGCGTGCTCGAGAGCTGAAGGGTGGGCACTTCGCTTACAACCGTACAAATTTCATGTGAAATACATTCCCGGCAAAATTAATATAGCTGATAGTTTATCCCGTTTATGCTTCCAATCTCCAGACACAGAAAAACCGTTTGACGAGGATTCAGAACACTACCTTTGCAATATTAGCGAAGGGGCGTCAGCAATTACCTTAAAAGAAATCCGAGAAGCAACACTCTGCGATAATACATTGAAAGATGTTATGCAAGCTATAGAGAACAATAACTGGCCTCCAACGCTTGTTAGATACCAAGCATTCTCTAAAGAGTTAGGCGTGATCAATGGCATCGTAGTTAGAAACGACAGGATAGTTCTTCCTGTCATCCTGCGTAAAAAGGCCCTGGACATAGCACATAGAGGACATCCTGGAGTCGTGAGTATGCGTCGATACCTTAGGGAAAATGTTTAGTGGCCTTACATGGACCGTGATGTCACCGAACGAATCCAAGAATGCGCGGGTTGCACTGCCGTTAGTTCCCAAACTCCAGCCGAACCTATGCTAAGGAAAGAAATGCCTGACCGAGCGTGGCAAGACCTCGCCATCGATTTTTTCTCCGCGAAAGAGTTCGCTACATTTCTTGTAGTCATTGACTACTATAGCCGCTTTACAAAAGTAATCGAGATGAAGCTAACAAATGCAGTAAAAACTATAGAAGCGCTAGAATCAGTATTTTCGGAACACACATACCCAGAGACAATCCGTTGTGATAATGGCCCTCCATTCGCTAGTGAAGAATTTAAAAATTACTGTACAAAAAAGAATATTCGCCTCGTACACACAATTCCGTACTGGCCTCAAATGAATGGCCTCGTTGAAAGAGCGAACCGCGGCATCTTAAGATCCCTACGTATAGCCAAATCACAGAAAACCGACTGGAGAGAGGACATTAAACAATATGTTTACTCGTATAATACAACACCGCATACCATAACAGGTAAAGCCCCACTAGAACTATTAACAAATAGACCCGTGAAAGACTTGCTACCATCGCTCAGAACTGAACCCTTCTGGAATCGGGACGAGGCAACAAAAGACGAAGACGCTATTAAGAAACAAATAGGGAAAATCTATGCAGACAATCGAAGGCATGCAAGACCTTCCAACATCGTCATCGGTGACAAAGTTCTCATAAAGAACTACGAACCTGACAAATGTGCACCCAAGTTCCGCAATGATGAATACATTGTCCTAAAACACTCGGGGAATGACACAATAATAGTCAACGAACAGGGCATCAAATTCCGAAGACCAGTGTCCCATTTAAAGAAGATACATCCAAAAAAGGATTACGCGGATAATAAATATCAACATAGTGGAACATCGATGCTAGGAGAAACTCCCACAAGCAGTACTCCTACTCAGAGCAGACAAAATCAGGATAACAATTTGGGCGAACATTCACGCCCAAAAAGAACGACTAAACTTCCATCCAGATACCAATAAATCCTTTTTCTCGTTCTAGATTTGACCCACAAGGAAAAGAGAGAGAAAAACTAAATCAAATATCGGCGGTATAGATGAAGGACGGCCCGGACTGGAACTAGTAGTAATAAGTTGCACTCAAATTAAGTGAAAGCGATGCATAGTGGACTTTACGCAAAACATCATAGAATAGATTTTTTTCACATGATTTTCATTTCACATTTGCGGATAGGGAAGGGATGTAGGAATATGAATAGAGAGAGAGGATATAGAGAGAGGGAGATCGAGACGTACTTGACAGGAGATAGTTCGGAGACAGAGCTAACGGGGCAGACGAGCGTGAGCGATCGAGCGCAACGGACGTGTGTGCTTCAGCGGCGAATTGTACAAGTGTTGGATAAGCGACGGAATAAACAGTGGATTCTACACTAACATCATATTTTTATCCCGGTGTTTGTATGGGCTGCTTCCACTGTGCATTGGAATCACCTACCCCATATGCAAGAAGGGTGTTGAACAGCACCTATAAAGTATTCAGTCTGGGTAATCTCCTCTTCAGAGAGGATCCTATAAGCCAGCAGTACAGCAATGTCAGGATAGAATCACCGCATCAGAAGTTGGACAGGTAAGACAATCTGCATACAGGACCTGCTCCACGCCACTCAAACAGCTCCACGGAATCGTTGATATACTTAGAAAAGGAACTCATTTGTGTTTACAGATGATTAGCAACAACGTCTAAACAAGTGTTTCGCCTTGATGTCCTGCGGGCATCCAGTACAAACTTTTACGTATCTACTTACTTCCGAACAGGTTCGAAGTGCGCACTGTGCGCACAGCACACTTAGGGCAGTGTGCATGTGCGCACAGCACACTGAATTGTGCTACTTTACCCAACACTAGTTATCATACTTTGTCCGATGTATTTTGGATGATGCCATTGAACATATGTTGCCGCAACATGTTCATAGATCCGGGCCTTACAGTGCCACCACCCAAGACGGTTTACAGCGGACTGTGGGTTCAGGGCAATCAAGAGCGCCAGGACGAGGAGGTTGATTTCAGACATTTTAGCTAGTTATGCGCGTTGCCACGCGAGCATAGTAAAATCGTTCCACTCCTCAAACGAATCAATCGGAAATATATTTTTTTAAATGATCCTGCTAGGTTTGGTCAGGACTGTATGATTGATACGGCAGTTTGAAACGAACGAGACGTTCGAAGCGTCCGACGCAATCGGAACAATTGAAACTATTTGAACGGTTAGTAGAAATAAACGGCAGGGTCGATCCATTTTATCATCATGCCACGTAATTTTAACAAATAGAAGTAGTGAAAATAAAACTGCGGTAACAACGATGAAAATTGTTAAAAATTGTCCCTGTAAAAACAATAACAGCGCGCCGGTATCCGGTATCAAACACATTGTCTAGATGGCTGCATTTCAACGGGTGACGGATTAAATTTCTTTTGATTCAGAAATATTCATTCAATTTCTGACAAACATTCAAAGCTTTACACTATACCTCTACCAGCTTATTGATCGACACTAATCGTTGCTATAGTATGCTTCTAATAAATCAACCTAATTTATAAAAACAAATTGCATTATTGTTATTCGACGTTCGCCAGCCATCATAATACGGGTTTCTTCAACAATGCCTTGATTTAATCTGTTCCTTGTGCAAACGCATTGGCCTGACGGTGTGTATCCAAAATAGCAGCGGTATTTCATTCTTCCGAGGGAGGAACCCGCTTTCAGCAATCTACTACATATAGGATACTGCTGTCAAAAGGGAAGTATTTGTCAAAGTCCTTGGTGTTATGCTTGACGCAAATTTCATTTCCAAAGAGCATATTGATGATGTCATTGCTAAAAGATTTTCAGAACGACCAAAAAATTTCGCAATCCGGTATGCATCTAAGCCGTCTACTGCAGCATCTCTTCGTCCGGTGCTATAATATGCGAGCGTGCTCTGGTGTCGTACTACTGCTAATACTATTGATCGGATCTAAAACTATTCAGCGCAAATTTATTCGCTATGCTCTACGCTTTCTGCCCTGACGCGACCGTGCCAATCTTCCATCACATCACTCTCTCACTCCACTTGGTGACGGACAGACGTGGTTTGATCGCTCCTGCTTATCCTAGTATTTAAACGCGGCTTAATTAATCGTCCTGTGGCTGGTTGATACTTTATCGCTTGTGACTTTTGCACAACTTTGGGCTTTGCGATATCACTCGTTGTGTGCCTGCTTTCCAGTATATCATGTAATCCAAATGGTAAACCATTACATTTGTCGTGTTCGGGGGTGTGTGGCCGTTTGTTCCATGCTCACTGTGCCGGTGTCTCGGAATCCACGTTAAGTGAATTGTTGGCAGATTGTGGTCTGTGCTGGCTGTGCAAACAATGTGACGCCTTGCGTAAATCGAAAATCCTGTATTGTTTCCCGAGATTGAGGCCGCCTTGGTTAATTCAATGGATGGCATTTTCTCGTCTCTAGGAAACGCCATTAACTCGATAAGAGCGGATCTGCTTCTCCGTCTTAAGCAGGATCTATTTAGTGAGCTTTAGTGTGCTTACCGGACTTGGCGTTTACCGTACACGCGTAGGTTATTTAAATATGCAGCATCCGCTTACAGATCATATAACAGATATCACCATAAATTATATGTTTTGCGTCTTCAATCTTGTTTCCGTTCAAACCCTAGAGCGTTTTGGAATTACATAAACTCTATGAGAAACAATAACGGCCTCCCTACTAGTATGTCACTTGGTGATGTGCTTGCTACGTGCCCAAATGACATTCGTTCGCTTTTTGCTGATCATTTCTCGAGTGTCTATGAAAATGGTTTAAATAACTCTGCAAGCTTTGAGGCCAGTCTTTCATTCACCCCTCTGAATGTCCTGAATGTTGAATTTGTTTCTGTAAGCACTGCTTCTGTTTTACGTGCGTTATGTAACCTTAAACCATTCTTCGTGCCGGGTCCTGATGGTATTCCTGCTGCTTTACTCTTTCATTGTCGTGAAGCACTAGCCCTTCCTGTTTCTTTCCTTTTTAATCTTTCTTTGTCCACGGCTACTTTTCCGAATATTTGGAAACAAGCATGGATTGGGCCAGTTTTTAAAAAGGGCGATCGTGGTTGTATCTCTAATTATCGTAGCATATCTATTTTATCTGCGTTCAGCAAAGTCTTTGAATCTGTGATTCGTTTACCTCTTATGGAAATGGTGAAATCGTGGATCATTCCAAATCAGCACGGCTTTATGGCTGGCCGCTCCACCACTACTAATCTTATGGAATTTATTTCCTCAGCTCTCTCAAATCTGGACTCTGGCATACAGGTTGATGCTGTGTATACTGATTTCAAAGCTGCGTTTGATAAAATCCCCCATTCTCTGCTCATTGCTAAATTCAAGAAACTTGGTTTCTCTCATTTCTTTCTTGAATGGCTACAATCATTTCTATCGAATCGATTTTGCTGTGTTAAATTGAATGACGGTTTTTCTTATGAGTTTCATTGTTCGTCGGGTGTACCCCAGGGTAGTGTCTTGAGTCCTTTACTTTTTATTTTATTTGTTTTATTTTATTTGTTCTTCCATCCGATTCCTTCCTAATGTTTGCAGATGATTTAAAAATATTTTGTCCTATCACTGACTCTAATTCATGTGTCTCTCTTCAATGTCTGTTAGACTCCTTCTCCTTTTGGTGTTCTGCAAACTTTCTCTCGCTGTGTATCGATAAATGTGCTTGTATATCTTTCTCTCGGAGCTCAAATGTGTTGTCTCATAATTATTCATTAAATCGTGTTAATGTCATTCGTGATCTTGGGGTTCTCCTTGTTGTAAAGCTGTCATTCAATCAACATATTGAGCGCACCATTAACCATGCCAAGCCGGTCTCGTAGTACAGTCGTCAGCTCGTACGACTTAACAACATGCCCATCATGGGTTCAATCCCCAAATAGACCGTGCCGCCATACGTAGGATTGACTATCATCCTGCTATGGGAGGAAATAAATTAGTCACTGAAAGCCAAACCCACAAGTGGTACAGGCAGGCCTTGACCGACAACGGTTGTTGAGCCAAAGAAGAAGAATTAACCATGCCAATAATGTACTAGGAATGATTTGTGCTATGGCAAATGATGTGCGTGACCCTATATGCCTTAAAGCCCTTTTCTGTAGCTTATTCCGCCCTATTTTAAAATACGCTAGCATTGTGTGGTGCCCAGTCAGCTCGGTATGGATTGAAAGGGTTGCAAGTGTTCAACGCAGATTCACCCGTATTGCCATTAGGCGTCTTTTAGGCCAATCGGGTGCTTCTCTTCCCCCTTATGAAGTCCGGTGTCGTATGCTTGGATTGATGACCCTGCACGGTCGTCGCTCTGCTTCTCAAGCTTTGCTCATCAGCGGTTTGCTTTGGAACGAGATTGATTGTCCTTCACTACTTAACAGAATACCGCTGTAAGCGCCTGCTCGCTTTCTTCGACGCCGCGATTTCCTTCAAATCCCGTCGAGAAGAACGCTTTATGGCACCAATGATCCGTTTTTTCGATCCCTCCATCGCTTCAACAGTGCCTCTAGTGTGTTTGATTTTCATATTCCCCCTCAATTCCTTCGCCCCCTCTTCCTTCAGTTCTTTGACTCCCTTTTTGTTTCCCCATCCTAATTCTTTCATCTTACTTGTGTTGGCTGGGTCGCAAATTGCTTGCTGTCTAGTATATGTTTGTCTAGTTAGATTTAAGTATTTGTTTGTTATCATTAATTTTAAGTTTTAGTCAGTAAGTTTCCCTATATTTAGCCCTCTGAGGCAGATATTTGTATCTAAATAAATAAATAAATAAATAAATATACTGCATGGTGCCGTCTTCTTGCCATTGAGCCTCTTGCCGTAAAGAGACATAACGCACAGTGCCTTTTAATCGGTGGTCTTCTCAACGGTGCCATCGGCTCACTGTCTCTGTTGTCCCGTATCAACATGCTTGCACCATCTCGGCCGCTAGAAATATGGCGTGGAGGCGTCCGCCATGAAGGCTGGGACTGGCAGGCGAAGGCGCGAGACCCTGAGCGGTTTCTCCTGAGGCAGACCAAGACCGCAAAGCCCGGATAAGTAAGTAAGTAATTAATTACAAAAATTGGCAGAGTACTAGTTCTTAGGACTCCTTACAGGATGGACGTTGGGGCCCCGAGGATGGCGAATCATTCCCCCCCCCTCCCCCGCAGTCAGCAACAGTTATAGAAGGGCATGTGGCCGATGATCGTTAGGGCCCCATGGCATCCCCACCCCTCCCCTCCCCCCTCCCTGCTCATCATCTGTAGGTGGCCTCAATTCGTCTTACCGGCTAGGGCCCCTGATATCCTAAATCCGGCACTGGGGATATCTTCAGAGCAGTTCAAAGATAGATTCCGGCTTCTGCCATGGCTAATGTAATGCTGCGAGTATTACTATCACTTTTGTAATAATTGCTGCTATAGTGCAACGGCATTATTTTGAAAATCTTCAATTATGTCACTGTGCCAGTTGAATTAAATAATTAATAATGATAATAATAATAAGTATTGCAATATTAATGGGAATATTAGAAGCAAATAACGACAAATAAAAAAATGTAACTGCTTACTGATATGATGAGGGCATCGGTACATACAATTATGGCCAGCCCTGTGCAAAATGGCAATCATGCAACTCCCTACAGTATTTGATATGAATTAAGTAAAATTCACAAAAAAAAAAAAATACAGAAACACACATACAAAACCACTGCTGGGCATGAATGAAATTAATGTATCGTATTTGACGTCGCTTGTGGCCGATGGACGGCGCCTGCGCAACATTTTCATGTCACCCATGGACGGAAAGCTTGTTTGAAGATGTATGTTTCTATCAATAGCATTCCGAAGGTGTGCAGAGCATACGGAAGAGAAAGAAAATTTGCTACCACTCATCAATTTTGCATTTTTGCAGCATACGGTATTGTGAGAAAGCAGCACAAGCGGTAAGCAGCATGCACCAAACGTCTTTCGAACGCCCCGCAGGCATCGGTGTGCTGGTGTATTTGTAAAGTAAAAACGTAGCTTTGTGAAATAATGCCGTTCATGCACTGTAGTGTACCGGATTGAGCGGAACACTGATAACAAAACGGTGCACCATTAGCAGCACACCACACGGGGCACACACGGGTCGATAGGTAAGTCCGCACCAGCAGCAGTGGGCCATCGAGTGTGTTGGGCGAGCTTCTGGAGAAGGGCCCGCACAACTCGCGCAAATAGAACCATCGTTAGGTGTTTGCTGCGTTAGGTGGTTGTGGCGTGTGTGGCTCATTTTTGCTGCAAAAGCATACATTTGTAGCATTCAATTTTGTTTGGCAGCATATTTCATCTCTTCCCCTCCCGGACGGAAGCCGTGGGTGCAAGTAAAAATGACCTTTCGCAGCATTCGTTTGTCCTACATTGCAATATGGAACATCTTCTTGGTGCTACCAATCGTCACCTCTGACAATGACTATATCTCAGGTAAGCAAGCAATTAATTGTGCAAAGTTTAGTGTGCAGTTTGAAGTTTTCTGCTGGCAATAATAAGAAAAAAAAACAACAAATGAAACTTAAAAACGCTCATCGATCGATACAGCGATACACACATACGTGTGTGATCTAAACAAAGTGAACAAAGCAAATCCTGTGTGAAGCCATCACCAATCTCTCTTCCATATTCGTACTATTTTCTTAGTGATTCGAACTTGTTGCTTCTCCCCACATGTATTGCTTTGTGTTCAATGTGATCGTTATCAGGAGTTAGCTTATTGATTTGTTCAATAGAATAATAGTACAGAAGCTTCCCTGTCAGCAAAACGTTGGTGGTAAAATCAGAATGCATTGACGTATGGCTTAAATAATGTACATTCAAAGCAATTAATAGCATCGTAAATGATCCACGCAAAACGCATTGATTACACGGGATAATGTATTGCATATGTACATTGATTGAAAAAATGCAATATGCTAAACTGCATCCATTTCTACACAGGCTACCATCGTCGATTGCACCCGATGACCCCAGTGTCGTGGACATCAAAAGGTGATTTAAAGCATTCTTGTTTACCCCTGTTAACAACTCCCACCCTTATCTTTACACATTAACCTTTCCCGCCCTCCTTCCACTTACAGATGGACACGATACGAGGGACAATCTGGTGAAAACGATCAACATTTTCATCGAGGAACAGGCGCGTCGCCGCTTTCTCGAGCATCTGCAGCGACTGCAGGCGGCAGGAAGCAAAAGCATACCGGCCCCTTCGTATCTTGGCACTGGCGAACTGTCGGACGAGTATCGACCAACGTACACGTACCAGTTGCCGCTAAACAATCAGATTGACTCAAGCGAACCGATTAACTTTGCCGTTGGTCCCAGCGATCCTCGATTCTACGACCAAACTACTGGCCTGGGCCGTGAATCGGACCTCGATGAGCTCGGCGGTGCGCTGGGTGACGGTGGCGATGGACCGTCTCCCTACGACAGCACGGAACGGCTCGGAACTGGACTGAACGATGGTCATTCCGTGTTGGCACCGGGCGGTGAAAGCGTCGCCGCCCAGAAGCCGATTGAGGACTACCGCCATCCACCACCACCACCTCCGATACGTCCCAAGATTGGAAAGGGTACGAACGGGCGCAAACCATTCAAGAATGGAACACTGACGACCCTATCTACTACCGCGTCGGATCGGAGCAGCTCCAACGGCGTCGTGCAGCAACCGATCGAGATCGGCACCGGATTGGGCATGTATCTTATTGCACTGATCGCTGGTATCAGTGCAGCCATTACGGTAGCCCTTATTTCGATAGGTTTCGGATGGTACACGTAAGTGTTTGATTGCGCTCCCCAGGCCACACTCTGCACTGTATTCTGCACGATTTGTATTGTAAATGTATTTTATTTTCGATCACGCACAAACAGCCTTCACAAAAGGACCAAAGCGGCAGCGGACGTTGAGTATCCGGCGTACGGTGTAACGGGACCAAACCGGGACTCGGCCGCAGGTATCGGAGTGGCAGCGGCCACCGCAGGCGATCGAAAGCTCGCACAGAATGCGCAAATGTACCACTACCAGCATCAGAAGCAACAAATAATCGCAATGGAAAATACGACGCGCAGTGCGGCCCACTCGGAACAGCCGAGCGAGGATGAGAACGAGGAAGGTGACTACACCGTCTACGAATGTCCTGGGTTGGCACCGGTAAGCAAGCGCCTATATTTGAAGGCTGAGAGTAAGTTTTTGATCCACATTGCTTTACATTACACAGACCGGTGAAATGGAGGTGAAGAATCCTCTCTTCTTGGAGGATGGGCCTATTAATGGTGTCTCCCTGCAGCCATCGATTAGCGGCGAAGGCCCAGCTATTGGGGTGGTATATTTGGAAAAAGCGGTACAGCCGCAGGCTCACAACAATTTGAAGAAATCGGTAAGGAATATTTGCAACATATTTACCGCCAAACATATTGTGAGATGTGCTAATTTCCCTTCCCCTCGTCGTTACAGGGAGAATAAGCCTAAACCCTTGAAAAGTGTTGCAGATGCCGCTCACATTGATATCCCGTTCCTTGCCCAATATCCAGTACCTAACATTTCAGATCAGTGTTTTTAGTCGTACGTTTTAGCCTGAAGCAATCTATGAAGCTTTGCCGATGCTCCCTGTCCATTCAAGGCCTAAGGTTTTACATTTCATTCCAATCAATTCGTCGTCTTCATTGAATGGGATTGCTACTGCAGCATCCAATAACTTACTCCTACTTCTAAAACTGTTATCAAACAATGCCAATATTTTACACTTTAAACTTCTTCTCTATACTATTATTGTTATTATTACATTCTCCCAATCCTTTCATGATGGATCCGAATCCGGTCATGTAAAACAAAACGAACAAACTGATAACTTGAACAAAGTTACTGTAGCATGTTAGAGTAACAGTGCATGATGATCAATATATATATACACTTTGAAATGATAAAATAAACTTCTATATTTATACACATACACAACCAAAACACATATACATAACTATATATATATATCAATGTTAATAAATTGTATCGAATCAGAGATTTTATTCTTGCCTAAGCAATGTGCAATTAAAAACCAAAACCAAATAGCAGCAACAGAAAAGACACACAACACATGTTACCAGTCGAAGAGGCTATAGTCAAATGATGAGTCGAGTTTTAGTGGCACCTGAAGGTGCGGATTGTTTCTAGGACAGAAAGAAGATGCATGATAGGGACTGTATGATAGAACACGAACGAACAATTGTACTAGAGCATCAGCATTTATAGACTTGTGCGAGAACTATAATCACTAGGGAGAATGAAACACGATAGGCATTTTAAATACGAACGCACGTGTACGGGCTCGAATGTGTAGCGCTGATGACAAATGGTCTAATTGAACTATACTTGTAATGATCGTCTACTAACCGAACAGTACCGTATGAGGAGCGAAATCACTGGTTCCAATGTATAACGCATGCCCAGTCCAATAATACCCATCATTTCCCTCGTACGTGTGCTGTCAATTGCCGTAGAACAGATTTTCTTGAACATTTTCCCAGTGACAGGTTGAAGGACATGGACACATTTTGAAAAACAAAAGCCAACATATACTTTGAGCCACTCGTGTGGATTAGGATTGGTGCAATACACCGATCAGCAAGTACAGGGGCAACCGTAGTTTGAACAAAACAATAAAACTTGTGTACTTCAACAACAATGTGTGAATAAAATAAATACATAGCGTCATGTACATGTGCATACTATATAATGTTAATGTTTTACTGTTTATTTGTTCGCAACGAGGCTGTACACAATGGTTGTCTTAAATACTAATCCCTAATCTAAACTGATCGCCTATACATAATCCAGAGGAAGGGAGGGGACGATAGAGAGTACCAGATAAACCAGAACGGAAAGCGGAGGGGGAGATGTAGAAATCAAAAAGGTAGGATGATTCATTGAATGTACGGATAGCACGCAGCAATGAGTCAGTCCGTTCCACTGCAGTACGACGGAGACCGATGAATAAAGAGGAACTGGTACGGAGGGAACGGATGGGGGCGTAGACAGGGATTGACGAGAGCAACGTAGGGGCATCAATATGGTTAAGAAGGATTGAAGACTATGAAGACGCTTTGTGCGCTTGACCCTCGAACATCGAGGGACTGCAAACCGAGCAACCGACATCTGTCTCCATAAGGAGGCAATGCAGAGTGTCGTACACCAAGAGTGCTCAGGCATTCTTCGGGAAAGACCTTTGCACACGCTCCAAACGGTCAATGTATATCCTTGCCGAAGGAGACCAAATTATTTTATTAGTTAAATTCAACGGCCCGTATGTGGTCCTCTTCAAGCGGGTTGCAATAAGGTAAAACAAAACTTTTAACATGAACTTAAACGCAGTAAAAAATAAGTTAACACAAAGTAAGTCTACGATCCTCTACGTCGAGTAACGATCTAGTGCGGAGCGATCGCGATGGGACGTAAAAGTTGAGACTGGAGAGTAGCGCCGGACAGTCAATGGAGTTGTCCAGCAGTCCAACGACAAATAACCTCTGGGCGTTACAATTATGTTGCTTCGGTGACTCGATACCTAGCAGCGCACATCGACCGTAATAATCCACTCCAGGAGCGCAAAGCGAACCACGTGAATTTGCGCTGAATCGACTCCAAACGGGCCAGGGGGCGGGCAGCTGATGGCCACCATATTCCGAGCAGTTCTCAAGCAATGATCTGACCAGTGGACAGAAGAGCGTTTTTAGGCATGATAGATTACGGATGATATAGACATCATTGGTCTGCGGCTCTCCTATGTAGCAGAAGCCTATCAAGGGATCGAGCAGGCGGCAGAGAGCCTCGGATTGCAGATAAACGAGGCAAAGACCAAACTGATGGTGGCAACATCAGCGGGCCCACCAACAAATAATCAGAATCTACGTAGGCGTGACGTGCAGATAGGTGAACGCACTTTTGAAGTCGTCCCACAATTCACCTATCTTGGGTCAAAGGTCAGCAATGACAACAGCATGGAAGCTGAGTTGCGCGCAAGGATGCTGGCTGCCAACCGGTCATTCTACAGCCTGAAAAAGCAGTTCACCTCCAAGAACCTGTCGCGACGGACGAAGCTGGGACTATATAGTACCTATATAGTACCAGTACTCACATACGCCTTTGAGACATGGACACTGTCCAAATCTGACGAAGCCCTCTTAGCCGCGTTCGAGAGGAAGATGCTCAGAAGGATACTTGGCCCCGTTTGTGTGGAAGGACAATGGAGGAGCCGCTATAATGACGAGCTATACGAGATGTGCGGCGATCTCACTGTCGTACAGCGTATCAAGCTCGCCAGGCTCCGGTGGGCTGGCCATGTTATACGCATGGAAACGGACGACCCAGCCCGTAAAGATTTTTTAGGCCGTCCACAAGGACAGAGGAGGCGTGGTAGGCCCAAATTGAGGTGGCAAGATGGCGTTGAGGCGTACGCCATTAAGGCCGGGATAACGGACTGGCAGACGAAGGCGCGAGACCGTGAGCGGTTTCGGACACTCCTGAGGCAGGCCAAGACCGCAAAGCGGTTGTAGTGCCGGATAAGTAAGTAAGTATTGATTGTCAACAGCATTTATGTACGTTAACACTAGAACCGCCGATGGGACTTTTTTGACCCATCGCACTCGAAAAAGGGGTGTTATTCCGCTTGCCGTCGTGACAAACCATTGAAATTTTCTGACTTTTATTTATTTTGAACGATCTTTCGAATGCGCTAATAAAAATTATTGTATTCCATATGGTTCTTTAAAAAAATCATTTTTATCCTAGAACCGCCATATGGGACATTTTTGTCCCATAAGCAAATTTAATTGTGATGGCTGGCATCCCTGCTGTCAACGAGTGAGGGGTGTGCTTCTGCAAGTCTGGCAGCACTGGCGTGTACGCATTTTGTGACAAGGCATGTCAATACGAATATAACAATAAAAGTGCGCGAAAGTATTTAACTACATACGTGCTTTTACTCTTGCTTACTACGTGCTTATGTTTTCGCTATATTCAATCGGTTAGTCCATAAAAGCATTCTACCGTACACTCTAGCGCAATTTTATTAGTAGCACTGGTTCGTCGTCTTATTATTATTATTATTATTATTATTTATTAATCTTCAACGGGCCGTATGGCCTAATTAAGATGTAACAGTTCAATAAAAAAAATACATAGCAAAAACAAGTTTTGCATCGCAATTCACTGCGGCCACGGCAAAAGCCGGAGACGTTCCTTGAAGCACTGAGTTGAGATGTCGAAGTCGAAGCAATCCGAGACAGTGTTGAAGACAGCCGACATGCGGAACATAGGGTCTGACCGACCAGCACTGGAACGGGGTTGAGCGAGCCGTAGAGTTTCTCTAGACCTAAGTGTTCGGGATGGTGCATAGATATCGACTCGATGCAACAAAGGCGATGAGTCGATAGAGCCATTTAGCAATCCAGCGATGAAAGAACACTGTGCATTGCGTCTTCTAACCGAAAGAGGTTCAAGGCCTAGAAGACGGCACCGCGCAGCATACGGAGGAAGATTATTGCGATCCTGCCAGGGAAGTAGGCGTAGGGCATATCTCGTGAGCTTACGTTGAATCGCCTCAAGTCGAGCAATTGAAGAAGCGGTAGTTGGGCTCCAGACTACGCACAAATATTCCAGAACCGAACGAACGATACAGTTGTACACAGCTTTGATGCACATGGGGTTGCGGAATTCATTAGTTGTCCGGATAACCACGCCAAGTAATTGATTTCCTCTGGCTACAACGTCATCGATATGCTGTTTAAAGTTCAAACTAGAGTCAAGCAGAACGCCCAGGTCTTTGGCATGATTCTGTCGATTAACTGCAGTGCCGTCCATGAAGTAGGTCCCAGTCACTGGGCTCCTGCATCGACTAAAAGACACACAGTAGCATTTCTCGATGCAGATAGTCAGTCCATTACGCTTGCACCACGAACTGAAAATTTCGATGCAGTCTTGCAGGAATGTACAATCACCTGTGTTGTGAATAGGCGCAAAAATTTTTGCGCCGTCGGCAAACAGACTGATACTGTCGGGAGGTAAAGCAAGGGTAACATCGTTGATAAACAATATGAAGAGAAGCGGGCCAATGTTGCTTCCTTGTGGCACACCCGAGCTGCTCACTATTTCTTTGGACATGTGCTTTTCAATTTTCACGATGTATGTGCGATTAATTAGGTACGACTTAAGCCACTGTACGAGCGGGCTGGGAACTCCTAGCTTATCGAGTTTAGCGAGAAGAATTGCGTGCGGAAGAGAGTCGAATGCTGCTTTTAGATCTGTATAAATTGCATCGACTTGAGCTCCGGCATCAATTTGACTAGTGCAATAGGTTACAAATTCAACCAGGTTCGTGGTAGTCGACTTTTTTGGCACGAATCCATGTTGATACGGACTTAGGTAGCTGCGGCATGCATGTAGCAGATTTTTGTATATCACTAGTTCGAACACCTTGGCAATGGCACACAAGGATGTAATACCCCGGTAGTTGATTGTATTGTTGTATTGTATTGTTTATTGTATTAAGTGATTGGCCAAACAAGCGGCCTTATCACTGAATTAAAACTAAAACTTAAATAACTAACGCAGTGTACAATGACAAAACGGATCAACAAAATCTAGTAGGTAGGTGCCAGTCAAATAAAATGTAACGCTGATTAAATTTACGGGCCATCGCAGTCATTGGGTCGTTCTCGCTGTATGCACGTCTTGTAAGGTCAGTTCTTATTAGTCTGTAGTTACGGAACACTCTAGGAGGGACATTTATGTTGACTCTAGCCAGTAGTTCTGGCGAATCTATCTCACCGACAATAAGTTTGGACAAAAACGTACATTGGGCATTATCACGTCTCCTAGCAAGTGTGTCCAGACCAAACAACAAACAACGAAATGGCATCTGTCCTGTCACCCTTTTTGTAAATAGGAACCATCCAAGATTTCCTCCACGCTTTGGGAAAGTAGCCATTGGCTAGCGATGCATTGAACAATTTTGCAAGGATAGGTGCTACTGTCGTTTGACAGCGTTTCAGCACGGTAGAAGGAATTCCGTCGGGTCCAGGAGCGAAGGAAGGCTTTAGTTGCGCTAGGGCAGATAAAATGATCTCACTGTCGATGAAAGGAGTGCTCATGTTAATTGCTCCAGCCGGAGTGTTGACGAGAGCAGCATCAATGGTATCGGTATCATTCATGGCCGGTGAAAAGCAATCTGCGAAGCGATCCGCGAAGAGATTGCACATTTCATTAGTGTTGGCACTTGTTGCTCCTTTGTACGTAATGGATTTCGGTGTATGCGTGGATTTTGTTTTGCTGTTGTAGAAGCGCCAAAACGAGTCAGGCCACCTGCAGAGGTTACGTTGAATTTTACTCAAATATCTGCGATATCGAAACCTGTTATAGCTGCAGTATAAAGAGTGCGTGTCAAAGTAGATCGAGCGAGATCTTTGGCAGCGGCGCGTTTGGTAGTGACGATAAGCAGCTCTTTTTACACGTTTGAGTCGTTTGAGTGTGCGGACCGCCCAGGGGGGGTTAGGTTTAGGACGCTGATAAAGATTTATCATACCTAATTATGGAGTTTATTAATTATTTTACCACATGAAACTCTTAGGAAATAATAAACATGTCTAAATATGTACACATAACGAATGGGACAAAATTGTCCCATATGGCGGTTTTAGTAAGGTTGAAAAGTCCGGCGGTTCTAGTGTTAAAACAAATAATCGTCCAGTCCAGTCCAGCCTTGGACAAATCTTCATTTGACAGTCGGAGAGTGCAAGGTGCCATATAAGTCCTTCGTAACTGTTACTCCCGTCCTGCCAATATCCATAAAAATCCTCATTCATTATAGCGATCAAAAACAGAGTCATAAGCCCACCTGTATTTTATCTAATCACATTGGTCTTAGTATTTTCCCTCATGGAAAGCTTGAAATTGTTTGTAACAGCCTGATTGTGCTGACATCTGATTTCATCTGTTTTCTAAATTTTTTGCTGAAATAAAATGTTCTAAGCTGCAAATATATCTTAAAAGGGGTTCGACCTATCCCAAAACAATAAGCCACAAAAATTAACAGCTTGCGTTTTAAATTCCTGTTGGTTCAGTGATTTTGTTAATTTTTCACAAGTCTTTTTCTTATAGAAATTACTTTTCTGTCACCAAGTACCTTGATGGCTACCTTGCTTAAGAATAAAAATAGTAATATTGCAAAAACCACATACAGATTGATGAGATACTTCCGAACATTCCGGGTTTTATGCATTAGTATGAAATTGAAGCTAAAATGCGAGTTGTTTCTTTTAAAAAACACATCAAATATGTTGCAAACAAATCTATTTTCCTCTATTCAAAGGTTATATCAGAATATTCATTGCTTAAAAAAAACTGTTTTACCATAAAATTGTTCGGGATTAAGTGTTCATTTTTATCAAAATAAACAGTTTTTGGAATTCTTATCTTTTTTGTGCATCCATGCATAGAAAGAGGGTACGATAAAATACTGACAGGGTTTTATGACGTTGCATGTTCTGATAATTAGTAGAGAAACCTACGAAGTTGAACATTTCTTCATATTTCAGATGTTTGGAATTGACTGAAATGTACTGTAGTAGCAGAATACTTCTAAAAATAAATTTTGGCTCAAGCGGTCGTGGGTCCAACCGAAAGACCCCGCGGGCCACTAGTTTGACATCTCTGGCTTAGATGAATGAGACAGACTGAGCTGTGAAGGCATCGACCAGTAGGAGCAGAAAAATTGCTAGAGAAATGCTCAGCAAATAGAGAACAGATGTCAGCAACACCATCCGCAGTCGTAGAACCACAGGGGGAGATTACAGAAGGACAGGGAGATTTTCTTTCGCTATTGACATAGGACCAGAATGATTTAGTATGAGAATGCAATCGATATTGCCGTCTACCAAGGTAGAGTTTGTATTGTGCACAGTTGTAGATGCGAAAAGCATTGGCAGCATATTTAAAAACACTGCGGTGGTAATCAGAGTGCGTGAGTCGAAGATTACGGAGCGCTCGAGATCGGTCTCCGTATAGGGAGCGGAGGGTGGTATTAGATCACGGTGGGGAAGGAGAGGGAACAACATTGAGGATAAGCTGATCTAACTAAAGCGGTCATGTGGTTCACGGCATCATCGACAAAAATATTTAAGTCTAAAAACGACCAGTCATACTGAGACAAAATGCTCGCAAATTTTCCGCAGTCTATTACTAGACTAATAGCACTGACGACCAACGCTTACTTTAAACTAGAGTGTAGGGGGATTACAGGCGCGTAAAGTGATGCTAATTCATTTGTAAATACTAAATCTAACTATCTGCTAAGCGTATTTAGGATGCCGCATAGTTGTATAAGATTGTATTCATTGATTGCGTCGGTAAAATAAGTTGCTGAAGGCGATATGTTGGATGGAACAAAGTAATTGTTTACAGAGACCCATTTAATCGTGGGTTGGTTGAAGTCACCGCATAAAAGCAGTATATCCATCTCTTTCATGGGTTTCTGCACTGCTAGTATTGAGAAGAAGCATATAGAAGTAATATAGAGTAATTAGATGTGTAGATTTGAATCCATACTAACTCTAGCGAGGGCTGCGAGATTTGTAATCTGGATGATCGAAGTTTAGTTGTGCAGGCAATCAACACCCCACCTCCTCGCGTGAGCGCAATATTAACGAATGAACGATAACAGCGGTAGATGGAGTATTTATCATTAGCAAAGAGCGACGAGGGTATGGTGTCGTCAAGTCATGTCTCGGTGAGAATGATAATATCGTGAGCGGCTTCACAGAGAGAAAGAGTTTAAGATCGGTTAGCTTCGTGCGCCATCGCGCGTGTTTTGGTAGTAAGGGAAGATAGGTAAAGACGGACACTGCGGGTATGATGGATACTTCTCATAAATGCATAATTAAGGTAATTTTCGAATAATTCAACAATGAAGCATTCAAACATTCAAACACCCGATAGGATAGCATCATTTGTTTTTGTTATTGTTTATGTTATTATGTTATGTTATTTATGTTATTTTTCTTAAAACACAAATTTTTGTGTTATTTTTCTCCATCGCCATCTTAAAGTTAATGGGGCACCAAATTTCGCTCCGTGTGTCCGACAATCCACAGCAGTTCATCAAATTGATGGTATACTCTACAATTTCGTAATTTTTTGTTCTTTGCCCAGTTATTAAGCTGTACTGGAAAAGGTTTTTGCCACTCTATATATAATTTACGGAATATCATAAAAATTAAACTTTACCTGTTTTAGTTTATTTTTACGGACGTGTACTATAAACATCTTAATTTGAAGTCAGGCTTTAAGGTGGTACACCTATGATTACAAGGACGAGTGATGAATGACACAAGGACAGGTAAATAATGAAACATGGCCATTACAAGTTCCATGTAAAATATTATAAGAAAAAGAGTCTAAAGGAACTAATGGTAAATTGTCCTAAATCGTACAGTCGGACCATATTTTAAATGTTAGAGCAATTTGGCGTCAACTTGTAGTAACAACTAATCCAATATTTTAAGCCTTCCATTTTTCATTATCTTGATTTTATGATTTTTTTTTACTAAAAAAATACCCAATGAATGCGTAAATACCTATTTTTAATGGAGTGAATCATTAAATCACTTGGTAAAAACAATGACAACATAACTTTCACAAAAAGGACAAGACTGATCGAACAATTTAAATGTAACGGACAGTATAAGTTATCTTAATACACAAATTATATCCAGCTGTACTATCCAATTTAGTGAGCCTCTCTATCTGTGTATAGGAAAACATTCCGCCCACCAAGAATACAGCAACATTTGTAGGGCACAAATAACTCTCGGCCATACGCCGACTGCTACGAATATACAGCTCAACGTATTGCCTGGCATCTTCTGGGACAACACCTTTCTTTTGAAGAGGCAAATGACGTCAAAATGAACTGAAAGTCACTATAAAAAAGAGGCCATTATTCCACCAAACTCCGATCGCGAGATTGAACTTCTCACATGTCTCAGGAACCATAAGGAACTTTCGGATGAGAATACCTACGCTAAGGTCCATAAGGCTAAGGAATTTGTTGGCATTACACGATCATGCCTACCAAAATCATACATAATTAGCACAATCAACCGTTAAGCCTCCTTCCTACTGATAAATGCGATCGAACTACAATCGGCAATCGGAACGACGATCAGACTAGCGTTAGAGTACCGGCATCGCCCTGAACTGCCATCATACACTATCAATCCTCAAGAAAGCCTTTCTGCGTCACTATTTTAGTGCCCTACCTACAGCCAGTGACCTTTGTCGGTGGTGCATTTCGCATGCACCGAATAGTACAAACAAGAGGCAATCTTTCTGCAATGCACTTTGTATCACGATCCGGAAAGCACTACCAATGTTGGCTAGCGAATGAATGAAACGTGTTCAAGCCCACCCGTACACGGGTTCGAGTGGCGGGGCAAACGAGCGCGCCTTCCCGGCACCGATGTATTTGAAAATCGTTTGGTAAGTGGGGAAAATGCTATATTACTGACCACTGCGCGCCGCTACAGAATGAGTCCAATTCTGCCAGCTCGAAGGCACGCACCAGTGCAGGATTAAACAGGTGATTGTTAATTTATACGTGTTGGTCCTGATAGCAGGATACTTTGATCTCGAGTGTTGTTTGTTAGTTGATATGTGCCGTTGGTGAACGTTTTTTGTTTTTTTATTCAATTGTGAGATACAAAACACAGATTCCCGTCAACGCAAAGAGCTTTGTGTGTAAATTAAGTGCATTCGGCAAGTGGAATTGTGCCCCACTTTTGGGGAATTAATGTTAAGTTTAATAATTTCCCAGGCCCAATTTCAATGTTTCCACAATGAGATCACTGGCACAGGCAAAGGAAATCCGGGAAAATACAGCCAAAATATGGAATGTTAATACGTTGTTTCAATGTAGCATTACTTTTCAGTAAACAGTAAAGATGGTTTTACCAGAAACCTCATTATCTGTTCGGAAGTAGTTTAAGTCGCTTAATTTGAAAACAAAAATCGTTCAGGGAACAATTTTCCTCACCATTGTTCTTAAATCATGATGTGATTACTATTGATGTCGGTAAATCTGTAGACCGTACAACGGAATTCCCGTTGCACTGACAGTGGATGCACACTTTTGCAGTGGCGCAGTGTATCGTTGCATTCCAGCCATAGTCATGTGGGGGTTACCAGCTGCCAGAACCCGTTTCTGCAGCATCTCCGCATTACATAAAAGGTAGGCCAAAGTGACGCAACAAGCAAGCCTGGCCTAAGACTATCAAGCTATTCCTCTCCTTCGTGTCACCTCATTAGCGCACCTTGGTTGAGCTTTCCTTCAACACATCATGGTTTAGATTTTCCCTTTATTATTAGAAAGGATTTCTTTACATTCCCGTTTCGATATTGGACCCGGTATTTACACACTTCACCGGGTGTAAAGAAGTCCCCGCTACTATATATTTTCGTTTAGCATTTGCTTTTTTTTTTACATCTTAATCGAGCTCCATCGTTGAGCTTTCGACTAAGCTTCTACCTATCAACTTGCATAATCTGCATTTGCCAGGGTAAAAGTAATGTGTGGCCAAATGTGCAAGTGCATGCTTATGTAATGCCGCATTCAATTTCCAACCATGTGGCCTGCCATGCGTGATGAAGCCGGCTTCATCGCAGCTACTACTTACTTGCCGGCATTCGGAGCGCGCTGGTCCGATCCGACGGCATTGCAGCATTGAGGCTGTGTTTGTTGTTTGTGCACTTGTGGAACCGTCCTATGTGCGCAGTGTGCGATTCGTTTTTATTGCTTCAGTGAATGTTTTTAAGGGCCTGTCGGTAAAACGCCCTTTCGATTGCCTCATGTGCCCAGTAAAGAATGATCGAGTAGAGCCACGATCGGTTTGGGGCATTATGCACTTTTATATTCTAGTACTTTCTAGCTCCGCAACTCATGCTTTCTGTATCAGAAATGAAAAGCTTGTTTCTTATCTGCTTTCACCCCCGTAGTGGTAACAGCGGAACACCCCCGGATCACCCAGCAATGTGGTACTTTGTGGCACTTTGCGTAGTGCTGTTGCTGTTATGGCTTCACCTGGATAACTTGAAGCCCCTCAATTTCCCGCCCGGTCCCAAGTGGTACCCGATCGTCGGGAGCGCTCTCTCGATCATGAACGCACGCAACAAAACCGGTATGCTGTGCAAAGCGGTCGAGCATATTGCCCAGGACTATCCCGACCACCGTGGTGTGATCGGCTTCAAAATAGGGAAGGATAAAGCGGTCATGGCGATCAATGCCGAGTCGCTGAAGGAGATGATGAACAACGAAGACTTTGACGGGCGGCCCACCGGGATATTCTACGAAACGCGCACCTGGGGTCTACGGCGCGGTGTGCTGCTAACGGACGAACAGTTTTGGCAGGAGCAGCGCCGTTTCATTGTGCGCCATCTGAAAGAGTTTGGTTTTGCGCGCAAGGGCATGACGGAAATCATTCAGAACGAAGCGGCTCACATACGCAAGGACTTTGAGGAGCTGATCGCGAAGGGCCAGGGTAAGGCGACGGTGCAGATGCAGGGTGCCTTTTCCGTCTACGTCCTGAACACGCTCTGGCTGATGATGGCGGGAGTTCGCTACAGTAAGGATAACGACGACCTAAGATATCTGCAAGCGCTACTGCACGAGCTGTTCACCAACATTGACATGATGGGAGCGCTTTTTAGCCACTTCCCTTACCTTAGATTTGTGGCGCCCAGGCTTTCGGGCTACCGGCAGTTTGTGGAGATACACGAGTGCATGCACAAGTTCATCGGTGCCGAGGTGGAGCGGCATCAGAAAAACTTCAACCCAGACGACGAACCGCGCGATCTGATGGATGTGTACCTGCACACGCTGCAAAACAATAATGCACCGTCGGACAGTTTCTCCCGCGAGCAGCTGCTGGCCGTTTGTTTGGATATGTTCATTGCCGGCTCGGAAACAACCACCAAAACGCTCGACTTTTCCTTTCTGTACATTGTGCGCAATCCGAAGGTGATGCGGCGGATTCAGGAAGAAATCGATGACGTCATTGGTCGCAATCGGCTACCAACTTTAGAGGACCGTGCAAGGTACGTTACAGATGTAGAGCGATAAAAAACGGTTTTAATGTTTTTTTTTAATATGTGTAATTAACACTCACCAACAATCACTTTTCCGTTTCACCGCCAACAGCATGCCGTACAGTGAAGCTACAACACTCGAAGGACTTAGACTGTTCATGTCGAATACGTTTGGTATTCCACATCGAGCACTCAAAGACACTACTCTGTGTGGTTACCACATTCCCAAGGTAAGCTTGTGCGGCGCACACTTGGCCTACTAGATTCCGCTGGATTTAACTTTGCTCGTTTTCACAACCAGGACACCATGCTTGTGGGCATGTTCCGCGGTATGATGCTCGACGAGAACCTGTGGGAAAATCCGACCCAATTCAACCCCGAGCGTTTCCTCAAGGACGGAAAATTACACATACCGGCCCAGTACCACCCGTTCGGAGTCGGCAAACACCGGTGCATGGGTGAGCTGATGGCGAAAAGTAACCTTTTCCTGTTCCTGACCACAACGCTGCAGTCGTTTGATCTCTTGTTGCCGGATGGAGCACCCATACCGTCGGACATTCCGATTGACGGTGCAACGCCTAGCGTTCGGAAATATCATGTCGCCATACGGGCCAGGCACTAATGGTTGTTGGATTGCAAAATATCGTGTCGATATTAATTTGTTCTATAAGTCTGTTTCAATCGGTTGACGCAAACAAATGTTTGAATTCCGTTAAGTCCGTGGCGAGTTTTTAAACAATTAAAGCAACACACTTAAATATGTTTCCCGTGATCTTTCGCTGTTTGTCGGTTGGCCCGGGATGGGTGAATGGCTGTAATCTTCGTCTTCTTTGGCTCAACAACCGTTGTCGGTCAAGGCCTGCCTGTGCCACTTGTGGGCTTGGCTTTCAGTGACTAATTGATTTCCCCCCCTAGCAGGATTGTCAATTTTACGTATGGCGGCACGGTCTATTTGGGAATTTAACCCATGACGGGCATGTTGTTAAGTCGTACGAGTGGCTGTAATACATCCGAAAATATTACATTTACTTTTAATTTTTTTTTTCAAATATCATTTAAATCGATGACTCAAAAATGCAGTTAAATACCGATTCCAAACAATAATATTGATGGTTTTAAAAATAAATAATAAAAAATGATAAGATTTGGTATCCTTCAATTTCTTTTTTTCTCGTCTCGTAGTATTCTGATTTTGTTTCTGTGGAATGTCATCTGATTGCATAGTAAAATAAAACCCAAGTGGTTTAACGTGTTTCTTCATACAGGACAAAACTATTCCTGAATGTTTTACTGATCGTTCCTTAGCTGTTATCCTTTGTTTTGTAACAAAAAAACTGGAAATACAATAAAAAGGGTTGCACTTGCGTCGTTACAGCGAGAATTCATTTCGATTTTCTTAACTTATTTTGTGTTGCTGTTGGTGTATGTGATGGTGTAAGGGGGAGGGTGGTGGTGGTGGTGTTTTTATTTTTTATCTGCAAATGCATATACATCTACGTTTGATGCAAAAGATTGAATCGATCCACGCTTCACACCTTATCTTCTCTTAAACTCTATAGTGTCACAATGCTACGCTTTCGTACTATCTAATATCTGCATATCAGGAGATTGAATTGGTTTTGAATAGAATGTATGTATATAACAACAAAGAACATGGACTACATCCCACTGACTGAAGTAAGAAACCCCTCTTCGTCCCCGCCCCCCGTGGCGGGCGATTTATTGCACCTCCGTAACAACCTTCCAGTGCTGTGATTCGAGTGCGGAGTTGCACCGTTCCGCCGTGATGCCCCTTTCCTTCATGTGTCGCGAATCTAAACATACATTAATCTTTCTGTGCTGTATCAGTCCCCCGTCCTTCAGGTGCCACTGCTGGTTCTCCGAATCGTCACAGTACTTCATCAGCACGCTGTTGTACCGTGCGCTGATCGTGAACTTAACCAGCGTTAGGCAGAGATCGTGATGCTTGAGCTCCCCTTTCCTATTAAGTATCCAGTTCTGATTGCCACCGTTGCCGTGACAGCTGTACAGTCCGACCACCGCACCGGCCACATTGCCCAGGCTGTCCAGACAGTACACGCCTTGCCGGATGCTGCCATTGTTGCGGCGTTCCGGTATGCCTAGCTGGGGATACACGTGTTCCAGATACCATCGGAATGGCTTACATTGCAGTTCCTTTCGCAGCTGCAATCGATCGTCGATGTCACCGAACGGAATGTTAGTAGCGAGCGGAACGGCCGCGTAGTAGTACTTCTTGTACTCGTCCATCCACACTTCTGCTGCGCGGCGAGTGTTTTTAGCAAAAATGTTGCCACTCCCCCCACCGGGGAACGTGTAGGGATGGCGCTTGCGGAACACGTGCCCCACCCGGCTGCAGGGTATGATTTCCAGCGAGCCGCCACACTGCCAAACGCGGAAGCTGATTTCTAGATTTTCACCGCCCCAGATGTCCATCTGCGTGTCGTAGGTGCCGAGACGCTCGAAGTACGCCTTATCGATCACGAACAGTCCACCCGCAATCATGGGCGTGCGTATTGGGGCCGTAGGATCGCGCTGTCTCGCTTTACGTTCGGCATTGCTCAGATACTCCCACTTGAACACCAAATTCCAATCAAAGCCGCCGCGCAGATCGGCCGAAGCGCCTATATACTGGAACGTATCCATGCTGATCACATCGATCACCGGGCACACGACACGTGTTGGATCTTCTGCTACACGTGCCAGCAGCGGTTCGAGCCAGTTCACATTACACTCACAGTGGCTGTCGAGGAAGGTGAGCACCTTAGCCGTAGCGGCGGCAGCCCCTGTAACCCGTGATCGTACCAATCCCTCGCGTTTGCTATTTCTTATCAAGCGCACCTTCTGAATCTTGGCCAACTCCTGCCCATCCTCAGGAAAGTCGGAATAGTCATCCACAAGAATTATCTCGTGGATCAGTCTTTCGGGTGAGCGATTGAGCACACTGACCACCGTTCGTAGCAATGTGCTGCGAGCTTCGTTGTGGAACGTAATGATCACACTGGTCGCTGGCAGGTGCGCGATGGTACTGAGATCCGACCAGCTTGAACGGCGGCACATGGCATTGCGAGTGTCTGGCAACTCGCGGTTGCTCTTCAACCCATCGCTCGCCTGCTGGTTGAAACGGTTCCTTAAGTACGGATCTTCACCCCGTTGCAGACCGCCCTTCTGTATGTAGCTGGCCTCATCAAAATAGTCCCAGGTCATGGGTGGTGCATTGTAGCTAAAGATGCTATTGCTATTGCTGCTATGAAGGTTGTGGCCGTTGCTGATACTGGTGCTGCTGCTACTGCTGCCGACGATGGCAGCATTACTTTCTGCCGCACTCTTCAACACGCTTTGATGTTCGTCGTCGCGATTCGTTAGTGCCTCGCTACCTCCACCATTATAGTGTTCCGAGGCGGAGTGCTTCATTTTACTGCTGCGCAAACGCAGCGCACGATTCCCGTCATTGTGATAGTAGTCGCCCTGGAAATAGTAGATCACCACCACAATCCAGGTGATGGAAACGAGTCCGAACACTTTCACATTTCGTCTCATAGCGTAAGCGTTGTATGATTCAGCTGCTTCGAATGCAGGACAATCGAGCTCATCGATTGGCGCGGGACGATTTCATCCAACGGGTTTACGTCACTTTAGTAGCTTATCGTAGTCGCTCTTCGCAATGATCTCAATTAATACCAAGTTTAATGGCATTTTTCACTGATAATACTTTTGTGTTTCATTTCCCCCTTGGATGGCTTAGCCAAAGTTTGGAGAAAAGAGCAACATTTGGTGATATCCTCTGAGGAGTTGATTTATCTCTTAATCACTGCAAAGAAAGAACGCAATAATTTATATATTAGTACAATTGTCGCGATTAATCAACACATTATTCAGTACTTATCTAACTAATCATGTTTTGATCAACGCAAATTATTAAACTATTACACCTTCAGTTAATATGCGCCAGTTTAGTATTTTATTAAAATATCAAATGATAAAATGTAGCTTACAATTCTAACAATTCTTCAATGTTGTGACGTTTTAACTGAAATAACGACAAACACAAATCTCCCTTTTTCATTTATTAATCTCCATTAATAATAAATAATAAACTTCTAGAAAATCTTCTTCATCTTACATGAGGCTATAACCGTGATCAGCCTTAAATAGAGGACGCGCAAACTTTATAGCCAAAAAATTAAAAAAATAGACTGTAAAACATTAAAATAATGAATTAAATGCATTTCCTTGTGATTCCCCGCTGACCATTATTTTTTCACCGTGAACTAAGTAAGGGAATCGCAAAGAAATACATTTAATTTATTAATTCAAGGCGTTTTATAGTCCAAATAGTTGGGGAATTAAATATCCTTTCTATTGGTGAATGATAAGCCATATTCTGATTATAATTTAATATTAATCTGCTATATATAACCCTAAAATTTTACGTTCAATTTCACTCGAGCTGTAACGCGGGCTTAAGCTAACATGTTGTCGTAATAAGGATGAAGATCTGGTTAGTGACCAGTCAGAGGTCCTTGAGTCAGAGGGCGTTGTGTTATTGCCTCCTAGCATCGATGAAACCCGAAAAGCTATCTGTCAGCTGAAAAATAGCAAGGCACCTGGAACTGACGGCATCGCAGCTGAACTGCTCAAAAATGGAGGTGCCCGACTAGAAGACGAGATTCATCAAATTGTTACTGAGGCATGGGATAGCGAATCGATGCCTTGTGATTGGAATCTCGGCCCCATACACAAGAAGGGAGACAGGTTGAACTGCAACAACTATAGGGGTATTACGGTGTTGAATATCGCTTATAAAATATTCTCCCTGATCCTACGATCCTGAAGGATGTCCCTCACGTCGAAGAGAGCTGAACTATCAAAGTATCAAACTATACTTCTATCATAAACTATGACAAAGTCTCAAAAGCAACCACTGACCAGATCTTCACTATGAGGCAGATCTTGGAGAATACAGACACAACGCATGCAATCTCTTCATTGACTTCAAGGCCGCATATGATAGCATAGCCATGGCAAAACTACACCGCGAGCGGCTTCGGACACTCCTGAGGCAAGCCAAGACTACAAAGCGGTTGTAGCGCCGGAAAAGGGCAACAATGTGTCACCTGCGTCTTCCGAGGCATACTTTATCGGCCACTGGTCTAGACTTGCCACTAAAGCATTAAAATTAACAATAACTGAATTGATGGTTTACTCACAATAATATTAGTCAGTCCTGCATAACGGAAGAAGTTCGGTTAGTATGGGATATGAACACATGACAACATTATTTAGAAATAAATTTTACTAATATTTCATATCGATATTGTTATTGCATCATTTTCACATCAAAACTATTTTAAACAATTTCATGGAAAACATATTCAATATGCATGGCAAATAGCCTCAAAAAGGAATACGGTTTCAATGTATTCAAATATGCCAGATCGCAGCCAGTGCCGTCCGCTGTAAACTAAACGCCGAGCCAACTACCCTAGTCGCAAAATTGAAGATTTCGGACGTCGTGTGGACGTCGTCCCCCCGCCCGCTGCGCAAATTCGAGCAGTTTCCAGCGCAGAAAATGTACCAAAATCTGCGCTGGCCAGCGCAGATTTTGGCCCGATCCCCGCGCTGGACTTCAGCGATTCCTGCGCTGGGTCGAGCAAGTTTAGCGCCATCTGCTGGCGAAATGGACGAACTATTTATGGCGGCGGAGCAAAAAAAACGGTCAAAAAATTTAAAAATATTGGCGCCCATTTTTTCGTCCGCTTCTTCTCCCTCCCTCACCCTGCCCTGCTTTACTTGCGCTTCAGCCCGTGCCTTCCGCCGCCAGCTGATTGGCTGTTGCGGTGTATGCGTTGATACTCATATGTGCATTGCGGTTGTGTATTGTTATTGGTGGGTGTTAGCATTTATTAATTTGTGTGTGACCTTGAGACGCTGTGGGAGAAGCTGGATTGGGATTCAAAGTGTTATCGGTGTATTGATGGTTTATTTTATTTCGTGCCGCTGCTGATGAGACCATTCGATGCCCGTGACAATCGAGGGTGAAGAAAACCTATTTAAAACAAGCGTAGGAGAACGTCTAACACTAATCTAATATTTTTTTAATTGAACATGTTTGATGTTTCAACGATCTTATAAGTAGGCATGTGTAAAATGAACGAGAATCGCACCGTTCGAACAGTTCGGTAAAGTGAACGAACGAACGAGATTCTTAACAAAAAGAACGACCAGGACTTTTGGAAGAAACTGACTACACCGAACGCGTTCGAACGTTCCGTCAGTGTTTGACGGCACACATAAATGTGGTAATGAAACGTGCAAAATCATATTGCTTTCTCGCTCTTTCTCGCACCGTGCGAACGGGTCGTCAGAGATCAAAATGTACCCTGTTGGTGTTGAAATCGTACCCATACAACTCAATTCCTCGAACGCCGTCGAATTTGTCCAGCAGTGTTCGATACGTGTGCTGTTGGTGTGGAAATCGTATCTATACGACTGAATTTATCGAACGCGTTCGAACTGGTGTTCGATCTGTGTTCTGTTGGTGTGTAAATCGTACCTACACAACTGAATTCATCGAACGCGTTCGATCTGATCGGTTAGTGTTCGATCTGTGTACTGTTGGTATGTAAATCGTACCTACACAACTGAATTCACCGAACGCGTTCGAACTGGTGTTCGATCTGTGTTCTGTTGGTGTGGAAATCGTACCTACACAACTGAATTCATCGAACGCGTTCGATCTGATCGGTTAGTGTTCGATCTGTGTTCTGTTGGTATGTAAATCGTACCTACACAACTGAATTCATCGAACGCGTTCGAACTGGTGTTCGATCTGTGTTCTGTTGGTGTGGAAATCGTACCTACACAACTGAATTCATCGAACGCGTTCGAACTGGTGTTCGATCTGTGTTCTGTTGGTGTGGAAATCGTACCTACACAACTGAATTCATCGAACGCGTTCGAACTGGTGTTCGATCTGTGTTCTGTTGGCATGGAAATTATACCTATACAATTCAAAAGATCGAGCCCGTTCAAACGGATTAGTCATTGTTCGCGAATGAACTGAACTGAATTGATTGCGCTCATCATGTTTATCCATGTTTAAGTAGTTTTTTTTATAGAATCCTTGAGTGTGTATAAGACATAGGGTACAATATATGCTGGAGACATTTTTGCTCGTATTAGTTTTTTACATGCTAGTTTTTGGTCGGTTTTGCGATAGATTGTGTTGACCAGACAGCAGATGGGCTGATTTATTTAATGTTTTTAAATGATTGGTTTCAACCGCAGAATGAGTACTTCTTTGGCTACAGTATGCGTCTATGGTGGGTAAATGAAAAAAATAACGAATGTTCTTTGTGAATAAAAACCCCATGAAAAAAAGAACGAAAGAATCGTCGTTCACGTTCGGTTCTTTTTGGTGAGCGAACTAGTTCGTTCGCGTTCGGTGAAAAGAATCGTTTTGCCCATGCCTACTTATAAGCATCATGTAGCACAATGTATAGTGGCTATAATTTTTTTTTTAATGTGCCGAAATCTGTCTCGAGTTTTTGGGTCTCGTCACACACACACACAGCGCGGGGAAAGTGGCCGTTCACTCTATCATGTCGCGATCCCCCACCCCGCCCGGCGCTAGGGTTGAGGATGCTACAAGAAAGCTGAACCAACCGTTCTACCGATAAGGTAGCCGTAATCGATCATGCGTGGAGGGGGGGGGGTGGTCTAGTGGGGGGGGGGGGGGGAGTGCGTGCTTGCGCGACTTCGGGGGTGCGTTCTCGCGAGCGCGCTTTCGTGGGTGCGTGCTGGCGTGCGCGCTTTCATGCTCGCGGGCGCGCGTACGTGCGTGTGTGTGTGCGTGCGTGCGTGCTGGCGTGCGCGCGTTCAGCCATGTGTGCGCGCGCGCGTGTGTGTGTGTGTGTGTTAGTTTGCGCGCGCGTGTTTGTGTGTGTGTTTGCGCTCACGCGTTTGTGTGTTTGTGTGTGTGCGTGCGTTTGGAAACTCCAAAACTATTTGATTCTGATGCGTACATTTTCATCCGCTGTGGCTACAAAATACCACGCATTTTCGATCTCGCTACTTGAGAGACAACACAACCATTGGCATTTGCATCTTTGCGATCGGCTCTGCTGTTGGGGGTATTAAAAAGACACACGATCGAAGCAAACGTGCGTGTGATATGTAGCACATTTCTTTCCAATTCAGCTAGCGGACGCAAGTGGAAACAACATTTTGAATTGAATCCATACAAAAGAGGATTCTGGATTTGTTTATTACGGTGCGCGTATGGTGCTGCACCTGTCCGTCCAGAATCTGGTGGCTTGTTGGTTTGGAGTAGTTATCATGACGCCGGTTAACCGGCAATGCCTTGGAATGAGTTCGGATCGGTAGGTTCATGTTTTGGTCGATTGCATTCCGTGCATTTGTCGTGCCACAGCGGTAGCCCGGCAGCACCAAAGTCAAAACAAACTCTTACCCGGGTGTGGACTGCTATGCTAAGTTCTTTTTATTATTATTGGCGTAATAGCCAACGCGATCATGCCGGCCTTTTCAGGACTTGAGTACCGCGTAGCCCTTGCTACGGCGGATGGTTCATACGCGATTAGAACCCACGACGGGCATTACTGCCACACTGTCTCCTGCCCGGTGCATACGCAGCAGGCAGGGAGAGGGATGTACCTCCAGAGTAAAAAAAAAAAAACACCGTCATGAATCAGCGGTGGATCTAACGGTAGGCGGACTAGGCGGTCACCGAACATCTCTAGTCTGTAGTATGCCGTATGTCTACAATTGGACAGAGTATTAGCGATAAGGGCCCCCCGGAAAGATGGTCGTTGGGGCCCCGTGGCTGGAGAACCATTTGCACCTCCCCTCCCCCCATGGCGACTACAATTTTAGGGCCTGTGACCGATGATCGTAGGGGTCCCATGGGCACCCCCCCCTCCTTCCCCCCAATCCGCCGGCAATTTAAGTATACTGTTTAATCTCCCAACGGCTGTATGCCAGTACCCCCTCCTCCCGGTCATCAGCTACCATTTACAGGGGCCTCAACTCGTCTTTCCGCCTAGGGCCCCCGATTTCCCTACTCTGCCACTGTCATGAACTCCTTCCTTTCTTTGACCGATCGATCATAACATTCCGGAAGAGCATAGATTCGGCGACAGTTTTGCATACACACATGCGCAAACTGCTCAGCATATCTGTGTAATCTACAGCATACGAAAGCAAAAGATTAAGGTAACAAAATTATGCTTAATGCTTAACACGTTCAGCACAATGACATGCCCCAGGGACTGCTAGTGAACTTTCCAGGATGCTGGTTTCACAATCAGCTTGCGTTCTTGATGCTGGCGGAACGGAAAGTTGATGAAAATCAGCGCCGGGCTGAACGTATCAATGCGAATTAGAGTTCAGCGGCTTGCACAGCAAACCCTCCATCGTGAGCCAGTGATTCCTTAGTCATTTTTACATTGCAGCAATTGAACTTATTGCGCTTTTTTGTTTGATTTGTGAAAATGCAACTTCATCGCCGCAATGACCACACGCGAGAAAGAGATAGCGCTATGGAGGGAAAAAGCACGGACGACGGCTGACAGCGATTGGCCGTCTGACGCACCAACACATCCAAACCTTCGACAGCGCGCTCATGATAAAAATTCTCAGAACTCCATGATTTCTTCCGTCGAGAGAAATCATGGAGTTCTGAAAAAGAAGGCATGATAAAATTCTCAGAACTCCATGATTTCCATGATTATGGATGGCTAGAAAAAAAATCTTGCCCTCCCCCTTACTCCTTCGGTCGGTAGTTGCGATCACACCAGCTGTTCATATGATAGTGGTGGGAGTGATATCGCTTATCTGCTGTATTCTTTATCCGTTCTACTAGATCATATACGTTTTCAGTGTCGTCACTTCCCCAACTCCTTCATTCTCCCAGCAGTTATTGGCGAATGCTTGACCTTGTGAGAGCGCGCTTGACTTGGGGTTATTGTTTTTTTCCTTCCCGTTTTTTTGGCTGCTGATGCATTGCGCGTTGGCTAGAGCGCCGTCGTTTGAATCTGGATTTGATCAACGCGCTAGTTGTCGTGTGGATGGAATCGATTTACCGTTCGAGCTATTTTCCGGATCGAATGAATCCATGCTTCGTACTGGTTTTATGTTATTTGTTAGTGCAGTTAGTTGCACCTATGCAAAAAAAAAAATCAAACAAAAGATCATTCAATGCACTAGCCCGCTCATGTTAAGCCAACCAATGCTTAGTTACAGTCAACGGGGTTTGTACCCCAGCCGCAAAATCGGGTTTTCGCCGCGATTTTCGACCAAGCGAAAATAAAAATTATGCCATTTGTATGGGGCGAACACACACACACGAATTATGGTTGTTGATTATGGGTGGGAAGATTATGGTTATGACTTCTGTTTCACTCTCGCTCACAGGCGATGATGTTCCGTCGCTTTCTCACCAAGTTATTGGCGCAAATCTGTGGTTGTTGCTGCTCTTTCTCGCACGTGAGGGAGTTTTCTTTGTCCTTGTTTTTCCCGTGCGTGACATTGGCTGCGAATCCTCTTGATGCGTTAAAGGAAGTTAAGTTAATTAAAGGGTAAATTGTTAGATGCAATGGCTCTGGCACACCAAATGATGTACCAATTCGTGCACGTTTATGTGCCACACTGCACCTAAAGCGTTTTGTGACTAACACAACCACAAACACAGTATTATGATGTTTGTAGATTTGGGACATATTTTGGTAAACTTTTTATGCGGTCGAGCAACAATTAAATGCCGCATGTTGTATACCCTTTAAACCAAACGGCAATCTGCTGCAATCTTTTCATCGTCACTCTGGTGCTCTCTTCGACCAGCGCCCCGACTCATTGAACGCATGCTGTAATGAGACCGGTTCCTACGAGACCGGACGAGATCGATTCTTATCCAGACCATTCCCTAGATAGCAAGAACCCACTATCCGATAGCGTGATTTGAGTAAGGTTAAGAAGCCGTTTCAGCCCTGTCTACAGCATTGTTCGTTACGTCAAAGAAGAAGAAGAAAATTTGTACGGGAGGCTATGAGCTTGCAATGCTGCACGCGGCCTCGGTACGTGGGGGATGGCGAAATAACCTGTACAACAAAGAGAGCAGGGAGATGGCAGGGAGCTGTGGGGTCTTATCGGCCACGGGCTGCAATCGACCAAGTGGTTCCATGAAGCGCTAGTATGTGGTCAGTGAGTGCGCTAAGTAGTTCGGCAAGCGCCAATCCGACCCGTGAGTGCAACGAGTTCGAGTCGACACGAATGAACTGGATCATTTACGGATGGTTTCGACAAAGAAGGATTACGAAGGATCCTTTCCTCGGGACCTCACTCGGCCGCTTAGTTTGGTTTGGCCTCTGGTTAATCCGCCCCTGCCCGCACCTCACTATTGTTTGCCTTAAGGCTTACGGCAAATACAGTTTACATTTGTTATTCTAAACTAGCATTATTGAACAGCAATACCAAAGAAAAGGAATGGGAAGAAAAGAAGGGGATAGGGAGTAAATAAATGGGTAGCTAACAAGAGCGCAAGGAAGCGGAGGAGCAGGAAGGGTGATAGTCGAAGAGGTGAGATGAGAAGATGAAAGCGGGGATTGCGTGTAATAGCGTTCACTGTTCCGAAGCGACGATGGGTTCTAAACAAAGGGGGACGAGAACGAAGCGAACTCACATACAGAAACGGGGAGGACACACAGAAAGGGAGCAACATGCATTTTTTGTAAGTTGAAGAAGGAAGAACTTCTGTATTGTCCACATTGTCCACATCAATCTTATGAGCTGCGGATCGTACAAAGCTTCTTCATCTTTTTCTTATTTGACACAGTATCCATTGCTTTTCTGTCTGCCTCAGCCACTCCTTTCTTCTTATTGGCGCAACGACCTACGCGGTCATGCCGGATACTTATCCGTTGCTACGAGAGAGGGTCCATACGCGGCTTGAACTCATGGCAAGCATGTTGCTAAGTCGTGCGAGTTGACGTGACCTTACTAATTGGTTTACCCCTAGCCTAGCGAGATAGGCAATCCTGGGTCACTAGGATCAAACGGGGCTTGAACGCAGGACGGTCATGTTGTTGTGTTGTGTTCGGATAGCACGACAACGAGGGGCAACCAAGCCATCCATAAATCTAGTCAAGCCATCAATAAAATCCGGGGACGCGTGGAGCAGCTTTGCGCGAGAAAGGACCGGCTGCATCACCGTCATTTGAGGCTCAGCCAATCCCCGAGCGCAGCCGCAGCGCTATCGACTATGCATGCAGCATAAACGCCACTTACGCATCCTGCGTCAATCGCCAGGACAGCGACGGGCTAGCACACAACTTTCTATGGCATCCTCCAGGCAGCGACATGGCCGCGCAGCACAATCCGCAACGATGATGCGTCTCCAAAAAAGGCGAGAGAAGGAGCAAGTCAGGCAAAGCGAGCGATGCGTGCGTCAGCCAATTCGGGGCGGGTCGCTCCTCGCTTACAGCATCGAGCGAGAGGCGGGGGAGACGTTCCTTTTTCTCTTCCGAACAGTAGACCTCGGCAATTAGAATTAAAAGGTTAAACCATGGTGGGTAAATCCTAACCTTCAATCCGGTGGGAGGGAGGGAGGGGTGTGAGAAGATTGGATGGTTTTTACATTATTAAAGAAAAAATAATGGAAAGACAATATGTGTTCAATGATATCCCTCATTTTAATATTTGACCTTCCGTTGACTTTAACTAAGCATTGGTTGGCTTAACATGAGCGGGCTAGTGCATTGAATGATCTTTTGTTTGATTTTTTTTTTGCATAGGTGCAACTAACTGCACTAACAAATAACATAAAATCAGTACGAAGCATGGATTCATTCGATCCGGAAAATAGCTCGAACGGTAAATCGATTCCATCCACACGACAACTAGCGCGTTGATCAAATCCAGATTCAAACGACGGCGCTCTAGCCAACGCGCAATGCATCAGCAGCCAAAAAAACGGGAAGGAAAAAAACAATAACCCCAAGTCAAGCGCGCTCTCACAAGGTCAAGCATTCGCCAATAACTGCTGGGAGAATGAAGGAGGTGGGGAAGTGACGACACTGAAAACGTATATGATCTGGTAGAACGGATAAAGAATACAGCAGATAAGCGATATCACTCCCACCACTATCATATGAACAGCTGGTGTGATCGCAACTACCCTAGTCGCAAAATTGAAGATTTCGGACGTCGTGTTGACGTCGTGTGGACGTCCACCCGACGTCCACACGACGTCCGGTTTAAGAGGTTACTCGACCAAGCGAACTTTTTTAGACGGGTTTTATGGCAAAAATTGTGGCGGATTTCCCTGGGTTGTTGTATCGAATAGCAGCCACAAAAAATAAATTTTATGGATGGCAAGAAAAAAAAATCTTGCCCTCCCCCTTACTCCTTCGGTCGGTAGTTGCGATCACACCAGCTGTTCATATGATAGTGGTGGGAGTGATATCGCTTATCTGCTGTATTCTTTATCCGTTCTACCAGATCATATACGTTTTCAGTGTCGTCACTTCCCCACCTCCTTCATTCTCCCAGCAGTTATTGGCGAATGCTTGACCTTGTGAGAGCGCGCTTGACTTGGGGTTATTGTTTTTTTCCTTCCCGTTTTTTTGGCTGCTGATGCATTGCGCGTTGGCTAGAGCGCCGTCGTTTGAATCTGGATTTGATCAACGCGCTAGTTGTCGTGTGGATGGAATCGATTTACCGTTCGAGCTATTTTCCGGATCGAATGAATCCATGCTTCGTACTGATTTTATGTTATTTGTTAGTGCAGTTAGTTGCACCTATGCAAAAAAAAAATCAAACAAAAGATCATTCAATGCACTAGCCCGCTCATGTTAAGCCAACCAATGCTTAGTTAAAGTCAACGGAAGGTCAAATATTAAAATGAGGGATATCATTGAACACATATTGTCTTTCCATTATTTTTTCTTTAATAATGTAAAAACCATCCAATCTTCTCACACCCCTCCCTCCCTCCCACCGGATTGAAGGTTAGGATTTACCCACCATGGTTTAACCTTTTAATTCTAATTGCCGAGGTCTACTGTTCGGAAGAGAAAAAGGAACGTCTCCCCCGCCTCTCGCTCGATGCTGTAAGCGAGGAGCGACCCGCCCCGAATTGGCTGACGCACGCATCGCTCGCTTTGCCTGACTTGCTCCTTCTCTCGCCTTTTTTGGAGACGCATCATCGTTGCGGATTGTGCTGCGCGGCCATGTCGCTGCCTGGAGGATGCCATAGAAAGTTGTGTGCTAGCCCGTCGCTGTCCTGGCGATTGACGCAGGATGCGTAAGTGGCGTTTATGCTGCATGCATAGTCGATAGCGCTGCGGCTGCGCTCGGGGATTGGCTGAGCCTCAAATGACGGTGATGCAGCCGGTCCTTTCTCGCGCAAAGCTGCTCCACGCGTCCCCGGATTTTATTGATGGCTTGACTAGATTTATGGATGGCTTGGTTGCCCCTCGTTGTCGTGCTATCCGAACACAACACAACAACATGACCGTCCTGCGTTCAAGCCCCGTTTGATCCTAGTGACCCAGGATTGCCTATCTCGCTAGGCTAGGGGTAAACCAATTAGTAAGGTCACGTCAACTCGCACGACTTAGCAACATGCTTGCCATGAGTTCAAGCCGCGTATGGACCCTCTCTCGTAGCAACGGATAAGTATCCGGCATGACCGCGTAGGTCGTTGCGCCAATAAGAAGAAAGGAGTGGCTGAGGCAGACAGAAAAGCAATGGATACTGTGTCAAATAAGAAAAAGATGAAGAAGCTTTGTACGATCCGCAGCTCATAAGATTGATGTGGACAATGTGGACAATACAGAAGTTCTTCCTTCTTCAACTTACAAAAAATGCATGTTGCTCCCTTTCTGTGTGTCCTCCCCGTTTCTGTATGTGAGTTCGCTTCGTTCTCGTCCCCCTTTGTTTAGAACCCATCGTCGCTTCGGAACAGTGAACGCTATTACACGCAATCCCCGCTTTCATCTTCTCATCTCACCTCTTCGACTATCACCCTTCCTGCTCCTCCGCTTCCTTGCGCTCTTGTTAGCTACCCATTTATTTACTCCCTATCCCCTTCTTTTCTTCCCATTCCTTTTCTTTGGTATTGCTGTTCAATAATGCTAGTTTAGAATAACAAATGTAAACTGTATTTGCCGTAAGCCTTAAGGCAAACAATAGTGAGGTGCGGGCAGGGGCGGATTAACCAGAGGCCAAACCAAACTAAGCGGCCGAGTGAGGTCCCGAGGAAAGGATCCTTCGTAATCCTTCTTTGTCGAAACCATCCGTAAATGATCCAGTTCATTCGTGTCGACTCGAACTCGTTGCACTCACGGGTCGGATTGGCGCTTGCCGAACTACTTAGCGCACTCACTGACCACATACTAGCGCTTCATGGAACCACTTGGTCGATTGCAGCCCGTGGCCGATAAGACCCCACAGCTCCCTGCCATCTCCCTGCTCTCTTTGTTGTACAGGTTATTTCGCCATCCCCCACGTACCGAGGCCGCGTGCAGCATTGCAAGCTCATAGCCTCCCGTACAAATTTTCTTCTTCTTCTTTGACGTAACGAACAATGCTGTAGACAGGGCTGAAACGGCTTCTTAACCTTACTCAAATCACGCTATCGGATAGTGGGTTCTTGCTATCTAGGGAATGGTCTGGATAAGAATCGATCTCGTCCGGTCTCGTAGGAACCGGTCTCATTACAGCATGCGTTCAATGAGTCGGGGCGCTGGTCGAAGAGAGCACCAGAGTGACGATGAAAAGATTGCAGCAGATTGCCGTTTGGTTTAAAGGGTATACAACATGCGGCATTTAATTGTTGCTCGACCGCATAAAAAGTTTACCAAAATATGTCCCAAATCTACAAACATCATAATACTGTGTTTGTGGTTGTGTTAGTCACAAAACGCTTTAGGTGCAGTGTGGCACATAAACGTGCACGAATTGGTACATCATTTGGTGTGCCAGAGCCATTGCATCTAACAATTTACCCTTTAATTAACTTAACTTCCTTTAACGCATCAAGAGGATTCGCAGCCAATGTCACGCACGGGAAAAACAAGGACAAAGAAAACTCCCTCACGTGCGAGAAAGAGCAGCAACAACCACAGATTTGCGCCAATAACTTGGTGAGAAAGCGACGGAACATCATCGCCTGTGAGCGAGAGTGAAACAGAAGTCATAACCATAATCTTCCCACCCATAATCAACAACCATAATTCGTGTGTGTGTGTTCGCCCCATACAAATGGCATAATTTTTATTTTCGCTTGGTCGAAAATCGCGGCGAAAACCCGATTTTGCGGCTGGGGTACCGACCGAAGGAGTAAGGGGGAGGGCAAGATTTTTTTTTCTTGCCATCCATAAAATTTATTTTTTGTGGCTGCTATTCGATACAACAACCCAGGGAAATCCGCCACAATTTTTGCCATAAAACCCGTCTAAAAAAGTTCGCTTGGTCGAGTAACCTCTTAAACCGGACGTCGTGTGGACGTCGGGTGGACGTCCACACGACGTCAACACGACGTCCGAAATCTTCAATTTTGCGACTAGGGCGATTTTTTTAATTTCGTTTAGACCTCACTTGCGCTATCGCCAAATAGATGGCGCTATACACGGGGGACAATTTGTTTTGGTTTGGCGATTTAAAAAATATCGTACGTTTTACTACAATTTTATTTATTCTAATTATTATAAAAAGGATAAAGACAACTGTTACAGTACCAGCGAAATCGAACTAAGTCCAAAGAAAGAAAAAAAGAATCACCTAACTCTAAAATAACAATCGCTTATTTTAACATGTTATTTGACTAAATTACACAAATCGATTTGTAATTCTTCTTTAAAATATACAAATTATGATAGGCTATACGATCCGAAATAGCGAACCATGACATTATGCCATGGGGGACCATGGCATGTATTTTCAACAGATTCGGTGAGAGGGGCTCCAAAGGTGCAAAATATATGGACATTATTGGGAATGGAATGGAACAAATAAAAGACCTTGAGCAATTTTGACGCCTAATGGAAAAATAGATAAAAGCTAAGGGTTGAAATTAAACATTTGCAGTGGTTTGGGTCATCTTTATAGCTACAACAACATATTGAACATTGTGGCATTTATGAAATTGGCAATTTTATTGCCCAAAAACTGTTTGTTAATTGGATAATTAATGATCTCGTAACATTGGGTTAGCTTTTAATGCATAGCTAATTAGATAACCAAATTCGATACTGATAAATAAGTTAAAGGAAAAATTTAAAGCTTATATATAAATCAACTGAAAAATTAATGGTTTTAAATTGAAGTTATATTAAAACGAATATACAATCTATAGCAAATATACATTCATAGAAAAAAAAAACATAAAAAACCATGCAAAATAATGTAATCTTATAACTTTAAACACAGAGCTATATTAATGAGACCGTGTTTCTTCTCTGCACGTGGAAAATATCAACTCATACGTGGTACATTTAATCAATGGTTGTTCATAAAACCACGAACCACACAAAAGCAAATCTGAAGAATTGCTGGAGCATTACCATTCCAGCACAGTTGAGAAACAGATCGTTTCATGCCCTTGCTGCTCAATCAATGTGCTCAATATGGTGGAAGCCACGCTATGCCTCAGGTACCCTTATTTGTGCGACGAAAGAGATGCATTAGAGAAGTCAAGGTGATTACTTTATGAAAAGAGCCGACAGTCACATATAATTTCGAAACAAGGTCTCCGTTCATTCTGATCGTAGAAAGAATAATTAAAAAAGATCAGCATAATTGAAACCCCTTTAAGAAAATAAAATATATTTGTGAGTTGTATTTAAAAGGATGGCTGGAAATAGTTCAACCTTGGTCAGATAATAATAATAATGATATTTGTAAAGAGAGTACTAATCTCATTTTTTGTGAATAGATTAGCATATTAGATTGCGATATCATAATAGAATGTACACACTCCCTAAAATCAGACGACACACATGCTTACTAGTTTAATCTCGAAGACGGCGAAACTAAAACTAAACAACCTAACCAAAATACTTGCAATACTACTTTCACTTCCCTTGCGGTAAGAGCACATTTCGTACTTCAATGTTCATGATCATGCACCGCACATAGTTGATGGGATTAGCCTTTCATTTTCACCAAATGGTATGCACTTCAAGCCGAAGAAAACCCATCTTCTGCGTTCAATTGAATTTCCAGCAAACGGAGCAAACGGTGCCGGTGTTATAAGGTAACCCATTCCTTAGCCTTTCACCGGGCACTCGGCGGAGCGTCTTAGCACATTGTCGAAACGGTGAAGCTGTGTTATCCAATGTGAAGATCGTTGGATAATCGTGAGAATCCGGATACCCCAACTATGGTGCTAGGTAGGTTAATTTCCCTCGGTTTGTGTAACCGACCGATATCTTTTGGCCTTACGGGTTCAGCTTTCCGTTGCAGCAACTTTCATTTTTCTGCTATTTTTAATTTGATAGTCGGTAAATTTTGCATGTAAATGAGTAAGGCACGAGTCACCGCTATACTTCGCCAAAACGCGTGTTCGAATAAATAAATTCAAAATGGCTTAAGAGGAAGCGTACAATATGTATTAGTTTTTTGTAGGATAAGCTATTACAACCGATCACAAACCTAATTCAAATCGCTAATGTGAACAATTTTTTTAAATTCGTTACTAACGTCCAGTCCGCATTGGTTATACACATTATTCACAGTTAAAGTATATTTCGAATCATCACATTTGAACGATGTTGTTGAACTCTATCAGTAATTCATTTCAAACAACAAAGTTCCATGCACATGAACAAAATGCAGTATAGCTTTCCCGAATGCACGATCTTTCAGGACATGAACAAGATATAAATACACTTTTTCACTTTAAAAAAAAACAAACTATTATTTGTGTATCTAAAAAGATAACTCTAAGTTTTACCACACATCGTTTCTATTTTTTCTTAATGCACGCTTCTTCATCACCACGCTTACGTTCACAATTCGTCCAGGATGCGCTGTGTGCAAGATCAGCACTGATCAGCTGGTAAATGCATCAACAAACCGTGGAAAACTATCTTACCGCGCAAAGGAGGCACAGAACCGTCGCTTACTACGAGTGTATGACACGATGTAATTGTATTCATCCGAATTGACGATCGCTGCTGAACATCACGTCTCGCGACGGCTACCCTTTTCTCTCGCTGATGCAGCTGATGGATGCTGCTGTTGTTCGTGGCCTTCACTGTTGTCTACTGTTTGCGGTACTGCATGCGCTCGCATCTTCTGGATGCGGAATTGAATCCTCTCGCGTAATCCCATTCGCTCATTCCATCTCTTTTCACCTCGAGTCGCACACAGCTTTCCACTCTTTTTGCTCTGTTGTTTATCTTTTTCTCCGTTCCTCGTACGCAACAACGGCATAATCTCACCGCGGTCACATTCAATGGTTTGTGGCATGTACCGTGCGGTAAGTATCTATTGCATTAAGGAGGGGGGAGGGGGAGGAGATAACTACATCATCGATGGCTATTGTTTTACGTTCCACTTCGTAATCTTCGGCTGGCTGCGCCCAGACATGGAGAGGAAAAACGAACCGCCGTACAGACAGCGCAAAATATAATGGGGGAAAATGAAACTAAAGTGAATCACTTTTTTCACACCGGCCCAGGCCCGGGCGGAAGGAAGCAAACTAAATAAATAAATATATATATTTCCCTCTTTTCAAGATTCTTCGCGGATGCATCCACGGCACACCATTTACCCCTCCAAGAGCCCGAGCACGTAAACAACGTTTTTGCTGTGCCAACTTGACTGTTCATGCTTACCTGTTTCTTCGTTCCTGCTTTCTCGCTACACGGGCAGCATACACACTGTTGTGCAAATTTGTGCACACGCTCTGACTAACGCATCTCTAGCCACAAAGTCCTCTGTGCATAGATGGATGCGAATGGATGCACTACACCGCGCGCACCCTTCCACAGCAACGAACGCAAACCGCGCGCGAGTAGGCGCAATGAGAAAAGGTAATGAGAGAGAGAAAAAAGAAAGAAACCAACGAAAGAAACAAACAGCAGCCGTCGTTCGCTCGCTCGCTTTTTGCGAAAACACGGGGTACGGCGACCAGCGGAGGGTGCAGCAATAATAAGCAGGTCCCTTTTCTTGCCTTTACGGGCCCAGCACGATAGTGGTGGCACTGATGCTCAATCGTTCGGTAAGCAAATTTCGTGATTCAAACTGGTTGATGAACGGGGTAATGGCGAGAACGTAGTCCATCGCCACCCGCGAATGGTCCAACACAACTGGTAGGTTCCACTCCTATTCGCCTGCATGTAACTCGCACATTTTCCACTCCAAAAACCAAAAGCTTCAACAATATTTCACTTCAGCTTACATTCGCCAGATTTTCTGCGGACAGGCCCCCACATCCAACCCACACTGGTTCAGTTGTGCTGTTTGGCCACACTCACGAAGAGATCCACCGTTTGTCATTACATTCCATTTGATTATTTTTGCATCTGCAAATTGGACTTCGTTCACCGAGAAACGTACAGCGTTTCACACAGGGGTTGAAAAACCCACCCCGACTACATTACAACTGATCCACCGGCCGTCCGAAATTGTTCGTCCTACTACGCTTGCGTCCGGAAGAATCGATATCATGAATACACTGAATACTCTTACGTCTGCCTCCTCCATTCTCTCGCTCTCCTGATTGTGCTACACCCCCCTTGCACTCCGAGCACAGCAATCGACAGAACCGCACCGTTGTTTGTGGTCTTTTCCGTTACGTGCATTTCCAATTAAAATGTGACATATTCACCCACTAAACGTATGCATTTAAATTAACCTTCTTTTCCGTTCAAATCTCTACCTACCGCTTCCATTCGAACGGGCGTACCACGATGCTTCAAAAGCTGCCACCACCACCGATTGTATCTGACTATTTTTCCGTCACCATTGTTGAGCAGCACCGAACCGGACGGCCAACATCCGGGGCGGTAGCAGTTGGCCAGCACAGCATGGTAATGAATCTAGCGCACAGAGCGGGCGCGCTCTGTTTTGCTCCACAAATTTTTACTTTCACTTTTATCTCGCGCTTGTGCAAAACTCGGTAAAGTGCATTGTATACAAACTTCTGTTTAAAATTAGGGTACGGCTAAATTCACCATTTGCGAAGGTAGGATCATTTGGGGAGTTTGTCAAGAATCCTCCGACAAACGAATTCTACTTGCTGATCAGAAACAGATTTGTGTTTTGTTGTCAGAAAAGTTGTCCGGACAAAACATTCCCTGAATCGAAGCAATGTATAAATCAAAATACATAATGTCCCTGTACGGATCGTAATTTTGTACAATATTTATTACGGTGTTCATCATCAGTTCCCAAACAAAAAAACCCTAACAAAATCCGACAGTTTATGTGGTCGTCAAAGTCAAGCACTGGACCAACCTCCTGTTTGCACATTTTGACAGTGTACGACCCGCTTGACATTTCGAATGCAATTTTCGCATGACAAAGTAGGGAGAGAGAAGAAAAAAACACAGTAAAATCTACTTTTCTTCTGAATACACAACAGTGATTATTATACCCATACAAAGAGGAAGGTCGCAGCAGAAGCAGTAAATTGATTAGTTTTATTTGGTGGCATACTTTGGTGTGGTGGATCGCATTCGCAGCTATCCCTATTATTGCTCCGTAATTTTCGTATTCCGGAACGGTGACGCATATTCGGATGGCTATCAACCAAAACACAACCGATTCGTCGTTCCAAAGCTCTGGGAATGGTGGCAGTAGTTCAGCTACTGCCTTGCGTGTGCTGCTTGAGCAATTGCTGCTCCAAAGCGTCAACAATGGTGATGCAAACTTTCTCACCGAGGTCGAATATCAGAAAATTTGCGAATACATCGTGGTCCTGCTCGTGGGCGATCAAATCGATGCGACGACCAAGCAAGAAATTCGCAGCCTTCGTTCGCTAGCCGACAAAATTACCAAACAATTCCAGCAGCTGATTGAGCGGAAGGCGTTCCGCGAACTGGTGAAGGATTGCCTCGAAAAGATGTACACGGCCGATGCACTGTCGGTGAAAAAACTCCCCTCGCCGTTTGCCACGATCATGCTGGCGCTCATGGATCCCCAACAGGGCGTTGCGTGGATTCTTTCCAAGAACATGATCGACGAACATATCAGAAAAATTCTCACCGTTTTCATTGACTGGCTGTGTAAGATAAATTTTGCACCAAATTTGAACGTTTGGATCGTACAAATGGTGGAAGGGTTGATGGTAAGTTGGTAGCATCGTGTGTGATGTTAAACACTCATTCGCATGCATGTGTCTCTAATGGGGATCTCTTGCAGGCGAAGGGCCGAACCAATTGCATTTTAAGTGTGCGGAAGGATAAGCTGAAGCAATGCAAGGAAGTGATGCAGCTTCCGCTCTATCAGCAGCAGGTCGGGCCAGTGATCAATTGTTTGGAAGCTTGCGGAGACTTGCAACTGGTAAACACCGCCTGCTATTTGAAAATGAGAGCTTCGCGATTAACCGAATGTTGACTAATTTCGCAGGATAATAGTCGTTTAAGCTACTCCTGCACCGAGCGTTACGATAACGCTTTGGACGCTGACAATAGTTTGACCCGTTCGAATGCCCGTGTAGGATTGGTTAATTTGGGTAATACTTGCTACATGAACAGCGTAGTGCAAGCTTTGGCGATGACCAAACAGTCAGTAAACCCATTTCTATCAAGAAACCTTCCCATATGTCGCACGATGTATGTATTTTACTTTATTTTATTATTTTTTAGATTTTGCACGGAAGTTTTGCTGAAGCAAATCGACGCACCGCCATTCTCCGAAATTCAACAGCTGCTGGCTCTTTTGATTCATTCACGACGGCCTGAATTGACCCCGCGTGCGGTACTCGCCTCGACTAGGCCACCCGGTTTCGCGCCAGGCTATCAGCAGGATTCCTCCGAGTTTCTAAGCTATTTGTTAGATCGATTGCATGAGCAGGAGAAAAAGATTTTAAATGGCAATGTTACTCAGCAGCATAACACTTCGGCGCTGATTTCACCGAACGGCAGCGGAACAATTGCCACCAACAGCACCAAAACGCTGGTGCAGAAAACCTTCGAAGGACAGCTGTCCGTTGGCTGTTTGTGTACGGTTTGCAACAGCACGAACCACACTACCGAGACGTTCCGTTCGCTCGATTTGTCCTTTCCGGAGGATAGTGATCTGTCGGCCGCCGGCGATGGTACGCATTCTGTACAGAAACTGCTCGACTATTTCTGCTCTTCCGAGAAGCTGGTGGGCGAGAACCAGTACTTCTGCGATCGCTGCCGGCAGCTGCGCGATTGCGAACGTTCCGTGACCGTTGCCGTACCGCCTCAAAACCTTATTCTGACGATCAAGCACTTCCGGTACGACCAGAGCCGCAACTTGCGGGCGAAGCTGATGAACAAGATTCTGCACAACGAGGACATTTCGCTTACCATCACGGATGAGGCAGGCCACTGTCGCCAGCTGCACTACCGCAACTACGCGGTTGTAGTGCACTACGGTACAAGCATGGACTCGGGCCACTATTACACTTACGCACAGGATGGTACGGGAACGTGGTTCAAGTTTAACGACAACTATGTAACGGAATGCACCACCAGCGAGCTGCAAAACATACCGAGCCCCAACACGCCGTACATTTTGTTCTACCAACTGGTCACGAACAACGCGTCGGAAGCAACGGAAGCCGCCGCAAGCAGTGCGGACCAACCGATCGGATCATCGTATGGCGAAATCAGCAGTGGAATGAACGAAAGCTTTCCGGCACTGAACGAATTGCCCATTCGGCTGCAGGAGTTTGTGCGCGATGACAATCTCCTGTACCACCGGGAAGTGCAGGAGCAACGGGACAAAAAAGCCTCCAAGCTACCGCTGCTATCATTCGGCGGAAGTGGAGGCAATCGACGCCAGTCAGACGATTACGACGATCCTCCACCAAGCTCGTGCGGCAGCAAATGGCTCCAGTCGTCGAATAATTTTATCTTTTAAAATCCCTAACAGCGTTGCGTTTTGCGAAGATGTACGATCTTTGGTCCATGCTCTTACACCTTCCATTATTTCCTATTATTTGACAATTATAATGGCTGACATGGAACATGCGATGGATCATTAGCAGTCGTTACTCAATTAAAAAAAAACTTTGAAACGGTGTTGAATCGGTGTTGTGTGTGTGTTTATTCATTGTAGCTCCATTCCGAAACTTCGTTGGTCTAAAAACAGTGCTCTCCAACCTGGGTCTAAAAGATTCGTGTAGAATTTGCCGAAGATTTCCGAAAATGTATTACACAGCACATTGAGTAGAGCCCTTAAGTAAAATGTAGAAATATTTGAGATAATCTTCCTTGAAAATGTGCGCAGAAAATCAACGATGGCAAAATGTAAAATTACAATTCATTTTTCCTGTAATCTATGCAAAGGTAATAGATTTTCCTGATACTGATATGTTAGATTACTTTTATAGTGGTGCATTTATTGTTAAATGCTGATGCTTTTCAATAACGTTGTAGTTTTATTGGCAAGATAATTATGGCATTTTTTAGTATGGGCGAGATTCACAAAGCGAGACTGTGTTAAAATAACATTTATACATTGCTCATTTTACCAACCAAATGAGTAAAACTTTGATGAAAATACTGTTGGAATCCAAAATTCGCTCACTTGACGACGGATACTGTTAGCTACCAATCCTGTCAGTTCGGCCTACTCCGTACCAAAACAGAAACAACAATTACGTTCTCCTTCTTGGCGCAGCTGTCAAAATGGTATCATTTTGAAATTGGTATATTCTTGGGAGCACATCTACCAGCAGCACAGATTAATAGTTTGCAGTGTAATATTGGGAGCATTAGGATATTGGCACAGTCGTCGGGCAGCAGATCGTAATCGTGACAAACGGATGCATCCGATGCTTTCGCTGAAGTTGTTGTGAAAAGTGTTTTTGCTCCTGCACTTTGCTTGCTCCTGCACTGCACATCATACCGCAGTCTTGAGGTCAACGTGACGTGGGTGCACGTTGAATCCGGTTCTCTGTAACATTTAGGGTTGTGATAAATTTAAAACGAGTAAAAAGAGCGAAAACATCCACCAGTAGCAAAACGATGGGCAAATCGTCGCAAGTTGCTGTGGATCATGATAGCAGCAGTGATCGCATAACAGCTCGCGTTGGATCGCGCACCAAGGTAATGTTAGGCAAAACAACAGTTTTTTTTTGTTGCTTTTATCGTATTGTAGTAGTAAACGCACATTTAATGTATCCATTTTAATTAACTTCCCTTGAACAGAAAGCGAAAGTAGTGTTCGATCCTTCGGATCATCATGTGCCGCGGAAACGCAACCGTCGCGGCGAAAACGATGTTGCTGCAACGGGAACACCCAGATCGGAATCAAACCGTACAGCAACGCCCTCATCGCCTTCGCCCACCGATGGTTCGAGCAATCATAATCAGATGCCAACCACAACACCACCAGCAACAGTAGCAGCAGCACCAGCAGCAACAGCAGCAGCGGCAGCGATACCAGCCGCTGGGCAGCGTGGCACGGCATCGACCTCGTCATACCGTGCATGTCAGAAATGTGGACGAAGTGGTCCGGGCCGAATGCCTCGCAAAACACCCACAACAGCCTGGACCTGTTCTGCGTGTCTTGTAAATAAGACAGAAAGCAAAACGGTCAGCGCCACCACCACCACCAAACAGCAGGCGCAAGCGGAAAAGCGTACTAACAAACCACGCAGTGGCCGCGGAACTACGGAAGAAGAGGAAGAAGATGATGATATTCACGATGTGCAGGAAGAAGAGGACTTGGATGAAGAAGACAATAAGCAGCAGCATGATTTCGCCGGATTCAGCGAGATGGAACTCGGTGGCCATGTGGGGAATGTGAATACTGCATTGACAGATGAAAGGCTGTCGGTTCCAATTAAACACGAGCTTAGCACGGACAGTGACGACGGGCAGACGAGCGAGCTGCACAAACGCACTTCCGCAGGCCCAGCGACAAAAGGTGGCCAAAGCGATGACGACGAAGAAGGTACCGATGAGTCTAGGAAAGAAATACGTTACTGGACCTGCGACGACGTTTGCCGCTTCTTTAGCAAACATTGTAAGGCATGGGGTGATATCTTTCAAGAACAGGTAAGACGCCTTGCAGCAGCGGCTGATTAGAAAGGCAATGCGATACTAAACCCAACATCTGTGCCCGTTTACGTATTGCAGGAAATCGATGGCCCTTCGTTGCTTTTGATGCGTAAAACCGATGTACTGTCTCGGTTCGGTCTGAAACTCGGTCCGGCAATGGAGCTGTATCAACGGATCGTAGCCCTACAGAACGGAGACAGAGACATAGTCGATGTGCGGCTTACATGGATTTGAAGCAACGTTGTGGATGTGTTGTCGCTCGCTGATCATCTACGTATCGTGTAAAGCGTATCATCTGCTCTAGAAATTATAATGTTTGGTACAGTTTGAGCGTAAAGTGGATATGTATTGTTTATCCAGCAAACAACGTACAATTACAACTACGAGATTCGTAGCCAGACCTGTACTCATTTGTTTGGGAACTGCGTTTTGATAATAAGGAACAATAAACAGAAAAGTAATGATCGAAGCATGCTGTTCTCATCTATGTTACACACTTCAAGATTACTATTTGTTGTTGAGCGGGAAGGTGAGTACACAGTTTATTTGCTGATAAAATATAGGAATAACAAATAATTTTGCAACAATTGATGTTAAGGTAACTATTTCCAAGGTATTTTATTTCTCGTATGCACTAGTACAAAATCTGATATAATTTGCTTAAAACATACAAATAAACTCCAATGGCAGGTAAACGAGAACAGATCTATGACACCAGCAGCACAGAATCAAACCAAAATTCATAGCTAAAGGATAGGATAGCAAAGGGACCTTGGAATGTGTACAGCAGCAACAGAAAAGCTAACAGTTATTTTCGTTGATTTCAAACGTTCCTAGTCGCCGTGAATCAATGAAAATGCCCGTACGGGAAGATAACATTCATGCTTACATGATATCAGGATGCTCTCCGGAAGCATTCTCTCCTTGCCAGGATTGTGTCTCTCTTGGATTGGGATGTGAACACATCTTTACAACCTACAACCTCCAGGCGAAAGATTCTGCGCAGGTACCTCTCCCATGTTGGCTATCGTTATTAACCGAATTTAATGTAGCAAAAAAACAAACCCACACACATCTTGTGCGTAGTCAGTTACATGGAACGATTTTCCGATATACGTCATTTTTAGCTTTTGCTAAGATTTAACTATTACCAACCGTTTATACTTATTCTGCCATTTGCGGTATACTGTGCTGTAAGAATCGTATTTCATTAACGTAACTGTTGATACTAAAATTGAGTGAATCGAAGGCGAACACAAATATGGGACGAAATATCCATGTGCCAAACTATCGCGATAGCAGCACACGCAATGGGCCAAATAACAATTGAGGTGTTTCTTTAATGGTACTGGTTTGCCACTTTCTACCGTGAGTGATACACAGTATGAGGCGTTTTGAGTCTGCATTATTTATTCATTCTTATATGTTATCCCAAAAAAAAAATTGTGTCAGAATACCGTGAACGCATCAGAGCTTGCATCCCGAGCAGAACTGCATCTCATCCGGAAAGCCCACCACCCAGCCTTACCGTCTGCTGCACTAACGCACTAACAACGCCACTGCTTGCCAAAGGATTTTGCGGAAAAAGTAAACAATCAAAATGGCCGTCGGGAGAGTGGCTGGTACGGGGAACATCGGGTACTCTTCAAATTACCGGACTGGAGGTGATGCTTTACTTTGTGATTGCTTGGCCTACTGTTTATGCAAAATGCTAAATACCATTTTCTTTCTTCTCAAATGTATCTTCCTTTCCCCTCCTACACACGTTGGTTTGCTCAATGCGCTCAACATTGCTAAACGCATCCAGGGCGGTCCTACCATGGCGGGATAAATGAGGAAATCATATGGATTAGCATCGGGATGGCGGTCACCATCGCCATCCTAATCACGTTAGCATTGATTTATCTTGCATACGAAAAGTGTCAAAAGCGACGGCAGCGCTACATACAAGCGTGAAAAGTATGCAACGGTATGTGCCGTGTGCCAGTCCCCGATAAGATCCCCCCGCAGTATGAAGAGATGTAGAGAGCAGCAGCAACACCGTTCATCAATACCAAAAACCAGCAACGTAGCTTAGACAAAAGGATGAGAGAAAAAAAGCATAACCAAAACCACATAGCAATTCTCTACCACCACTAATGGACCAAACTAATTAAAAAAGAATGCCTCTTTACGGAAGCACTTAAATAAAGTCATAAGTATAAGGACAACAAATTTAAAGTAAAACAGGCAAAACAAAAAAAAAACACCCGTAGCTAAAAGGCGCCACCCTTCAGTGGGTGTGATTAAATCAAACGAAACCTAATGCCAAACACTTTTTAAAAACCATATATGTATACATTTATATACTTAAACAACAGCAAAACGATCGATTTATTCGTTGAGCTCAAACTCCACACAATGAGTAGTGTGTGTATGTGTAAAATCCTTTTGTCGCGAGATGACTGCATAGAAGCACCTGAAGAGGACTTATTTACTTACTTAGTTTTTGGCACGCGGTCATAAAGCAAGCGCACCCGCAATTGTTACAAAACGTAAATTTATACGCGTTTTACTGTTTTACCGTAAGGCAGAGCCTAATTTACCAAGTACTATTTGACCGGTTTTACCGGAAGGCTGGGAGCCAAACGAACGGGAGGCGGATGCGAAGCATGAACTGGAATAAAATCAAATAGTTTATTTTTAAATAAAATCGTTTCGTAGCCAAGTTAAAGTACTGAACGCATAAACAAAAAAGCACATTTCACATTACATAAAAACAATGGACATTTTGAGCCTTTGCAAAAAAAACTGTTGTGCAACGGTTGAACCCTGTTTTATAAGTCTAGCACCAATAGATTCATCCGTCGTCCACGAAACTAGAGAACCATAACGTTAAAAATACAAAGAAAACAATTAAACACAGACGATTTTCACCAAAGAAATATTAAACAAACAGAACAACTGTAGGTAATCTCAAAACAGTTTAAAAAAAATGAAAGAAGCAAACCAAACAAATAGACACCAACCAGAGTTTTCCCACAATAATGCATACCACCATCCCCCCCCCCCCCCCCCCCCCCCATTAACCTCTTCGTACTTCATTTTCGATGTGGTTCCATGTTAGCATTAATGAACGTTTATTTCTTGTTTAATACACTGAACAAGTAGATGTTTAATACTCTGAACAAAAGCCATGCGCAGCCCAAGGTTACAAAAATACAGGAAGAATGGGAAATAAAATAAATTAGGAAAAGAAGGCGTTGACTGTGTAATTCGCATTCATTTTCGATCCCGTTGCATGCCTTATTACTTACCCAACCGGGACAGGACACCAGGATGTGTGCTGGCGGGACAAAATTGAAAGCGTTTTCACATATGATTGTAAGTATCGTGTCCTTCGGATGGCATTTTATTTTTCAGACCTTTCACACATCATTTACACAGTAGTTTTACAGCAAGTGGTTTGAATAAAAACTAAAAGAGACCCCCCCCACGTACACACGGGGCCCGAAAAACAGCTAAGTTTGTTCAGGAAAAGGATGTTTTAATAGGTCGCATAGATGAGATTTGTGGTGAAAGGTGAATGCGATAAACACCGTACCCCATTTAACATGTACACACACATACACAAATACGTCTATTATACCTGATTACGACAAAATTGGTGACCATCACCATGAGTGATTGTGGGTGTGTGGGGAGTGTGTGTGTGTGTGTGTGCGCGCTGGTGGATTGTTTAGTTCGTCAGTTCTAAACACTAAGCTCGGCTATCTTCTGTGTTGCTGTTCATCAGTACGAACACATACAGGTACGAATAGGATTCTTTCCGTGGCTCACATCGGTTACATCGGTCCTAAATTGAGCAAAGAAATAAAAAAGCGTCCCGCTATGCATACGTCCCTTGACCACCTCTCTACCACCTATTCGCACTGAGCGATTTCCTAATTTCACTGAGATCAATTCTTGTAACCAAGAATTAATGATTCGTCGGCGATGGGGATATCAACCAATGCACGCTAATAATGATATTATCGTTTAAGGACATATAGTTGACATATCCAGCAGTACTTGTGGTTTAACAACCGTGATAAAATGGCTCATTTTAATTTCCCAATCCATCTGTGAGCGCCTGTGACGGTGTGAGTGTGTGTATAAGTGAGCGGTTGTGACTATGTAAGAGAAAATCTGTGTTTAAGGAATACGAGCATACGGGTCAAAGCTCCTGGGGTAACACTATTTCTCGTTTTAAGATTCAAGCTTAATCAACATTTTCACCCAGAAGGTGGTGCTGCCACAATTCGACATTCCCTGCGATGGAAACATAACTACTTTTTAAGATAAAGATCATTCTTGTAAAATCCATTGTGTTTAACGAATTATTTCAAATGTTGCCCATAGTCTGATAACTGTTTATGCGTCACGTATCCTGTGGGGAAGAAACGAACAAATCGAACTGTCATTAATCCATACTATCGTAGTGGCCATTGCGACGTCATGTTACCTGATATTGGTGCTGCGGCTGCCATTTTAGCATTGTACGATTTCTGCATCGTATCCAAAGGCGCCATCATGCCACCGTTATTAAGGGCTCCGATTTGTAAGTAGCCATTTGAGCTGATGGGTTGTTTAACAGTCTAAACACAAATTAAGACGCAAAAGGGAAAGCACAAACAATCGTTCAAGAATCGGCTGATGCAACTAGAACACCTTGCATACACACTACACTACTTACATTAACTACCGGTGCTGGAACGTAGCCTGAAGTGACAGTAATCGGCATGGCCGATGATGATCTGTTCTGACTACTCTTGCCTTCCATCGATGTTACAGGCATTATTGGCAGATGATTCACGGTTCCAAGATTGGTGCGTCCAAAAGATGAGCCCAAATCATCGTTTGCTGCCGATCTGCTGCTAGTACTACTGCCCTGGTGCGTTTCGTGGCTATTTTCTATAGATTCCGTAGTATCGTCACTGTACTGTGGTTTCAAATTGATGAAAAGATTTGCTAAATTAGTTTTTTTCCCACAAATACATACTATGCGTACTATTCGTTTTGTGTACAGATGTATTTGACAAATAAAGATGGCCTTACTCACCCCGTGTAGGTCTTGTCTTTCTGCTTCCTGATCGTAAAAGCTTGTACTGTCGTCCTCACAGCATCCACTGTTGCTACAATAGTCTGCCGAAGATCGTGGCTCATGGCTGCTTAGGTCGGCTATACTACCACCCGAGGAGGACGAGGACGGTAACAGACATTGATTCTGCTCCTTACTGTAACTGGCCTCTTTGGTGGAACCACCCGTTATGATGTGATCGACGCGGTGATGTTCCGTAAAGATGATACCCGCTGGCCCAATAACAGCGCCAAAACCGGATGGTTTGCCGGATCCTGTTATATCATTCAGTCCGTCTGGTATGATAACCTTCACTTGCAGAACATGCTTCACCTTAACGTACGAGTAACTAAACATCGCTATACCGCTGGCAATTGCAATGCCTACCAGGATAAAAAGTGCCAACGTGTTCTTACTCTCCATCGAACACCAGTGTGCCAACGGTTCAGACCACGGACCGTAGTGTAGACGAATATTAGGTGGTAGTTCACTAAGCCAAGAATATCCGTTCGATTGCATGGCTATCGCGTCGCTCGTTCCACATTCTGCGTGCGCTACGAAGCGTTTTAGCTCGGGCCACATATTATTCAGCTCCGTCCAGCGATCACTGCACGACAGCTCCTCGAAAGCAGTCTTTATCGGACCGGTAACGTCAACGTTTACTGCGCGCACCAGAAACTCGTACTTTGAGCTGTCTCGATTTTGGCATATTGGTTCCCTCAGTTGACATTCCGTCTTGCGCTGTTGGTACACAATTATCTGATTGGCTTTCACCTTTAATTCGTAAAACTCTACACAGCCAGAAGGTTTCGACGGCGAGTTCCATCCAATCGTTAGCTTGGAATCGTTCGAGCTGTTCGTACTCGGCTGTCCGATCACTAACGGATTCCCTACCAGCGTTCGAGCATGCACCGGTTCAGTGCTGTTCGAAGGTTTCACCGTTTCAGCAGTGACCGTGATATTGTACTCAGTGAATGCGTCTAGATTATCGAGCGTAAATGTAACATTTGTACTCGGTTCCTCAACATCATGCTTTAAAAATTGACCATTGTAAAACACCCAGTAGAACATCTTTCCACCGTTTATGTGTGCCGGAGGTTCCCAGTGGAGGGATATACTGTTATTTGTTACTCTTTCCGTTACTAAGTTTCGTGGCGGTGATGGAGCTATGTTTGCAAGTAAGAATAACGAAAAAAAAACACAATATTATTTCTCACAGGTATTTAAGGGGCGTTCATAATACCGTTATATACCACGCATGCGTCATTACATCAAATACAGTTGATTGGATTTCAAACGATCTTACCTGCTTCCATAGTAGTATTTACTAACGGCACGCTGCGTGGCCCAATGTGCGTATCGGAGTACATGGCAATTTCAATTTTGTATGTCACGTATGGATGGAGATTTTCCAACAGAAAGTGGTCCAGAGTCTTATCCGTCACATTAATCTTCATCTCTGGTTCCTTGCAGCCGAGCGTACGTGGAGACGAGATCGAACAGTAGTAGATCATGTATCCCACATGTGCCACATCAACGCATTCCGTTTTCCACTTGAGATGAATTTGCGACGAATCCATCTCACTGATCCAGATAGTTTTCAGTTTGCCAATGTCGGTTTTGTGCGTAGCTGTACACGCTGCCCACACCATCCCCGACGACACACGTCCAGCGTTAGCAGCTACCGCAAAGTTAATCGTAGACCCAACATCGCTCAGCACGAAAGTGGTCTGGTCGGCGGCAACACTGGTAAAGTTTATGGATCCATTGCAATCGTTCGGAGAGTTGCTAGTCGTATTGCACCAGAACACGGTGTAGCTTGTAATTGGAGAGTGGATCCTTGAAGGTGGTTTCCAGGACAGCGTAAATTTGCCCGAATCCGACAGCAGCTTGTCGATTGAAGGCTTGTCAAGGCGATGGCGACGAGCTGGAACAAACACCTTGCTGGCTTGTTCGGACATACCTTCCGGGTTGGCACTTTTTATTACGAATGTGTAATTCATGTCAACTAAATGATGTCGATCGATCATGCCCCCGGTGGTGTTAAGGTGTTCGCTAAGTGAGGTATAGAATTGCAAGCAAGAAAAATAAAATAAATACAACTTCCCCATACATCTGCATCACAGACAACCACTATACGGGTGTAAAAATTGGGCACAAGATGGCCCCAAACAAGAACCATGGAAAACAAAATTCATGACACCCACTGGCTTGCGTACCACTACTTTAAATAAAAAAGCGGATAATATGATCTCCAATAATTACTTACACAATTCTTCCGTGCTGGTCAATCAGAGTGATATTGTAGTGGAATCCACTGCGTGCGTTATGCTGCCAGTCGTCCAGCTCACGCCAGTATATGAACAGATGGTGTTCGTTCGAGTTCTCAAAGGCGCCGATGGCCACTTCCGGAGGCATATCAGGTTTGCGGGGCAAGGTGTCAAATAGGCAGCTCGTATGGTTTGACCACAAATCACTACCGGTCTCCGTCGAGTTGGTACGCATCCTAATGCGCACGTCGTACGGTGTCGCGGCGTACGGCAAATTCCGCAAAGGCAGTGTATACACCCGGTGGTTCAGCTGCAATCCCTCGTTGCTTACTGTGCGCCATACGTTATTATCAAAAATTGACAGCAGCTTAACTTCGCAGATAAAATTTCGACTGAACCCATCGTACTTGTACCACTTGCTCCACTTAAGTACTGCGCTGTTTGACGTTACGTCCTCGATAACGCACCCGATCGGCGGATGAGGAATAACCACGTCGAAATGATTTATAATGAAGCGTTGGCTTAGCGTGCCCAGGTGGTTGGACGCGGTCAGAATAAAATAGTATTTTTCGTTGACATTTCGATATCCCGTATCGACGTTGATGATGCACTTCGTAAGATTTGTCTGATCATCTGTCTCCAGTTTACAGGTGAAATTTTGTATAATTGGTTTAAAATAAAACACCAATTCATACGTTGCAGCCATGGAATTGGGGTCCGGTGTGAAGGTGCACTCCATGTGCTTATCCCAGAGCGGAGCACGACACTTGAAGTCCTTTACCTCTCGCGGTTTATGCCCAATATAGACGCTGCGGATACCCACACCCTGCGTATCGTTGACTTTGCATGTGTATGCAAAGTTCATGTGCGGATCCGCTTTCTCTACCACAAGCTCAATGGTGGAATCATTAAGTATCTATCGGAAAGGGGGTACACACCGAACGTTAGTACATTGTAAAACACAAGCATAAAGTTGCGCTTACCTTCACTTGTTCCCGCGGTACTGGTACATCGCCTTGGAAAAACATGAGATTGCTGCTGTTTGACCATCGTGCCTCTGCGGAACGCATGTTAAGCGTACATTGCAGCGAGAAAGAATCATTTACCTCCCGGTAAATGGGTTCTGTTGGAATTATCCCTAATAAAAAAGAAAAAAAGATACGTGTTACAATTACCGATTACGTGAGCGCTTGTATTTCAGGCTGCAAGCAATATACTTACATCCTAGCGCGGCGGCATTTTCGAGTCGATTTTTTGAAGTCACGCAACTCACCCAGCAGATTAATACTACAAACACAATACGATTCATGATGATTATATCCTAAAAGAGGAAAAATAACAAACAACAATCAACACTAAATATATTTATTTCATACATAAAAAGGACCCATTGACAGGGGGAAACGGTGCGTATTTCAATAAGAGGAGCTAATTCAATTTATGTTGACTGCTCTAAATAAATTCAGGTACTTCTCCCGATAAGTAGTCCGAAGATGCATCATTGTCATCTCTCTCAATCTTGTAAACCTTCTAGGGAAAGCACATTGGGAGCATTCGTAAAAGGATAAATGCACTCCTATGTCTTCCTTCCACATAATCAACCCAGACAACACGCATGTGGCAATTTATTCCGTCCTAGACTGGAGGCCGTAAAATTCATCTGCTGAACATCTGTACAGAAATTGTGTCTGGAAAAGGGCACGTTCGGTAATTGGACACAGCGTGAAATCAACCACACCGATGATGGAAGAAGAAAATTACCAAGAACACGAAGCAAACAGTGCCGAAGAAGACGAAGAAAAAGCAACCACGCATGTTTATTCAGTGGAGATGTTTTCCTCGAAATCAAAACAAAATCACCCCGGCCAATGCTAGAGAGATCGCACGCACACCACCATGCGATGCACTGCCCACACACATCAGCATTCTATTTTTACGCCTGCGATACTCGTGTGTATGTGTGCGCGTTCGTGCGCGTGTGTGGTGCGTTTGCCTGGAGCTTTTCGTATGAAGCCGCCTATTGCCCTCACTTACCTGTAGTAGTGTTACACTTTTTTTCTGTATTATGTTTTGTTCAGCACTTCGTATTGCAAAGCGTCGCAGCTCAAACACAACACATCCAAAACACACTCTCGTCTGACTATCGGCGATTCGAGTGTGTGCGTAAGATCGGCTTGTGCTGCTGTCAAATTCCGAGAAACAGTTTTTACGTCGCTTCCAGGAACAGTAGTTCGAAATTGGAAGATTTCTTTTTCCCGGAAACTAGCTTCACTTTTCGCTTCTGTTACTATTAGCTCTCTCCAAAACTATTCCAATCACGATGCTTTTTAACACAACACTGCAGTAGTTACGAATTCACATCACTTTAGGTCCGATTTTCGACCCACACAGTACACATTCTCGTACGCAACAAGTGTATGAAGATGAACAATCACGGACAATTAGGGGAAAAAACGATCACTGCTCCGCACAATGTACAATCCACACTGTTAACACCAGGCATTAACCTCGACTAGTGGACCCAGAGCTCATTCCGTCCCGGTGAATTGAGCGGAAAATCATTTTCGTTCTGGAAACGCCTTTCTGCATTAGCCTGCCCGTTCCCAGAAGTCCTACGGGTGCCTCAGCAAACGCCACTGTGCTGATCTGTTTCTTTCTCCCACGAACGAAGCGAACCGACTACATCGACGCTCTTTACTCTTCTGTCAGCGATACGTCACACGAACTCCATTCCTGTTTGCTCCGACTCCGCAGACTGCTCCGTATGTATTGGTGCATGTCATTTGTTGTGACAGTTCAGCGATTTGAACTTGAAATCGTTTGCCGCAAATCGAACAATTTATCTACACCGTGTTATTTTTTATCCGGCATGTTAAAAGGATAGTAGTAAGGAATTCAGCTCTAAGCAGAGCTCAAAACATTTGAATGAACCAATCGATTAATCGAAATGTTAAGACTTATTTTTCAAGAGCAACCGAAACGCTAACCGACACATTGACCTTATTTGCTGGTTTCTAATATTCTTTGTGATGCAAGTTCTTTGATAAAGATACCCCGACAAGACCCCCGAAGCTTTACACTCTTTTCTGTGAATCGATGATTCATGTTTTGCTTCATTTTCACAATAGGATATTTCTTTCCAGGCGCATTCTTCTTCGCTTCGATCCATTAATGCCGGGGCCCTTCGGCCGAAATGCGGCGAAACAAGTGAAACAAACTAAAGCCGTAAACATTTTGATTTTATTAGTACAATGTTTCACTAACGCAGTACATTTTGTAATCCTTCAGCCATCGATCCATGACGATCGATTTACAAACTAGAGAGTTTAGCTACTCCAAACATTGCATTTCCATTCCATTTCTCGTAGCTGTTTGTATACATTAATATATTCATTATAACTTTCAAAATAGACGTCTACATTTCACAAACTGTGTATAATGTATAAAAGGAACATATACGTATTATGTACTTATTGTTTTGCAACAAACAGACTTTTCCGTTAACACGAGTTTACTTTCCGACCGGAACGGAGTTCCGGACCGGTATTACTTTCTTTGTGTGTAGCTCGAGCCCTGCACCGAGCCTGGACCGTGGTTGACCATGTATTGAGCGTAAAACAGCAGAATATAAAGCAATAGATAAAAGTTAACTGTAAACAACACATGATCAGGGTAAACTCCGCCGCCCCGCCTGGGCAGAATCACCCCATGTTTAGGCCGTAATGTAATATTCGCGCTTATTTTTACAATTCTCCCGAGCAATGTAGCACAGCGCGATGCAAATCAGAATGGCAATGATGATTCCCATTCCTATGCTCACGTACATAATTTCTTCGTTGATTCCTGCGTAAGAACGCCCTGAAAACAAAAGCATACACAAATGCATTAAATCAAGAAGATAACATGTTACGGAAGTGAAATACATACCATCGGAGTACCCGTTCCCGTAACCAAGACGACCTGTAACACGCCCTAAAACGAATGAAGCATAAGTTACCGTATGAAGTACTGTGGAAGGACATGTTTTGTTATTTAATGCGAAATAAGAGCTAGGCTCTCGCACCTCCAACCGCCATGCTTTGTGCTTGTGTTAGCGTTTGTAATTAAAGGTTGCTAGGACGATGGTGCTACCGCTATGCCTAGGTGATAACAAGTGTAGAAACTGGGATGAATGCGAACGGTCTAACAAATGCACTACATAACAAATGCACTACAGCTGCTTTCGATAATGTTGATAGCAAAAGAATACTCCCGTGCCCAGCCTCCTGAGGAGATGGATCTTTCATATCCTGTGTATTGCGAGATGATTCGCGAGTCTGCGCTCAACGGGTCGTGCTCAGTACAGTGATGAACGCAAAAATCGAATATTTGAGCAAATTGCTCGTATCACGATTTCGATTCAATAAAGTGTAGGAAACACATACTTAATTTCTTTTTTCGAGCGAAAATGTAAGTATTTGAAACATTTAATAGAACATACATGAATTTAATGTTTAGATCTTTTTTGTATTAACTTTATATCGTAACACGATTCTAAAATCACATTTCTTCTAGTGGCCTTAATCCTAAAAGTGTCATTCCAGTGTGCAGAACCAACTTTGCTCTGCTAAATAACAATATTCTTTGCTGCCGTTTCTTAGCTTCCGATTCTTGTTTTACCGGCAAAGTTTTGATGGCTAGATTTATCGATTTACTGTAATTAGGAATATTAAGAATTAATATAGGAATAATTCATGGTTCAATCATCCATATCATCCCCATCATACGTACCATAGCCGAAAGAGGTAGGCGACCAGTATGCATGCTTCAGCGGCCTCTTGAGCTTGGTAGCAAACTGGCTTGAAATTGGCCATCTGGCACACCAAATCTAATGCTTCCGGTTCCACTAAACTACTCCCGTCGCACTGAATGCTCATTATATCTTCTGCAGATGATTGTGCGTGTAACAGGCTAGCCAGACGGCAATGCGTGTACTGAAGCTTTATTCCGGAATCTCCTTCCATTCGGAGAATTTTTGACCAATCAAAATTGTAGTCTTTCATGCGTCGCTGTTTCAAATCATTTATAATGACTGCACTTGTTCCCAGAATATCACAGACCGAGGGATCGTCGGCAGCATTTGTTTTGGTGTAGGGCGATTCACGTTGTTTTTCCTGTACCAGTTGCTGTGCCTCGTGGAGAATATCTTTTAGAAATACCACCTTACCCCTCCTGGTACTCATTCCATGTATTCGACCAAATTTTACATGCTCAACACCTGCCGCATACGGTAGACAGAGTAAATGGGCGATCTCACTCAGTGATGCAAAGTGATCGTTCTGTCCATTTTCGACCACGTAGATGCATTTATGAAACTCGAACCGATTGTAACGATCCATCAATGCGGCAATGTCCCGCAGCAGGTACATTCCCGATCCATCGCTTTTCACGATCGGGATCTTCCGCTGTTGAAGCTGTACAACTTTCCGCCCATCCGGTTGATCTATCAGCAGGCCGTGCTGTTTAAGGGTTTCCAGCACGTGTGCTATTTTGTTCACACCGTATTGTGATTCCCATTCGTAGCTAGTGAAGCAAACTCCAAGCCGGCGATACAGCTCTTCCAGCTCTTTCACTGTGTAGGCACGATATTCCTGCCACTGATCCAAGTCATCCGCGGTACCGTTTTCCATGCGCGCGAAAATGTTCATCGCATGCTCATGCATGTTGGGACTATTTCGAGCTGCCTCGTATGCATGGACGTACGCGTCATACAGACATTTTATTGGATCTTGGTGGATATCCGTTGGCGAAAGACCTTTCAGCTGGACTCCCAGTGCTAAATATCCAAATTGGGTGCCCCAATCGCCGAGGTAGTTAAGCCGTAACACTCGATTACCGAGAAATTCATTCAAGTTGGATAAAAAGTTTCCCAGAATGGTGGATCGTAGGTGGCCTGCGTGAAACGGCTTTGCAATGTTGGGTGAGCTGAATTCGACTATCATAGTTTGACTGGTGGCTGTATTGTATTCCTCTTGTAACGGCTTCCTCTCCAGCACCGTTTGTATTAGCTTCATTGTGTCGAGTGACAGTTTTACCCACTTCTTGCCCGATCGCTCTTCTGTCGTGACCGTGGCAAGGTGTTCATCATCCTTTACGATACACTCAGCACTCCTGTTGAAGGACTTTTGATCAAACCCTTGTCCCAAATACTGCGCTAACATACTCAATTCTGGCGTACGCGTTGCTCGCTGGTATGTAAACTGTAGCGCCGTCATAGGTATTTGAACATTTGTCCCGCAAATACGAGCCAACTGTAACGAACAGAGAACAAGTAAGATTAGCACACCGGCTGGCACGTTTTCCTCAAAGTTCACCTTTTCAGAGATAAGTTTACGATAAACTTGAGCCATTTTTATCGATCAATGTTGATTTTTAATCGCGAATTGATGAATTAGCTGAAGATGATTACGACCATCGCAGCTATTGTGCGGCGTTCAGACTGCGGCACATGAAAATGATGTAAACATTCCCGCACATAACTGTTCTACACTCCATACGTCACTGAAGGAAAACAGCTGATAGCGAGAGCTGTACATCAAAATGTTCAAACTGCTGTGAACAACGAATCGAAGGAAAAACATTTCAGGTAAAATGGTTAACTCACAGAATAGCAAATAGTTGTAGAATAGAGATGTAGCTTAGTAGCTTACATCAATTTGATTCAAAGAGCCAACAATTGAAGGTGATTGCACTGTTATACCGCTATATTGTTTTGCTATGTTTGGCAATGCAAGAAATCGGCTCTCAGTTGTAAACTTCCTGGATTTCACAGTGGGCAACCAATTATTAAAATTTGAAAAAAAAGATTCAACTTGACTCGTTGAAAGTAAATTATTTTCGTTTCCTTTTTTTGTTCTTCTGTTGATACATAGATACATAGTATAGCGTAATCAGTACAAATATTAAGGCAGTTCTTCTTAAGAAAAAATAAGAAGATACCATTCGCTATCGGAATTATGTGCAATTGAATCAATATTTTTGAACAAAAAAAAATTACCTGATTAAAAAAATGGAATTCGTTCTTAAAATTGTCAAGCGTGGTGGCCAACCAGCACACCTTTGGTGAAGTTTTCATTCTGGCGAAGAAGAATGAGCCGAACAAATTAGATTGAAAAGTGTGTACACGGGGTGGTACGCTAGAGTGAGTGCGTATGCGTGGACAAAATCTCGAATTGATGAAGTTTCAGCCGCAAATTTAGCCTCGCTGGGTGAAAAGTGTGAATGAAGATAGTCGCTCCGTGCCTATTCGCTGAAGCTGTATGCGAACGTAAAAGTGTTCGGCAAGGAGGAGGGTAACATATATGCCGTAGATTGGTTGCATCGCAGGCATTACGACACGAAGACAAGGTGCTGAATTGGGTGGTGGAACCATTCGCTGGAACACACGTCCGTGGCAGCAGTGGTCGAATTGAAAGAAGATTAATTACGGCATTTTTCGTACTCGCTGTTTTGATAGGTGACCCGGAGCGTGGGAAGTTTCTAGCAGAAGAAATTGTCCCGCATCATTGTGCGCCTGTACGGTTGAGTGCGTGTGTTAGTGTGTGTATGTGTTGACGTGTGTGTCATTTTTTCGGCCCTTTTGCGTGAAAAGCAAGAGCAGAGAAGAACAGTGTAGTGTGTAAGCGCAGTGCCTACTGTTCATTGCTGGTACCACGAAAAAGGGGCAAAGAAACGGCTTCCAGCTTAGGGACGGTATCGGGAAACAAGGAATAGTAACCGGAATAAACCATTGGGCATTGGTGGACTGTTTGCTGGACGGCGCTGTAGCAAGAGAATTAGAGCAAGTCAAGAACGGTGACGTCAGAAAGGATCTGAAAGGATAACGTGTAGCGAACATGGCTGGTCAAACGATCAATGACAGGTTGCTGGCTGCACGGCACAGCCTTGCTGGCCAAGGGCTGGCAAAATCCGTGTGCAAGGCTACGACGGAAGAAATGATTGGACCGAAGAAAAAACATCTTGATTGTAAGTATCGATGAAGTGTGGGGCGACTCTGCCGATTCATTATTGGCCACGCGAACGATGGGCCTCAAACGCTTGGGCGCAAGATTACATAGCAGGTGGAAAAATATAAAATGATGGGTGACAGAGAGAAAAAATGAAAGCGAAAGGAAGAAAAAAAGAGCTGAGGAGGGGGGCGTACCCTTGGCCCCGTTGATTTCGGTTGCGTCTTATTGACATTTGGTGCCCTCGAACCTCGAAGGCAAGCATCTTGCTTTTCGCACTCGTGTTCTGCCGAGACGAGAGCGTACATCGAACTCCTGCTATTGTCGCACCAGCAGCAGAACCGTCCTTGTTTGCATCGGATCTTGCCAGCACGCGGGCGCAGCACTATCAACAGTGCAGAGATGTTAAATAATCGGCTTGCAATGCAATTGTTTTTTTTCTTTTAATCTCAGCTCTCATTTCCAAATCTCTTCCAAGGCCTTGCTGCCTTTAACGCAATCATTTAGTCAAATGGACGAAAAGCATCGATGATGTTAAATGGCTCACTCCTTAACACATCATCAGTTTGGAGGGCGCTTTGTTTGCCAGGCCCAATTGCACCACGGTCGCGCTGTTGCTGATAGTGGAGCGCAAAAGAAAATAGCCAGAAAGATAGCAGAAGTTCTCCCACTCGCTGGGACTCAGAATGCCAAGCATATGGTACTGTATCCTCCCTCTGGACGATAACGATAAAATGGTACTATAGTGTGAAGCCATCAGCCCATTTTGCATAAAATGCTGGCTTTTGAATGTGTTCTTGAGTGGTAATGAACAATATTAGTTCTTTCAAAATAGCACAAAGCTTTCATATACAGAAACAATTAACCATGCTTTTTTCATGTCAATTGTGTATGTCGCACCTTTATTCCAAGTAGAATTTGTATTATAATAATTTCCTTACTGTTTCATGTTATCTTACAGATTTGGTACATTGCACCAACGAACCGAATGTGTCGATTCCTCATTTAGCAACATTGCTGATCGAGCGGTCTCAGAACGCCAATTGGGTCGTGGTATACAAAGCATTGATTACCACCCATCACATGTTGGCCTATGGAAACGAGGTAAGATGAGTTCATGTCTTCCCATGTACATATATCGTCAACAATCGGGTAAACTAACTGCAACCATCTACCTATTATTTTCAGCGCTTTATTCAATATTTAGCTTCAAGCAATTCATCCTTCCAGTTGAACAACTTTCTCGATAAAGGTGGAGTGCAAGGTATATATTAACTAAGAGAAAGGATGAAAAAAAAATCAACATACTTATTCCCCTACACTAAAACCACTCACTCTGACCAGCAATAATTGGCATTAATATTGAAGTTCGAAGAAAATACCATTCTCTTAACCCATGTAATGTTACATATCTTTTTTTTCCCCAAAACTAACCATGTCTACCCTTCATTATCTCTTTAACTCGTTGCTAAAAATGTGTTAGGCGCTGTCGGTGCTCGTATGGGTAAGTAGTGGCTTTTTTTTAGCCATAACTATTACAATAAACGTTATACGGTTTCGCCTTTAACATTTAAAAAAACTGTCTCACCAACCACTTTCTTAGTAGAAAAAGTAAATATTTTAACGCTATTTTATTCGGCTTATTATAAATCATCCTGTGAATGTATGTTTGTTCATGTTTCGTCAAATGTTTATTGTTTAAGCTAACTAACGTTATCACTAACGATTTATTAGACAAATAACAATACTTCCAACAGCTCTTATTTGGTGTGTAATTATATTCTGAAAAAAAACCTTGGTTTTATAGCTCCTTGCACGTAGGACATGATTATTTTTTTAAATGAATATTAAGCTGCAATAAACTTAACAGACTAGAATTTGTATTGAATACAACTCAAAAGTTGCCTTCTGGATAATAACTATAGGTAAATTGCACAATTTGACAGATTCGGACCGATTCGTACTCGTCCAGAATTGTGGATTCGGATTCACTTTTCCAGGATAAAATTCGGAATATATCCATGACTTCACTCTAGTGCACTCATCTTTAGTGAATGTAGATTAAAAAAAAAACAACTTGAAACATAGAATATTGGAGATATTAATTCAACGCGTTCTTCTGCTGTTTTGATAATAATCGTTAAAATTTGCATGTTTTCAAGAAAATGCTTTCTCTGAAACTGCGATTTTGTTGTTATTTACTATAGGAACTATTTGCTTATATACTATTACAAAAGTATGGTTCCGTCAAAACGAGATTTTAATTTGAACAATATGCTGTATCTTATGTTTAGGTTATGATATGTCTCCGTTTATACGGCGTTACGCAAAATATCTTAACGAGAAGGCGCTATCGTATCGTACAGTGGCGTTCGATTTTTGCAAAATGAAACGTGGAAAAGAAGAAGGATCCTTGCGCGTGATGCACGCCGACAAGCTTCTGAAGACATTGCCCATTTTGCAAGCGCAGTTAGATTCGTTGCTGGAGTTTGACTGTACAGCCAACGATCTCACAAATGGTAAGAAATAGTTGTATTCAATTGAAAAATACTCTTATTTATATAATTGGATACATAAAGAATAACAAATTATCTCTCGTTTATTCTACACTATGCTGAATCTGGCTAATAGGTGTCATTAACATGTGCTTCATGTTACTATTCCGCGATTTGATACGGCTGTTCGCTTGTTACAACGATGGTATCATAAATCTATTGGAAAAATATTTTGACATGAATAAGAAGCAATGCCGTGATGCGCTGGATCTGTACAAAAAGTTTCTTACTCGTATGGATCGGGTGGGAGAGTTTCTCAAGGTGGCTGAGGTAAGTGAAGATATTTCTCGACGTGTATGGCAAGGCAAATCGTGCTGATAAACCTGTATTTTTCTTGCAGAACGTTGGTATTGATAAGGGTGATTTACCAGATCTTACGAAAGCTCCGAGCTCGCTGTTAGATGCGCTCGAGCAGCATTTGCTGGCGCTGGAGGGCAAGAAAGGATCAGCAGCCAACACTCCTACACAAACGGCAAGGTATGTGAAAGGTGTCAACTGCGCAAAATAATCCAATTATGATGCGAAATACTCCGGCAAATATTTTCCTTGTACTTACCCATAATTTTTCCGTTATAGCAATCAAAAGAATGTCAAAAGTGGAGTTAGCGCTCTTACATCGACTAGTTCGTCGTTTGGAATTGTGGCAGAGTCAACCAAGTTTGATAGTCCCACAAACGGCATGATTGATGAAAGTTTGAAGGCTCAAGTCCTGGCTGAAGAAGAGGCCGCAATGAATCAGTACAAGGTAACGAGTGAAATAAATGTTATGATAAAAAGAGAAAGTAATACTTTACAATACTTTCTATTTGATTTCAATGTATCCCGCACAAATTGCACAGTCCAAGGTATCTTCTCCCACAACGGCGACGGCTATAACGAATCCGTTCCTATCGTCGCCTACTGCTAGTCAAAATAACATCGTCGATCTTTTCGAAGCACCAAAACCGGCACAGGATCAACAAGCGTCTGCTGCTTCGTCCAAGGCATCAGACGATCTGCTGCAACTGGGAAACCCATTCGCTGACGTATTCGCCACGCCAGCACCACCAGTCGCTAATACAGTTCCAGTAGGAGCGGCCAATGCGTTTGGCGCCACCAACACATGGATGGGCAATGGAGGTAGGGATAACGGTACGAGTGATACATAACATTTATGTAACAAGAAACGCATCATTTCTTATCGGTAGGCTTCAACGGCGGTATGGCAGCAGCGGCTGTTCCTGGAATGGCAGGATCAGCTGTCCCGGGCAGTGACACATTCGTTTCCGATAACAATTTCACTTCAGTTTTCGGGGGTCTGGAACAAAATGGTAAATATCTGTCAGCGGTGTTAGTTGTAGTATTTCAATAGTTTTTTTTTCTTTCCCCGAATGCTAACGTAGGATCTAGTGCACCTCCGGCAGCTGCCGCCCAAACTGGAAAGGTATTGACGGGCGATTTAGACAGCTCATTGGCGTCGTTAGCTGAAAGTCTCACCATCAATAAGTCAAACTGTGGGAAGTAAGTTGGTCTATATATTGTGCATTTTCCGTACATGCAAGTAAGCTGAGTAATTGTTTTGAATTGCAGGAATATGCAATGGAGTTCGCCGAAGACATCAGCCAAAACAGGATCTGCTGGATGGTCACCGCAACCACAGCCGGCTACCAATCAGACTGGCTACAAACCAATGGTAAAAACTCATATCATTGAAATAGCGAAAAAAACATAGCTCTAATCTAACATCTTGTATCATGATCTTCCATTACCATTAACTCAGACTGACAATTGAAAGTTGGTTAGTAACGTTGCTAGTCATTAATAATATTCCCTTATACCTACTTACTTAAAAAAATCCTTGTTAATCATTTTCTCTATTAACCAGAAGTTATTCAAAGAGAATAATGAATTCCCTGTTAATATTATATTTATACTAACACAGTTAATAGCACACAAACATCCATAATGTGAAGTTGAATAGTTTCGAGTGGAACAGTACCTATTGTTTTTATTTTCCTTTCAAATTAAATCACCATTTTCGTAATAAGTGTTATAAGTTATGTAGGTGAGATTTCTGAATTTGTTTTGTACAGCTATCATGTATAATTGTTTCCAGTTGAAGTAACAATGTGTGATGATGCCAAACAATGCTTTAGTAGGAACAATAATTTTATAGGGATCTCAGAAGTCTCAATTAACTAAAAATAATCGTACCCTTTGCGTTAGTTATCGATCGTATTTTATTCCTTGCTTATGTAGAATATGCTAGTTTTTGTATGTATGATAAGCATAGATCATTAGCTTTTTATAAGTTGTTAATTTATTTTTTTACTTCTTATCTTTTTCTCTTTTTTCGGTGGAATTTACTTTCCTTTCTTTTTTTTTGTTCATTTTCTACCCTTTTTTTTACTATTGTGTGACATGTGTCCTTTTAAATGTATGATTGTATGTGCGGTATTGTCGATTATCCTTCCGTATGTATGTGTTTGGTTTTGCTATGTGTATTGGGATTTATGTGTTCTTGCGTGCTGTATTCCCTATTTGGGTGAATATTTCGGTTTCGCTGTGACACAAGGCACAAGGTATGGCTGTTTTTCCAGTTCCTAGCACAATACATCCCAGCACACACACTCCCCTTCCCGTAGTGCCAGGATATTACATTCAGGTAAGCCACTATATAGTTGTATTATTTATCACGATTTATTTAATTATGAAGTTAAGTTTGTTTTATTGTATGATTTTTTCCTACATGCTTCATGTTTTCATTTGCTAGCTGTTGCTCAACAATAAGTGGCACTAATTAAGATTTTGTGTTTAAACCCGGCCTAATTACTAACGACGTTATGATGTTATTTGTACAAATGAAGAACATATTAGTGGGAAATGAAAAGGGAAATTCGATAAGTGGTTTAATTGTGGGATGAAAGTTTTTTTTTATTCTATAATGTCTAATATGTGTCATGCTTGAATGAGCCCCGTGTGATGATTTAGTTATAATATGTAAACATATTGGCATTAGTTGGCTACGAGTGAACCTGTAACATGATCCTAAAACCAAACACACTTTGTTGACATTTTGTAAACCTGATTTTTTTTTTATATCGAACCTGATTGTTTGTATTGCAGTGTTCATATTTTCAAAAGTATTTTCTACAATACGTTCACATTTCGCAAAGGATAGTAATACAAGTTGATTGTAAAAAATTGTGGAAAAGATTGTTGGGAATGTTATTCGATTTCAATTAGTTTCATAATGTAGTATGCAGCACCCGTTAAATATAATATTAATAGTAATGTATCTTCGTTTTGTCTAAATATTTGCAGCAAGGAATGACTCAGATCAGGCCAATGATGGGAGCTACCATGTCGGGAACAACTCCAGCAATGGCACCTGGAATGGTAGCTACCGGTATGCCAGCCCAACAACCGGTGCTTACTAGTCAACAATCGTTGCACATGCAACCAACAATGATGCAACAAGCAGCACCAGCGATGCCTTCAAACGCTGCTGCGGCTGGCAGTATTCAGTTGGATCCGTTTGGAGCGCTATAAGCTACTAATATACGTTATTCAAGCATACTCTATGCAAACACCTAAATGCATATACACATACTCTTATCACGTGCTGTAGAACACTAATAACGATGAAAATAGCAATGAATTCAGCTAGATAATCTGATGCATATGTATTACATATATTTGTTTGTTTTTGCTCCACGCCATTGGAAAGCATGGACAAGTAGGAAAAGAAGCGAGCGACGAAGCAGAGAAGAAAGGACTCTCTTTGCATTAAGCAGACAGCATCCCTGGTGGAATGTCGAGATAGTGTAAAGGATTATTATAAGTTCGGTTGCAAATATCTTGATAAAATACGTCTTGAGAGGACTGTTGGCCATGTCGAGTGTACGTATTAATGTACCGACAGTATCATGCATATGAAACACGACGATACTTGATGTGAGCGTAATAATGAAATGCTAAGAATGGTAAATTATACAAGGATTGAGCATATTTTCGATCCGCAACACTTGTGGAGTGGATTTGACAACTTAGTTGCAAAACGGTAATGCTTCAGTCTGTTTTGAATGGATACGATTGTATTTTTCTTCTATCAACAGATATTAGGATCAAATGAAACCATTCCAAACATCGGCAAACACATATTGCAGGAGTATTCTACATTGCTGTAAATGGAAGAAAGCACGTGTCATCGGGTAGAAAAGCCTGCAACTTCTAATCATTCCAAAACGCGTTTTTCTCTTTCTGCCACTGAGCAATAGTTTGATGCGCGAGAAAATGTAGATATCTGCGCATGGTACGTACAGGCATAAAACGAACACTATCTTTGAGGCGAACTACCTGCACCAGTTTCAATAGGTCGGTAGGTAAGTTCTGGAGCTCTAGCATACGCACGGACGGTAAATTATAATCTAAGGATATCAGTAACAATAATGAATGATATGTAAATGATGGTAGAAATTATTGACTGTAAGAAATAAGCATAGAGAGCAAGCGCATATTTCCCCGTAGGCAGGCATAGGCTTCTACTGCAATATCTTGTTGTTTGTTGCTTTTGTTGCAGTATTATCACTGCTTCGACATTCAGATATATCTAATGAAATGCAAAAAAAAAAATGTTATTCACTATTGAATATAGTTTTGTTTGGAATACAGCATGAGGATTTGTTTTTAGAACAGGATGCCAGTATCTAATTACACTATCTTCAGCCCTTGTTCGTTTAAATAGTCGGGATGACTTTACTAACTCTCCTGTGTCTCCGTAAAGAAGTGCAAATACTACAACATTAGGAAGTTATTATAATAATGTGAGATATCGCTAATCTTACTCTAGAGACAGAAACACGGCAAAGGACTATCGCGAAGCAAGGAATCCGTATGCATGTATTTATGAATATAAAACTGTAGTAATATTATCTCTACATTGTACACATTATTGTATTTTCCACTGCAAAATGCGCACTTGCGGATTGCAAGGACAGTAAATACATTATAATATACCAGAAAGATACATATATACATATACACATACTTGCTTGCTGTGAAGGAAGCTTATCATATAATTAATAGAATGTAATGTGTTGTGTTTTCCCCCCTTAAGAGCAGATAGTGCAATAAGGGCAGTTGTTTACTATGGATGACGATAAATGATCTGTGAAAGGATGGGAAGGATAAGACATGAAGAGAGACATAGGGAACGTATGTGGGTGTGTGTGTGTACTTATCATCGACGACAACATGATGCAAACGCTAAGCAAAAGATCGAGGATTGTTCCAACTAAATATTTACGTTCACATTGGTTAGTCCTTTCGTGCGAACGATTTATTTTATTTTTTCAGATGAGCAGTTCAGATAAGACCATTATTATGAATAGTGCTTACGCGATTGAGGTGCAACGATATGTTATTGCTTGCCTACAATGAAAGATAAAATTATTCCCACATACTACTACGCAAGCTGCGGGAGTTTTTTTTTTGCCTCAAAATGAGTAGACGAAATGAAAATTGTAAATGATGTAGTTGTTAAACTGGCTTGTTTTTGCATGAGGATCACAGCTCTGGCGCGATCTAATAATCAGATTATTTTCCGCCTATTTCTTTCGTAACATTTGAAACATTACACATAAATTTCTACAGTTACAAATCGAGATGATTACATGCATATATAAATAGGGCAAAATAAAATAAAATAGAAAGATGATATATTGGGAATATATCAGAACAAGTGTATCTTTATTTAAATGCTACAATTCCTTATGAACGAAACACTGTGTGTGTTTACATCTTATGTACATCTTTAAGTTTAAATTTTCCTGTTTTCACCCGCCAGCATTTGATTCAAAATTTTCATTTTTACATGTATCTAAATGTTACAAAATAATGTATGTATTACATCACCAGCGCCATATCCTGACCCTCAGGCTAGAGATTATCCTTTTCATAGGTTTTAAACATATTGTAGATATTTTGTAGCATTTTAGCTATTCATGATTATTTGTCTGCCTTTTGGTTTTTTATTCATCTTCATCCTCACCATCCAATAAGCTTTAGAATCCCACAGGTTAAGAAGTTCAGGAACTCCTTCTGAACCTTTCATATCCAATTTAAGCATTCTCGTATTAAAAAAATAGATTTCACCAAAAAAGCTGATAAGTTGTACTAAAAAGGGTGCAAGGCTCTTCCTGAAGGTTGTTGTGTTGTTGGCTCTGAACACTATCACCCGCAGTGCAGAACCCGTCTTTGCGAGCTCGCTCACGTTCCAAATCGTGGCAATTTCCTCTCACTGGCGAGCGTTTTTTAAAGGCGTTGTGAGAGTTTTTGAGGGTTCAAGATTGCCGCCAAAAAGCTCGCGCTGGTGTGCTTGTATTGGTGGATAAAATAAAATGACCAAAAAAATTAACGCACTCCACATCCCCCCCCCCTCCACCTTCCCCTCATTGACCCCACGGGGTTCTACAATCCATGTGTGTGCCATATTACCCTAGTGCCACAAATCCACTAAACGACCACTAAACGGGTTCTAAACGACTCCAGCTCTCTACCTAAACGGAACATATAAAGACTTCGTTTAGCAGACGGTGAACAACTGATGCATTCTAAAAATAGCAAAAAAGCTGGTGGTGCCGTCTGTTGGTGGGATAGCACTAGGAGAGCTTTCTCCTTCCCTGTGTGCTGTTAGAGTGTTTCTACATACTCCTAGAAAGCAGGTGAGACAATAACTGGCAGCATGCTTTGATAGCAACTGACAGCATTTTCGGTCAGAGAAAATTTCTCGGAATGCAAAGAACGATGAAGGTGAGAAAAAATTGAATTTGCAGTTGATGGTGAACGATCAATTGGAGTTAGTCTTTTTGCAGTCTAATAAGCACAGAAGTATTCTTTAAAAAAACAAAAGAAACTTTTTTGACTTCATTTTAGCGATTAAATTTTTTTCAACATCGATCCAAAAGTCCCATCTCGGTGCTCTTCGGAGCTTCTACACACACTGGCGTGAGAGACCGGTTGTCAATTCTCTCACAGCCATCTATCACCTACAGTCTCGGTGTATGTATAAACGCTCTTATATGGTTTCGCAATGAAATTATGCATCACTTGAACTAGAACTGCGATACGATTGTTTAAATACTAATCTCCAATGTGAATCATTTATACAGAAGCAAGTACTCCGTCGCCGACCAATGCTGGCAGTCGCTGAAACCCGAACAACATTTGGCTCTCGCAACCCCCTTATTTGTATGTGCCGTCTATTAAATTCAGCTGACGATATTTATGAGCCTGGAATGACGATAACGGAACTGACTTCACTTTTAAGTGTTCGGAATGCGTTCAACAATAACAATATATAAATGTTCTGTTCGTTATCTAATGTGTATTGTAAACAAATTTTGACTCGAGAGTTCTTCATAGTCCATCGATTAATAAACTAAACTAAACTAAACTAAACTAAACTAAAGTGAGACTTGGATAATGGCCGATGGCGTTGATACCCACGTATCTGACCAAACGAACAATCTTATAGAATTTTGCTCGTGTTGTTACGCCTGGTAACAATCCGTTTATTTTCGGTAGCTTTGCAGACTTTCTTGCAACTTGCACTCGCGTATAGGGTTTTCGCTGCACAGTTAAAAAAATAGTCTTTCTTCTTTCGCATGACTTTTGCTACTGTCCCTTTGGCGATGGCGGCATTTTACTCGATCAGATCTCCTTGACCTTGTTGGCCCTAAAGTTGACCGTAGATGAACTGTCTCCTAATTGGCCCTAATGTTGGAGATCTAGCTGTCTCGTATTTTCGTCCTTGTCTGTATGTTAGAGCGCCATCTGAGGGATTTATTGCGACTTATTCGAGCTATTATCAAGATTGCTTGATGTATGTAAACATTCGCCTGACAGATCTCGCACGAGGTCGATATCGTGCCAACAGCTCTCAAAATAAGAAGGCTATAAAGGACTGTAAGCGATCAGAGTTCCATCTGGTGCGCACATCTAGAACTACAGAACAAAAATGTGCAACGGGCTAGTTACGCTGGGACTAGGGTAACTGTACCAGTTTTCGGCAGTGTAACTATTTTCGGCAGGGTTGCTAAAAACGTGAAATTCTGCACAAATGTGGTAAAAAATTTCACATAACACAATTTTGTAGTGAAAGTGTAATTATTTGATATTCTAGTTCCTAGTTACGCAGGGACTACACACAAAGCTAGAGCAGGACAAACAGTGGTAGTATGCTTCACCGCAACTATAAAAACGGTGGCATGCTCCATACACGCTCTCTCCCGTCCTAAACGTTTCAACACCGACACGCGCATATCCGTCCGGCTTAACCAATACATTCTCTTCTCCAACAACTCTCGACCAAGCAAGAACTACTTTCGCGTCTCTCCCGAATTACCGTTCCGTGGCTTAAAAAATACGAATAAATCTATCATATTGTGAAAACGTAGTTCGCAAAGCGTGTTGCGTGCTTATTTAAAAAGTAGGGACCACATTTGTGGCGTCCTTAAAGGTCGATTAGATGAAACTTGTCGAAACACATGGTAAGAAAGGACAGCAATATAATGATGAATTATGATACGCCATCTATTGAGCAAACCAGTGAAGCTATGAAGCTTCGTTTTTTTCAAGAAATATTCTATTTTCCTGTCAGATGCAGCGATATTCGAATGTCAAAAACCCTCCTCGGTATGTTGTACGGGGAACGCGAATGACAGGAGAAAGCGAAGAAGAAAACAAAACAAATCGGTGGACAGGGTTTGGCGAACAGCACCGATCAAGGAAGTATTGGTTGCGCGCTTCTCACGCGAAAACAAAGTGTATCCATATGGATTTCGATGACGCTATTGACTGAAATCATCAAATACAGCTAAACTATTCTTTAATAGTGACAAAAAAGTAATAGATCGTGTTCATGAGCTTCCAAAGCAGTAAATAATTATAATAATAATAATAGATTTAGTTCAGCCCTCGTGTTCTCTGGCGTAAGATGGAGCGAACGCGAAGGCCGAGAAATGTAAACATGTACTTTTTGTTAGCTAACAATGCGGTTTCTTCTAACAATGGATGTTTGTTTTTTTATTTGTGCTTTTCAGCCAGTCCAAGATCAGTACACGATTTTACGCTTAATAAACCAAGTAAAGCGACATTCCTGTATATGGGACGAAGCTGATTCCAACTATCGCAATTCAATCGCGAGAACGGAGGCTTGGAATGCTATAGCCAAACAAACCGGGATATTCGTCCCTATTCTTATGCGAAAGTGGCGAAGCTTGACTTGTTCGTATCGCAGAATTAAAGCCGAACTGATTAAAAAACAGGAACAACATCCCGGTAACGGCAATATTATGCTAGGCCAATGGGCGAGTAGAGAAGATTGATAAAATCCTTCTTTTACAGGCAAGAGCTTGAAATCATCCTGGTTCGCATATAATGCGATGGAGTTTTTGGAAAATATGCAAAGGGGCCACCGCAAAAGGGGAACGGTATGTGTAGTTCGTAGGAAAAGCTACATGCAATAACAGTTATGGTGTGATGGATACTAATAACCATTAATCAATAATAATGATTCCTATTGCCATTGATCAATAGCTCAAATATTTACTTGCGGGAACAGCAGACCATAGCAGCGCTTCAAATGACAGCCAACTAGATGACTTTATCGATCAGGAAGAAGAGCACTTAGAAGAGATGGAAGAAATTTTTGAAATTGAACCAGAAGCCCAATCGCCGGCAACAGATACCGAGTGCAATGAACATGATGCAGAGCTGAACGAAAACAGTCCAGCCACGAGTTGGATCCAGCCACAACCAGATACTGGAGACGAATATCAAGAAGATAATGAATTATCATTTGAAAAACGTTATCTTAACGAACAACGAAAATCGGTTCTACTATATGAGCTGAATGAAAAGCTCGAGAAGGATTTAGCTGAACAGAAAGCTAAGGTTGAGGTAGTAGTTTAACATTAGTGTCTGATTAATTAACCGTTAACTCCAATAGTCACCAACATGTGTTCGATTTATTTAAAGGTACAACGTTTGAAGATAGAACGCTTAGAGCAGAAATTGAAAGATACAGAACAAAAACTGGCAAGCTTCACAGAAAAACGACAAGTACATTTGAAAGAATTGGCTATTTCATACTTATAACAAATTAACTAGTGTTTTCTCTTGCAGGAAGATGACGACGAAATAACCTCGACTGGAGGGGCATATCCCAAAACTGCAGAAGTTTCCGGTGTATTAGGATGTCGCGAAAGTGTAACAGTACCTGCCACTCTGTCCGTTTCAAGTTCTCCAAATCGATGTGTAGAAGAGCAAACTGATCCGTTGTGCAGCGCGCTAGGTCCGAATCAATTGAGTGGCACTGTTTACGCGGGGAGAAGTATGAAAGTTTCTCAATTAATTACAAATTCGTTGAAAAGATTGCAAACTTCGGTTCAGCAACTGGCCAACAAAACTACGCGCCGTTATAGTGGCTTTGGAGATTTTATGGTCAGTGAACTGAATGAGATGGATGAGGCGACAAGCTTAAGATTGATAAATGAAATGACATCGTTGCTAAAAACGGCATCAGATGGTGTCGTTCGCAAGAACAAAAACGTAAACAAATAAAGATGGCAAAACTAAAGTTACAGGACACGTAACTTTATAAAGCAGGTAGCAGTTACTCGTTTGGCGAACATCCAACGTGTGCGATTTCTCCGCATTTCAGTATTTTTTACTCAAACCTGTCGCAAAAGAAAATAGAGTAAGTAGATAGAAACACTTGTTGTGAATATATTGCATACTCTTCCTCATCATGTAATAATAAAGTTCAATAAATTTGATATACGGTGCGATCAACCGTTCGATAATCCAAAAATCTTTTCGACAGCTTCCGATACTCGCCACTAGATGGCGTTAGTGAATCCAGTTGGACTAGCCCAGTGGTCGGCAATCTTTGCGGTAGAAAAACCAATTTTATACAAAACGAAGTGAAGAGCCAAATTGATAAATCAACCATACAAAATGTGAGAGTTCTATAAAATTCTATATTCTATAAAGTTCTATAAAAGCAAAAATCTAAATGAAAGGTCGTGTGGTCAGATCCCAAGCGCCACAGATTAAGCTTAAACGACTGGAAAATTGAATATCCATAGAAAAAAAAATGAAAGCTCCACAGCTTCATTGGTTTGATCAATAGATGGCGTATTACAACTCATCATTATATTGCTATCCTTTTCTTGCAATGTGTTTCGACAAGTTTCAATTTATCATGACCTATATAGCCTTCTAACATTCTGAGCAAAAATCTAAATGAATGGTCGTGTGGTCAGATACGTGGGTATCAACACAAACGACCATTACTCAAATCTCACTTGCTTCAGTGCTGGTGGTTTCCATTGGAGTTTAGTATTTAAACAATCGTATCGCCGTTCTAGTTCTAGCGATGCATAACTTCAATGCGAAACCATACAACAGTACAGAGGAAATGAGAAAGCTCTCCTCCAAGTGATGAAGCTCAACTGGTTGGGGTATCCCACCAACAGAGAGCGCCACCAGTTTTTTCGCTATTTTTAGAATGCATGAGTCGTTTGCCGTCTGCTAAACGAAGTCTTTCTATATTCCGTTTAGGTAGAGAACTTGAGTCGTTTAGAAGGCGTTCAGTGGTCGTTTAGTGGATTTGTGGCACTTGGGATGGCACCACCAGCTTTTTGCTATTTATAGAATGCTTGAGTCGTTTGCCGTCTTCTAAACGAAGTCTTTTTATATTCCGTTTAGGTTGAGAGCTTGAGTCATTTAGAACCCGTTTAGTGATCGTTTAGTGGATTTGTGGCACTTGGAAAAAGCTATGGACCTTTAATTTTTTTACATGGATATTTCATTTTCCAGTCGTTTAAGTTTAATCTGTGGCGCTTGGGTAGACCTCGTTTAGGAGTCATTTATGGAGGTGGCAACGCTTTGTTGCGTACGATTTTATCGGACGGCCTGTCAAAATTTTACATGGGATTTGACAGATAACGTCGGACGAGCGATTTCGTCGTCGACGGAATCAAATTTTTTGATACCGTCGTTTCGTCGCATCCGATTTTATCTGTTAATCTAATTATGTTGGTCATGTAGGAACAATATTAAATTATTTTTTATAATGGTTAAACTATGCAAAGCATCAAGATAATCGCAATATGAACCGAAATAGCGTTTGACAGCAGCGTCCGATAAAATCGCATTGGATCAGTCTCACCGCGGCTTTACCTATGCGTGTTGCATTAAAAGTTCTGCTCTGTTAAGAGTTCTACGGTTTCCAAGTGTATAGGTACCGTAAGCCAATGCTTTTACAATAAAATAATTGTTAATTGGGCATCCCTTGATATCGGTAAGTGACGTTTGGGCTACAACCCTGGCAGACAGTTGTTGTCATTTTTCTTCAATAGTTTTTGTGAATCTTCAAAGGAAAAAATCTACTTTTTGGAGGCTCCGTCAACGAAGAGCTAGAAGGAATTTTCCAGATGAGATATCTTGGTGCGTTACCAAAAAGGCTTAAGAATTTCTAATCTGAAAGCAATCATTATCGTTGTCGTTACCGGGAGCTGCTGTGATTGTGAATTTCCAGGGTTAGGGGAAGAAGAGAAAAAATATGAATTTTCTGTCGGCCATTTTGGCCGGTATTGGTTTTCGGTGTTGCAAATAGAGTAAAGAGAACGGAAGACAGAAAGAGAGACATTGTGGGAACAAAAGTTACAGGAGAAGAACATTGGCGAATTTGGTTCGACTGAAAATCGTCCAGGTACCGGGGCCGAAAGGGAATGATAGTGCACCGTCCGTAAAATTGTAACTTTCCTAATTGATAATAAGTAGATGTGTTGGTGTGTTCGGTGCGTAGGATTGTGGTGCAGTTTCGACCAGAAGGAGTGCAGAAGGCGTATCTGATATTTTTTGTTGCCGAAAGGACCCATAAGTTCTTATCGATTTTCTTTGCGTATTACTTATTACCTAGTTATTTGTGCACGGCCCAGTTCGGAGAGATGCATTGTGTTTGACTCTGTGGCAGAGGAAAATGTTTGGTATAAGAAAACTGTACCGATGGTAGATAAATTGTTAAAGTTTTTGGGAATAAATGTGTACGAAGAGCACGTAGAACACGGTGTGTTCATGGCGAATGGTGGTAGTTAATGCGTAAAATTTCAACAGAAATCGTTTAGAATAGTTAATTAATACGTTTTTTACGATTAATACGTAATGACAACATATACGAGACATTTTCTTATTGTTCTTATTATAAGATTTTTGCGGTTTGCGTAAATTTAGGTGAATTGTGTTGGGCGTGTTGATTTAAAGATTATCGTGTAAAGCGATAAATAAGGACACAGCCGACGAAATAGGATCCGCGAGTGTGTGTGTGTGATAATAATTCTGTAACCCTCGATCATTTTTTTTCTGCTTCTACACAGAATAACATCTAAAACTGCATCAGACTAGTGAGTCGTTTCGATACAAAAAAAAAACGATACATTTACGAGCAGGCGACTGGGACGTGTCTCGTTGTTGCTATGACATACGACACCGTCAGCCAGTCCATGGAACGTACCAATGGGAAAGCGATGGAACAACGAGATACTGGGACGGTGGCGACGGTGAACGAACATCAGATCGGCCATAACACAGTGGAAAATGCGTGAGTGTCAGCGAGAGGTGCCTGTTGCGATTGACAGCGTCACAGTCTAATCGGTGCAACTTCTTTGTTCTTGAAAATGGTTTTTAATTGCAGCCACAACAGCACTACTAGCGGTGGTAACAACACAGCGGCACTGCTTAGCAGTTTTCCTGTGGATAAGCTTGCCTCCCTGAATGCAAAAATTTCAAATTCAAGATGGGTGGTCCCGGTGCTGCCTTCACAGGAGTTGGACTGCTTGCTGGACGCGGCGATCCAGCTTTCCACCCTTGGTAAGTTACGATTAGAAGTCAAATCAAGCTTAAAATGAATCAATTTCCCTACATGGCCTGAAAATAATGCGCGTTTGTATCTGTGTGTATGTCTGTTTCTTTTATGTGCATTTAAAGGTATCGATGGCGATTGCGAATCGTGCGTGCGTTTTTATCAGAACGAGTTGGCCACTTCGTTTATCAACATCCTGACTGATGAGGCAGTTATGTCGTGGAAGAATAACATTCACGTGTGCATTTTTAAGTCGTGCTGCAAATTTTTGCTCCTAGCCTCTCTGCATATGGAGCGCGATAATCAGTCGTTGCTGGAACTGTTGGCCATCGTGTTCGATCCGGAGAACAAGTTCCACATGCACAACATTGCACGGCAGCCGGAAAATATAAATACGCCACCCCCACCGCCACCACCACCGGCGCCACCAGCTACGTCGCTAGCCAATCCAGCCACATCGTCTTCTTCGTCCTCGTCGTCGTCATCATCCTCGTCGCTTCCCGATAGCACCGAGAGCAGCACCAGCAGCACCAACGCACCGGGCGTAGCGACAAAGCAGGCGCCGGACGAGGTTACCGCGAGCTTTGCGAAGCCTCCTGTGGAAACCAAAAATCCCCGTGGATGGTTACTCAACTTTATCAACCAGTTTGGCGTTTACAATGGCTTCGAAAATTTTCTCAAACGCATGACGGTCGCAATAGAACAACATCAGCGAGTGAGTGCTAGTGAAGAGAAGACAGAGGGCGGGCGTGGTGGTGGTGGGGAAAAGTGTGATGGAAAGATTTCACTTCAGCTCCTGTACGCGTTGCTACGTCCATTTGGGCTGTGCGCGGAGTATCTTACGGTCGATACAATCGAGCGATACCTCTTGCCTGGATGTCGGTTCGTGTTGACAGTGCTGGAGAGTCTCTCCGATGTTGAGCTAAAACGGGAGGTAGTGTTTGAAGGGAAAAACGATTTTATCACCGGTATCGTAAAGTTTGCTCGTGCCTTGTTAACGCGTGTGCCCGGGCAGGAGAGTCTGTTAAATGAGTTGGAAATGGCCCGCCTGAAGATCATCCTGCGCGTACTGCAGATATCGAGTTTTAATGGTAAAATGAATGCACTGAATGAAATCAACCGTGTGCTGAGCTACGTTTCGATCTACCCGAACCGGGGTCTAATTGCGGAAGAGGAAGGTGATTTTCTGAGTGCAAACCGTATGGCAATGTGGATACGGAACAATCGCGTGTTAACAATAGTGCTGAGGGACTCGCTGCACCAGTCGCAGTACGTGGAAAAGCTGGAGAAAATTTTGCGATTTTTGATCAAGGAAAAGGCGCTAACGTTCGACGATCTGGATGCAGTGTGGAATGCACAGGAGGGCAAACATGAGGCGATTGCCAAAAACGTACACGATCTGCTCGCCAAACTTGCTTGGGATTTCAGTGCCGATCAGTTGGATTATCTTTTTCGGTGCTTTCAGACCAGCATGCAGAAGTCGGCCAGTCGCAAGCAGCGCGAACGTTTGCTGGAACTGAACCGCCGACTGGCAGAGGACGACAAGAACGGAATGATGGCGCAGAAGGTGCTGAATATGTTTTGGAATCTAGCCCATAGCTCCGATACGCCACTGGAAGTGCTCGAGCAGGCGCTTCAATCACACGTCAAAATCCTCGACTACAGCTGCTCTCAGGAACGAGATGCACAGAAGAGTATCTGGTTGGTGAAGTGCGTGGAGGAGCTGAAAGGGCGCGACGAGTGGGTGCTGCCGGCGTTGCGGCTGATCCGGGACATTTGCTCGCTGTACGATACCACCCCAAACCATACGCCTCGAATACAGCATACAATGAATCGGCAGAAAATCATTGATCAACTACAAAACGATCATAAGCTAGTTATTCTTGTGACGAACAGCTTGACATGTTACATGAATCGTGTCCGGGCGCTGGTGGCGGCTGATCCTTCGCTAAAACCGGCAAAGTTAAGACTCGATAATCGGTACCCGCACCCGCAGCAGATTCAGGAGCGGTTAGACTTTTTGAAATTCCTACTGAAGGATGGCCACCTGTGGTTGTGTGCCGATCAGGCGAAACAAATTTGGAACTCGCTTGCAGTGAACGCCGCATTTGAGAGCGATCGGGAGGAATGCTTTCGGTGGTTTAGCAAGCTGATGGGCGAAAATCCGGACCTGGATCCGGGAATCAATCGGGATTTCTTTGAAAACAATCTGCTAAAGCTGGATCCGATTTTGCTGAGCGAAAATGGAATACGCTGTTTCGAGCGTTTCTTCCGCGCTGTGAATACGAAAGAGGAACGAATCGTGTCGGCAAAGCATCATCATCGCAACGCGTATGTACTGTACAACAATGGCGAGGATCTAATCGGGAAGGATTATTTGTGGCGTGTGATCACTGCTGGACAGGAACCGATAGCGCACCGAGCGATCAACATTCTGAACGAGATGATGACAGTGGGCCCTAGACAGCTATCTGAGATGAAAGCTTATCACGAGTCTTTCATCGAAGAGTGCTGCGAAAAGCTACGGGCCATGTTCCAGAGCATGGAGATGCTTTTGCGAGAATTTCCTTCGCCCAAACCAGTGTCGAAGAAGGGCAATGAAAAGGAGTCATCGGTTGCACCGCCTGCTACGGGCGTGTCAAAAGAATCCGGCTCGGAACGGACAGGTGATGACGATGGTGCGGGAGGAATTAACGGGGATGTCGAGCGGAAAAAGCTCCTTCTCGTTGATCAAATGTGTCGCATGATACGAACGCTCCAAGAATACATTCGCGAGTGCGATCGAAAGTATCCTGGTGATAGATTCGCGCTTCCGCTGTGTCACGCCGTCCGTGGAAGACAGGTTGAGCTGATAGTTAAATTTCAAACACCCGGTCGACAGCTTGACGACATAGAGCTGCTCAGTCACAGCAATGAGACGATGCATTCTTTTAAGCGTAATCTCCTCAGGCGCATTAAGGTGTTGAAAGCAAACGAGATTCGCGTTGATTTGTACGATAATGGAACGAATGAGTTGATAATGGTGCCGGACGATCAACAGACGCTAGCATTTTATGGCATACGGGACAAGATGTCGCTGATAGCAAAGTTGACTCCTGTTTCGTCTGGTTTAATGGCCGCCGGTTCACCGGACAGCTCGAGCGAGAGTAGCTCTGGCTCGCCGCCACGGAATTATGTCGACCCAATCAAGCAAACTTACCATCATCAACAGCAACACGGCCATCATTTTCCTCATCCGCAGCAGACGATGATGCATCATCATCCAAGCTATGCGCACAGTCAGCACCAAACCGTAGTACCAGCGCAGGTGTATCAACAGAACCATGCACGACAATTTCTCCAGTCAGCCTCAGAATCGGAGGATACTTTGCCCGGTGTCGTGATTGCGCAAAAACCTCAGTACACACAATTCTTCCTGCAGGTTTATCAGCTGGCTAATGCATTAGAACATGATCGCTTGCGCGATGGAGTACGTTCGTTGTTGCACCTGCTGCCGCTCGATCGAATGACTGTAAATAACCTCTATGAAGTGTTCAACGCTGCTCAAGGGGCTATTGAAGATGCACGAAAGGTAGCCATGGAAGCATATATGGCAGCTCGTGAGTCCGGACGGGAGACAGACGCAACCGGCACTAGTGGCGCGGCACTCGAGAAACAAGCTGAATTAAAGGCTGTGATGGAAGCGGCAGAAACGGAATCGTTGGAAACATTCAAATCGTTATTTCTCACACCACCGCCAGTTCGAATTTTGTACAACTTGGAAGTGCTGGAAGCAATGTTGCTTCCCGCTAGCATTAATCCCATGTCAACATCCCTGCATCCTAACAGCATTATCCCGGCAAGTAATAGCAACGTGAAGGATGTAGGTGGAATGGGCAACGATCTGACGATTGGAGACAATGTAACGTCATTGGAGGCTGTGCTGGAGTTTCAATACGCGTGGTTTAGTTGTGGAGCAGCTGATTTCATCGTAGGATTGCTTTCAGAGGAAAATTTTCTGGCTGGCTCGGATAGACATACCAAACGGGCAAGCTATCGGTGTATTATGCGATTGGTGAAATTTTACTTCTTCACCGTTGGGTACCTGGTGCCGCCGCCCACTTTCTACGATCAAATGCGTCAGTATGAGCAGTTTCAAGCACAGCTGCGACGGTACACGCCACTGCACAATATTCTACGCGGTGGGTTGCGATGCGAGAACACGTTGAATGGCTTCGCGAAGCGACTAGCATCGTACATTTTGCAGTTGGAAATGCGTCCTGGTATGGTTGAGGGCCAAGACCTGGTCGCTTCGCTGTACCGAGGTGAATGGACTTTTCCAAAAGTACGTACGATTAAAGCAATCATGGAGGTAGCGTTACGTGTGTCCAAAGATTGGGAGCCTGTGTCGTGGGACTCTTTAAAGGAACGCGTGTTTGCCTCCCGCTACGCTGCCACCGATAGTGTAGGAGCAACTGATGCAAGCGCGAACGATATTGCTGATGGCGAGTGTAAGGACCCATCGTGTGACAATACGACCGAAGAGGTGAGTGACACAAGCAAGCGCCGTTATAGCACGAGCAGCATAGGAAGTAACTGTAGTAGCGGAAGTGACAGCAGCTCCAGCAGCTGTTGCAACAGCAGTAGCAGTAATTCCGCTGGAGTCGGTGCTTCCCTCCAGCAACACCAGCAGCAGCGATCGCATCAACAACAGCATCACCACGGTGACCGTGATCTACAGTTGGTTGGCATAGTAGACCGTAGTCTGGACTATGAGGTGCTTCACATTGCTCTGGAAGTGATGGGACTCTCGCTAGCGCTACATTCGGACGCAGTGAAAGCGCTGAATAAGGAGGATGGGTTGTGGGATAGTTTTCTGGGTTCATTGCTGTTGGTAAATCCGTCCGACAAAATGCGAACGTTAGCGCGAGAACAGTTGCTATCTATGCTAACGGGTGAGGTATCGGAAGAGCTGGTGCAAACAATCGTGTGTGTACTGTACAATATCTGGCGGAAGGTGAATCATCGTACGGAAACGTGCGCCGACTATCTGCAACTATTTGCGCAGCTGCTGCAGTCCAAGGAACGAAATGAATCAACACCTATCGATACTGAGGAGCTGCTGCAGACGGAAATTAAGTGGCTGTACTGGGTGCGTGACAATGTGGCCGAACATGGAAAAACGCTCGTGCAGGAAGAGATCTTGGAAGGGCATCTGTATCTTACCAGAGCGCTCGTATTTCATATGAAATCAACTGAGAAACGTCGCTTAAATACATTATTGGTGGTAAGTAGAAAACGTTCAGAAGCTTCAGAAAACATTAATATCTTTATGCTTTATAAAACCATTAGTCAATGGCTAACGATAGTCAGCTAAGCCATTTATAGTCAAGTAGTATGACATTAATGCTTTGACAGTTGTGGCGCCAGAACTAAAAGAAAAAAAGAAAGATAACTCTTGATATACATTCGATCGTGCGCCTATCAATTTGCATCCCGTAACTCATGCTTAAAATTACAATTACAGTCATTATTAATTTGTATGTCCGAGCACATTGATACAATTTGCGACAGTACCGAACTTATCAAAGATCCAGTTTATAGATACATAATAGTCTCATTCATTCGTGGATGTATTTGTATAGAAATATATCTTTATATTTCCTACTATATCGTCAGATTTTGGAAGTAAATAAAATAATTTTTGTGTGCTCTACATTTCAGGATCTGGCAAAAGAATTTGTCTTCAATGCGTCATTCCAGTACATATATTATAGACACCGTCAGGAGATCCATTTTCAGCAGCCCCCACCGGTGTGTCGCACTTCAAGGACTATTTCTGCTGCAATGGATTTAATTGTAGCTCTCAGCCATAATTCAATTGAACTCACCACAACAATCACATTGATGCTGAATGATATGTTCTTCGAAGACATTGAACCTGTTCGCGAGTGGGAATATCTGCCACCTGATGCTCCTCGTGCATTTCATGGGTTTTGTGGATTAAAAAATGCCGGAGCAACGTGCTACATGAATTCGGTTCTACAGCAACTGTACATGGTCCCCGCCCTGAGAAATGGTATCGTCCGATTCCACCAGGCTGTCATTGATCATAAGGAAGATTTCAATGAGGATCCAGACGGTCAATCTTTGGTAGGTTTCTAGAAGGTTGGATAACGAATTGATAGATAAAGTACAGTAATATCTGATATGCTTCTCTTTTTCAGCTTGGCTTTCAAAAGGACGACGATGGAGGAAAGAACTATCACATAGGGATACTGAAGTATGTGATGGTAATATTTTGCTATCTTGGTCATAGCGCATTGCAGTATTACGTACCTCGGGGATTGTGGAGACATTTTAAGTGAGTTTACATTCAACTTTGATAACGTTTCATGAAAACGATAGCGTTGCTGAAACGGAGGGTTGACTTGATGTTGCTTAATGTTTGCCCCTTTTCCTTTTTCAGGTTGCAAGGGGAACCAGTCAATCTACGCGAACAGCAGGATGCGGTAGAATTTTTTATGTCACTTTTTGAAAGCATTGACGAAGGTCTGAAAGCCCTGAACTGCGAACAGCTAATGTCGGCAACACTGGGCGGATGTTTTAGCGATCAGAAGATATGCCAAGACTGTCCGCACCGGTATAGCAAGGACGAACCATTTAGTGTACTTAGTGTTGATATTAGAAACCATAGCTCGCTAACGGATTCACTGGAGCAGTATGTTCGTGGTGAAATACTAGAAGGTGCCGATGCGTACCACTGTGATAAATGTGATGAAAAGGTATGTGCTTGTCAAATTGGCGTGTACGTGATATCGTTGAAATAGATGAGTAATACATGTTTCTTTTATCGTAGGTCGTTACGGTGAAACGGCTATGCGTTAGCAAACTGCCGCCCGTATTAGCAATACAGCTGAAGCGTTTCGAATATGATTATGAACGGGTGTGCGCAATCAAATATAATGATTATTTTGAATTTCCTCGCGTGCTGGACATGGAACCGTATACAGGTATTTTGAATGGTTTTCAAAGCTTATCTTGATGTTCTCGTATTGTTATGTGTTGGTTTAATTCTTTTATGTTCCATATTTGTTTGCAGTATCTGGTCTGGCAAAATTAGAAGGTGAGGTTATCAACGTTGAGCCAAAGCAAGAGGATCAAGGATCTACGCGCTACCAACTGACCGGAATAGTGGTTCACAGTGGCCAAGCATCCGGTGGCCATTATTATAGCTACATTCTGCACAAGTGCGTAATTCCGACAGGTTGGCATAAGTAAGTGAAGCAGCTATTAATGTACTATGTTTTATTTTTGTGCAGGAATTACGGCACCGGGCAAAAAAAGTGGTACAAGTTCGATGACGGCGAGGTCACGGAATGCAAGATGGACGATGACGAAGAGATGAAAACGCAGTGCTTTGGTGGCGACTATATGGGCGAGGTGTATGACAACAATCTGAAGCGCATGCAGTACCGCAGACAAAAACGATGGTGGAATGCATACATGCTGTTCTACACGCGCAATGATGTGTACTATGCAAAACCACCCAAGAACGCGTTCTGGTGGCGACTGAGCAGTGGTCCACAATCGTTACAAAATAGAGCCCAAGCCAAGTCTAACATCGAAAGCTTATCGTTGGCGCAAAGCGAACACTACTATTTCAACATGGAACCAAACGTGGAACGTTGCATACGGTTCGTTTAGACACTGTTGTGTTATTGTATGCTATGGCGAAAATGGGGCTAATTATCTTTTTCTCCTGTTTTTAGAATTCAAAATATTCGATTTTTACACTCAAGAATGCTGTTTTCAACTGAATTTTTCACGTTCATGAAAAAATTGACAGAATTTCCGATTAAACCAAAGAATAAGGTTCCAGTTTGGTTGCTTCTGGTGAGTAGATGGTTTTAAGCCATTTTTAGTTGAACAGCATAATTAGATTGCCGTTTCATTCAACACAGAAAGGACTAGAGGATGTTTGCTTACATAAGGTCCAGTTAGCAGCGAAGTTTTTGTTCCACACAGGCTTCAAAACAAAGAAAACAATTCGAGGGCAAGTGATGGATTGGTAAGCAAAAAGAAAAAAAAAGCCAGATAGAGCAATGTAACGGCAATGATATGATAAATTTGGTTATCTTACATTGCAGGTATGAAATTTTCCGTGTTCAGCTAGAAGGATTCGTTTTCATCCGGAGATGGTTTGCCGAAAATGTGCTGTTAGATTCACCTGGCCGTTTGTGTGAATATTTGCTGGCGGCTCCTTTGCCAGAAATTCGTTCCTGCTTTGCGAAGCTTATTGTATCGTTTTGTCATTACTCGGCCGAGGATGAACCGGTGGCATGTTTTGAGGGCAGCAATATGTGTGAGCAAGTGTTAATAGCGGTTCTAGGACTGTTAAAATCGGATGTCCCAGAGCATGGCAAAAGTTTGCCGCACTATTTCAGTTTGTTCTCGATGTACGCTGGACTGGGGTACAGAGAAGAATGCCAGTTGATCAAGGTGAGTGTAAGGGGAGGGGAGCAAGTTTACTGGTGTAGATTTTAATTGCCATGTTGCCATTTGCATTTTTTTCTCAGTTAAACGTGCCCGTGCTTTTCATGAGAGTAGCGGTGGACGATGGCACAGGGCAGACGATCAAGTACCAGTATCCGGATCTGAGTAAACTGCACCATGTCGTGTCGCATTTGATTCGATCAATGGATGTATCGGTGCGTTGTAGAAGTGCTATTAGTGGATCCGCCGTACTGCCAAATAAGTACATAAACGACCATATAACTCGGAAAAACGCATTGATTCCTATGTCAGAAGAATGCACGGATTATCTGTATAATCGAAATGGGTATGTAGGACAAATAACAACCCTACGGGCGTGTATCATTTGAAAGCCGAATTTGTTTTCTAATTGTTTATTTTATTTAGGTACATCAAACGCTTGCTAGAGGATGTGCACGTTGGAGAGGAAGGGTTTAAGCTGCTGCAATATTGCTGCTGGGAAAATCCACACTTTTCCGGTATAATTCTAATGGAACTGCTTTTCCAGTGTGATTATGTGTACTGGCATGACATGAAACATTATACGGATTTGTTGTTGCACATTTTACTGATCGAAGACTCTTGGCAGGGTCATCGCATAATGAATGCATTGCTGGGTAAGAGTTTAAATGCATTACTGAATGTTAGCCTGCAATAATAGGCGTACTTAATTGTGCTCCTTTTTCCTACACCACTAGGGGTCGGTCATGATAGGGATGGTTTACTGGAGATTATCAGACGCAGCAAGTTGAACTACCAGAAACGTGCCTATCAATGCATCAAATGTATGGTTCATTTGTTTTCGAAGAGTCCAGTGGCTTTGAACAAACTGCACACCGACGCTTCCCTTGCAAAGCAGTGGACGGCAGCAATTGAGTGGTTGCAGGAAGAACTGGAAAAACATCGCACCACTGGTAATAGTCAGTATAATTACAATTCTTGGTCCCCGCCTGCCCAAAGCAATGATAATACAAACGGATTTTTGCTGGAAAAATCGCAATCCGTTCGAGATATTCTGCAAATGGCATTTGATCTTTGTCCGGAAGAGGTAAGTATTTTGAAATGCGACTTTTAAAAATTGATTGCTATCACTTGCCTCCAACGTTGATGGTGTTTTTCTTTTCGCTTGTAGATCCAAGATGCTGAAACAATGGAACATCAGATAATCTGTCAAGAGGCTGGAGGAGCGATTCGGGGAGTCGACGAGACTGGAACCGGACCGATGCAGGGAATTGTCAACGAACCCGAAAAGTCTCAACAAATATCCCCTATTGTATCCGTGATGGGAATATCTGGCGGTACCCATACAAATCCAGCATCTTCAGCTCCCGGCACCGGCGAAGTATTGGGATGCGGCGATGGCCATAACGGCCCAAATACCGATTCTAGTGCAGGGTGTGCTGATCATGGCAAATCAAACATTTCCCCAAGCGTGAAGCAACTAATGAGGGTAATATCTAACATTGATATTAACTCCGATGGCCAATCGGAACAGCAGGCGAAAGTAATCAAATCGGTGTCACCGGGAAGTAATGCTGGCCAACAACAAACGGTACATACGACGCCTGCCGCTGTGGTATCTCCTGCGACGCAAACGACAACCCCAGCCACCACTACACCACAGACAACCTCGCCGAATACTGTGCACAAAAAAGATCGCACAGGCCGCCCCGGTGATGGACAGTCCTGCACCAGTTAGCAAAAGGAGAAATGACACATCTGAAGCATATAATACACAATGCGTAGTGAAACGAACATGGGTTGTACGGTGTGGGGAAATGATAGAAAGCCATAAGCGCAGGATGTGGTGGCTTCATGAATGGGGAGGGGGGGAAAATACAGGTTTAAATCCTGATACGCTAAAGGAAATCGACTTATGTAGTTAGTAGTTCTCGTCATTTTGTGCTTGAACTAGTTTAAAAGCAAGAAACTGGTGTTGGAGCGTCGCGTCTGAAGGAACCATTTGTATCTGTTATTAATAATAATAGTGCAGTCAGCTACACTACTGAAAGAAAATAACACAAAACAGTAATTGAAATCAACAGTACTACTAAGCATGATGAAACACCGTACGGAAATACAGAACGCCTCACACAAATAAACAAAACAAATAAACTCGTTAGCCTAAACGATTGCTGAAAACAACATTTTCCTCTAATGCCATTGAATAGTAGAGAAGCGATTCAAATAGGAAGGAAAGGAAATAAAACATTATCGAATCCACATAAGATCGATCGTCGAGAAGAGTTGGAATGGAGAAGGCAGAAGGAAAAGTAGGAAGTAAGTTTGCTTACTGCCGTTACTAGTCATAATCAATGGCAAAGAAGAGGATATGAGAAGTAGAGCACATACACACTCATTAAAAAAAGAAAGAGAAGAGAAAAAACTACTAAACGATCTGTGAAAAGAAAAAAAAAGTTCTAATTCATACTCTACAGAATCGCCCGACACGGAAACACATAATGCATGCTACAATAAAATGTGAAGAAATATAAATATGTTTAAATTATTGGACTACAAAATGATAAATGTTGCGAGTGGGTTTTATTTGTCGATTTGAGAAATTGTTTGCACATAATTTAGAATAGGCATTTTATTTTTTATTTTGAGGTTTTAATAATTCAAAGGTTATTTTGCATAATGACAAACTTAAGTAAAAGAAAATAACACTTGATTGTGGTGAGATTTAAAGAGCATTTGAAAATATTAGAAGCACTGTAAAGTGAATAACATTATAGCATCGTAGGATGACGACCGTTTAGTTTTCTATAAATGTACCGATGGGTTAAGATTATAACAGTTCGCAGTGTCATACTTTGCTACTTCTGTGAATATGTCTGCAATAAAATTATGTTTTTTTCTCTGTTTTGTTCCATTTTTCGTAATTTTAAAATTTAATTGAGGGTAGAGAGAAAATTTTCGATTGATTTTCGAGCCTAAAAGACTACTTTCACTGTCGAACACTTTCTTGGTGGGACATGAGTCTGGCATCCTCATGCAGCTCACAGAATAACACACCCTCAAAGACCGTAAGACCGTTAAGACCGTAGTACGTACGTATTCTCTCAACACGTACGTTGCCACATTTCGTTGCTGATGTCGTTCAGCTACGACCGTCTCAAGATAGGTGAACTCCTCTTGCACTAATACGATTACTCTCCGTTGGGTATCACGTGATGAGCCTCAGACAAGCAGGTATTTCGTATTTGTCGCAATCGTTATGTTGGTTTAAGGGTATGCTGACTGAGCGGCCGCTAAGGGCCCCATGGTTCATCACGTAATAGTGAACTTAACTCTTCATACCGCTTAGGGTTCCTGATAAACCTACCACTGTCGATGGTATTGAGGGTACGCAGATACCAAGATGTTGGAAATACCAGTACAACATCGTGCCACCGATGTCTTCTGCTTTCCTTTTCGAGGTTATACCCCATTTCGGTAGACGGAGTCCAGCCTCCTGGGCCGTCCGCAATTAGTCCGCGGCTGCGTTTTACTGCAAACTTCTATAGTTTAGGACCAGCTACTATGGCTATATGTCCTTGCCATCGATGTCGTTGTCTAGTTTCACACTTTATTTGACACCTAACAAGGTTATGCGAATGTCAACCAGCAGCCACTCCGCCGGTAATTCTTCCAGTTCCCAGATTTTTACAATCAGCTGATGCATTTCGACGGTAAGCCGGGGAAGACCCCATCTTGAAGAACTCGGCCGTTAGTAAATCACTGCCAGCAGATTTATTGTTCTTGAGCAGTTTGATGGCACTGGCAATCTCATTCAGATATGGCGTGGGCACCGCGTCGTATGTACGTAGGGTTGCTGTCGCTGTTGCTGTGCTGCTGCTGCTGCCTTGTTCTACAACTTGCGTGAGGCTTTTCTACCTCTGCTCCATTCAGGTGTCCTTCGAAGTAGCACTTCCACGTTTCGATCACCGCCCGCTTGTCTGTCAGCAGATTTTGTTCTACATCTCGACACATAGCGGGTTTAGGAGGAAATCCGCTCCGTGCCTAATGCGTTCCGTAACACGCGGGCACGTGCTGTGCATTCTTCTCGGATACTGCTCGCCTACACTATTCGTCGAACGGTTCCTTTTTCTCTCTAGGTGGTAAGTGGCCGACCTTTATTTCGGCTGCAGTGTTCATTGCTCGTTCCGCCACATGTCTGCGAGGGGCATCGCGGAAATGTTGTTGTCTGTCGGAGACGCCTTCCGCCACATCAGCACAATTTAACCGGACCAGGTTAAGCCTTGAGGTGGGCTGACTCCGTTGGTTATTAACCACGGAGAGTTTCTAGTGCAGCTTAACATTGACTAGGAAATGGTCCTATTGTCTTCGTTTGCGGCTCTGATACCGTTCCTGGAACTGATCCTGAACCCATACCCGTACTGGTACTGATCTCGAAAGCACAGCGTCCTTAGAAACGATCCTGAACCCAAAGCCCATACCTTCCCAGGGTCTGATACCGAATTGATATCGGTTGTGTAACTGATATTAAACCTATACAGAACATGGAACTACCCAAACCGTTTCTAGTCGTTGAAATGAACTCATTTTGGTGCTGCAACAATTCCCGAATCCATACTGGTCCTGCAAATGATCCTGTTATGTTTCCGACTCTCCGGTTCTGTACATTCTATTTATTTATTTATTTGTCTGGTAATAATTTGTTGGCCTCTATGGTTTTACAAATGTGTTCTTGTAACCTAGGGAAACTTATGGTATGAGGAATCACGAAGACGGGAGCGGAATTGGGAACTGGGACGTTGTAATCGAATAGTTGATACGAGTCGTTAAATGGAGAAAGAGCGCACACGAGAGGGTCATTCATGACGATATTGGCGTGAAGGAATAAGGAGCGGTGGTCTGTCATGAAGGCGACGTGAGAGGGCATAGGTAGGAATCGAAGATAGGAGAGCGGGAACATCCAGGTCATTAGAAAGGAGGCTCTCTGTCATATAGTCCCTACGATCGTTGTTGATGTTGTTGTTGTAAACTGAGATCATAGTTAAACATCTTTTTGTGACTATTTACCCTATCCCTGTTCCCTGTGACTTGCTGGATTTGTATCCCTCTGCCTTTTCTAATTGTGGAAGCACTCTGCAGCTAATTCAAGTGTATAAAAATATTCTGTTCACACTCCTGCTTTAATATCTTTTTAAAAATATATTTTTATAGAGACTTTGAGTCGAATGGATTCATTTGGCTCTTTGGATTTAAGCTCGATCTCTGTCTATTGGTATACAGTTTTGGTATCGATCTCTGTATTTACCTTGAATTCTTGATTGAATTCTGATGCTTCTGAATCCTGATAAGCCGCCGGATGCGAAATTTTGTTTCTGGCCGCTGGTTGGGTTTGATCTCCTCGATGCGCTGTTCCTTGAATTCCCTACATTGCTTCTGCTTGTGACGTGGTTTTCGACAAAAGTTTTATAAAAAAGTTTTTTTCTGCTTTTCACTACCAGTCTTAAGCATGGAATCGAAGAGGTTGCTGCGATTACCCATGTTTTGCTACTTCGTCTGCTAACTTGGATTTGATCAATTTAAGTGTCAAATCGTTCTCGGGCTTGGCCTCGATGCTGTCGTGAGAGTATCAAAGGAAGCGGGCATGCTACGCAGTACCATTGCCACCAATAATTTTCGTTCCAATACATGGTTCGCCACCAATACATGGTTCGATGTCCTCGCCATCTGTAAACCGTTTGTCGCATCTGTGTACCGTGCTTGAGCAATGACACAACGGAAGTCAACGTTACCTTCTCATACTGGTTTCGAAGGGCCTCCCAAATCTGCTTCGCCGTTTTTTGAGTCCTTGATTAGGTTCAACTGACTGTCCTCAAGAAGAAGCCCAATCGTCGCACGAGCTTTCGTGTGTGTGTCCGGTATTCCAAGTTCTGATGCTTGATACTGCACTTCATTTGGAAACAGCAGTGCTCGATTCTGGGAAGGCAACCGAATGAAGCGACCCCTTTTAGTCGCTTCCAATGTCAGCACGACATTCCAATGTTCCGGTCCTCCACCGACCAGTCTGTTGATGACGATACGCACCTCATTGCGCAACCCGAACCAGAACCTGCAACACCCCCCTCGACCGTGCTACAAACATTGCCGTGTGCGTTATAATTTCTTCCCGCTACACGAGTTTGTTCTAACCCTGTATTGCCACAAGTATACCCGTACTAGCCGAATCTTGATCTTGGTTTAATAAAATTAGTATTCAGCCATACCGGCGAACTCGTTTGTTCCTGGGAACGTTCGCCGCGACGCTCATTTTCACTCATTTCATAGGCCTCTAGATCAAAAATTAGAAAACCGTATAGATTTTGTACCGGCCAACCTAGTGGTACAACCCTGTCCACTCATGAGCGACGAATGTTTCTCGTCGAACGAGTTCGCCGGTACGGCTGATTGGCTGGTATTCGGCCGTACCGGCGAACTCGTTCGTTCCTCGGAACGTTCGTCGCGACGCTCATTTTCACTCATTTCATAGCCCTCTAGATCACAAATTAAAAAAACCGTATAGATTTTGTACTGGCCAACCTAGTGTTACAACCCTGTCCACTCACGAGCGACGTATGTTTCTCGTCGAACGAGTTCGTCGGTACGGCTGATTGTTTGTTAGTTTATGTCCGATGAGCCAACTTCAGGTTTATTATGGCTGGTATTATTGAATCCGTTCGTAGCGGGAACGTACGGCGCTCACATGAAATTCTAGGGATGGCAACACATTTCTTGCGCCCGTTCCTACAACACCGTGGCGAATAACTGTAGCAACCATCTAGTACGTTAGGAAAATGAGTGTCGGGACGTACGCCGCCGCTACGAACGGATTCAATAATACCAGCCTATATATGTAAGTATTGGCTGGTATTCAGCCGTACCGGCGAACTCGTTCGTTCCTGGGAACGTTCGCCGCGACGCTTATTTTCACTCATTTCATAGCCCTCTAGATCAAAAATTAGAAAACCGTATAGATTTTGTACTGGCGAACCTAGTGGTACAACCCTGTCCACTCATGAGCGACGAATGTTTCTCGTCGAACGAGTTCGCCGGTACGGCTGATTATTGAATCCGTTCGTAGCGGCGGCGTACGTCCCGACACTCATTTTCCTAACGTACTAGATCAGGGGCCTCCAAACTTTTCAGCCCGCGGGCCGCATTGCTTCAAAAATCACTATGTTGAGGGCCATTTGATGTTACCTATAATTGATGAGTGAACGTTTAAATCTCATTTTTATAACAAAATACTAACGATACTTGAACAGATTCGTGTTACTAAAGCTTGATTTTTGTCTAAGAAATGTAAAAAAATACAATTTCTTTTGAAAAAGTCAAAATAACCTAATATTTATTCTAAATCTGGCAAAGTCATCGGGCCGCATTTTAAGCTCTTGAGGGACGCATGCGGCCCGCGGGCCGTAGTTTGGAGACCCCTGTACTAGATGGTTGCTATAGTTATTCACCGCGGCGTTGTAGGACCGCGCTCAAGAAATGTGTTGCCATCCCTAGAATTTCATGTGAGCGCCGTACGTTCCCGCTACGAACGGATTCAATAATACCAGCCATTATTCAGCCGTACCGGCGAACTCGTTCGTTCCTGGGAACGTTCGCCGCGACGCTCATTTTCACTCATTTCATAGCCCTCTAGATCAAAAATTAGAAAACCGTATAGATTTTGTACTGACCAACCTAGTGGTACAACCCTGTCCACTCATGAGCGACGAATGTTTCTCGTCGAACGAGTTCGCCGGTACGGCTGATTATTTTAAAATGTTAATAAATAGATTTGATATTTGTCATTGCGATCTAATCAAATATGAATCAAATTATTTGCAAATTGCTGTAAGATTTATGTGGTTGTAAAATATATATTAGAGGGTCTCGTTCTGAGAAAGTATCAGTAAATATACGGTTTAAATTGAGGTACAAAACACAGATATATTTATTAATGTTTCTTCTTCTCATTTAAATTTATATTTTATTTGTAATGACAACATGTAATTGAAAGTCTATACATTATTATTTCACAGTACTTCAAAGTTAGTGCAAAATTGGTAAAAATAATAATTGTTTTTCGACCCATCGTAGACATTTAGTAACAATTTTCCATCTCAGCAATTCTCCGTGTATGCATGATTGCAAACGAATCAATACACCGATGGTGAACCGAACCAACCGTATGGCAAGGTTGTAGCAACGTCTTACCTATAAAAACATTCCTTCCCAAGGCAGGGAACGTTAAACGTCATTAGCAAAATTGTACAGGTGATATCGAGCCCGGAAACCTTTAACCACTTAATTTGCAGTGAGGTTGTGGGTACACAGTAGGGTACCAACATAAACAGAATCCGGCATGCATGCGCCCGTGCGCCCATGCGCTCGGGTGTATGTGGTCAATTGGGGTTTGATGTGTGCTCTGATGATAAACAAACACCCGTCCACGAACCGATGGCAATGACAAAAACCGTCAGGTAGGTAATTTTTGTGCCTTTTTTTCGCGCTGCACCGGTTGAATGCAGACGGGCGGGGTTGGATGAATTGGTGAACCAAATCCTCAAGAAAATGAAGCATTTCTTCTTTATTGGAGTGGTGGTACGTGTACTACTGGGTGGTTTGCAGCGTTGGAATATACTGCAAGTGTGTTCAGCTAATGTGGGCGGACAAATTGATCAGCGTGATAATTAAATTAAATCAACTGAGACATCATGCTCGACGTTGTTAGATATAATGCGTGATCTATTGCCACAAATGATCGTTGTTTTGCATAACTACAGACACACCCACCAAGGGCGAGATTGGAAATGTATTGGCGCTCTACTGTTTTCACGAACCGGGTGGGCGTGAACCGTGTTCGGGAAAATGTATTACAAGAAGTATTGATTGATTGTTTGGCACTTTGGGGAGGTTGTGCGGGATTACAAGACAAGGGATTTGTGCTTGCTCGATGGGAAGGAAATTGGAGCGGGTGGCAACACCCTATACAGTGCGACTGTTTGTGAAGCATTATCGTAACCGCCAGCACTACCATCCGACTCTATCCATTTAGCATTTAGCATTAAGCAGGAAAGGATGGCACTGGAAGTGCTTTTCGGAACCCAAAATACCGTACCATCGGCATAGTGAAGTAGTCGCAAGTGTTTAATTGAACCCCTAATCCTGCCAACTACCAGCAGCAGCTATAGCAGCAGCAGCACAAACAGATTCGATCGAATGATGTTCGATACATTTATTAACGGTCACGTTTTCGGTAAGGTTTACACAGTGAGCGGGGTGGTGGAATAGGGAGCAAAAGTTTTAAGCAAGGACTTTCAGGACAGGATTAGCAGGATTTGGCCGTCTGGGAGCTGCGGGCGAAGTGGATTAGCAGGTGGAAGAAGCTTACCGTTTCTTTGCCTTCCACATTAGCTGCTTATGGAGCGCCATGTTTTGATGGTGTTGGATGAATATTAATACTCTTAGGATTCTTTTCTTTCGCTTTTTTTTCGCAGAGTTGGTTAGTTGATCCTCGCAATGGTTGTTTTTACACGTCGGTGGCAACAATTCAGTGCTTAGCGTGTTTCATCACAACAGTTTCCGTGCGGTCTAGGCAGAAAAGAGGAAATATAACACATCCAGGAACTAAGCACCAGCTGTTTTAACGCAAGAAACAAATATTATTTCTCTCTTCCATAGGGGTTTTATGATGCGTTCTTGTGATTTCCACCTTCATTTTCACATTTTAGTGCAACTTCCAATGGATGGTACGACGGAAACGAATGTACTACTGCTATGGTTGCTATGATTTCAAACGCAGCATCGGTAACTAAGTAACGATGGGTGAAACGAAACGGAATGAAACCATCGGCGGAAAAGCACGGATTAAAACGGAAGAGCCAATATGAATCCGAGTAGGATTTACATTGCAGCGAGTTTAATTTAGCACACACTCAGCTTCGTGGCCAACCAGGTTGAAGATTGACTGGGAAACAGGAAGCGGATGCCACTACTGGCGGTAGTTGATGTAAATCAATGGTAAGCTACGAGTTCCTTACAAATCTGACGTAATTTATGCATAGTGTTTGATGCAAACGCATTGATGCTTATAGTAATGATGATTTCACTTAAGTTTGCATATGTGATGGTATTGGATGTTCGAATTGAGGTAGGATGGGAAGGTTTTACCTGTAGTATCTCTAAATGTTAATCGTAATCATTTAAAACCAATGAGTTAAAGATAAAAATCAATTTCACTTGTTTATTTTTGGAATCATCTCGCTGATCAATGTATCCAATTGGAACTTAGAAAACCAGATGCAGATAAAACGCGTCACGCCGAAAAACAAGCTGCGATGCAAGCGATCTGTTTAAGGCAGTTGTGAGGCGATGTAATGCATCATCCATCAATTACGTAACGCTAAAATTGAAAATTGACCCCTCCTTGTGTAACAAACTGTAGCGTTGGAAGAACCGCTCCTCTCCTCCTAAAAAAAGTAACAAATTGTGCCCTTCCATTAATGGTATTGAAAACAATAGGATTTTTTGTAAATTTCTTTTCATTTACTTTATTGTGGTACTTTCACATTTTTTACATTAAAATAAGATGCAATTATTTTTACATGTACATAAAGTTGTATAGCATATAGCAATTATATAGAAATCAAATTTAGCAACAGTCTGATTATCGGATCCTTAGTGTTGTTGCAATTTTCTTACCTAACCATCATTTATTAATATTTATATTTATTTATTTAATACACGGACCTATTGGTCTAATCGTTTATATTATAAATAATATCAGATGATGGAAATTGGACCGCAAGTTCGGGATGGAGCGAATAGGAATCTCGCCGTTCAGAAGCCGGAAGATAAACACACACTGCGCTTTTCAACGACGTTTGCTAAGTGTTTCGAGTCCGAGAAGCAGACATCGCTGATGGTAGGATATAGAAAATTGGTGTGGTATCATCAGAAACGTTATACACCCAACCACCTTTTTGATCTTATACAAATATAAAATAAAAATAATTTAAAAACACGTTTTTAAGGCAAATTTTGGTTTTAAAATTAGTGCATTAAAACGCGTTTTTAAATTGTTTTTATTTTATATTTTTTGATTACTCGTGATCATGGTTTGGTCTTGATAATTGGCCATGAAGAAGAGGCAAACAATTTTAATAAAGCTACTAAAAATTTTAATGCTTTATATTATGCGAATGGATTTTTTTTGTTTAAATTGATTAATTTACTTTTCGTAATAAATTAATCTATATTCTAAAGGGATTATTTTTTTTTATTGGGGTGTGATTATTTATTCAAAGGTCATTTCGTTGCAATTATATATAATAAATTTGTTTATTTTAAATATTTTATATAATTATAAGATACGAGATTGCGAGATTTAGCGTCATCGCTTTTCATCGCCAAGCTGAAATTTGTCAAGAGACAGTGTAGCTTTTTTATTTAGGTTTAAACAATGTAAGGTTTTTGCCATTTGTTAACTCAATCTAGCTTAACCTCACGAAAAAATAAATTATGAACTATTATTTAAGTCAAAAAGAGCCCTTAGACGAAAAAACACAGATTGTTTGCGAAATTTCTTTGATCCGTTCGATTATTTTATAGGCAATTTCAGTTAGAGGTTTAGTACCAGTTGTATCATACAATTCTTCGAGCCTCATCTACGAGTGGGGCATTTGCGATTAGACGCAAAAAAAAAGATTTAATCTGTACTTTGCGGATGTTTGTGTAAGCACTACGTTGCCGCTGGTAAGATTATCTGCTTATATACAGCAATTTTAAGATCCTTAGTGTGATGGTTATATAGGAGTTTATTATCAATGATTAGACCCAGATATTTCACCTTCTGAAGCCAAGGGACTAATATTCCACCCACAACTAGCTGATGAGCAGTGGGTTTCACTAGTTTATGTCTTAGGCGATGGGGGACAATCATGGCTTGTGTCTTGGTATTATTAATTCGGATCTCCCATTCAGAAGCGTAGTCTTGCAAGATGTCCAAGAATCGTTGCGCACTATGAATTGCAACGAAATTGAAATGAGCCAAACACAGTAACAATGTTTTGGTTACAATTGGTAAGAGCCGAATGAGGCCAATTGGCTCAAAGTCTCTATAAAAATAAAGAAAAAAAAATCCAGTTAGTGTAATATACAAATTAGCTTACTGAAACGACGACAAAGGCTTAAATTCCTATTCCTTTTACTATTCCTTACCAACAAGTCCTTATGTGACTTGATCGGTCTAAATGGCGAGTGGCAGGTACTTGTGGTGTCCAAAACCACGCTTCGCATTGACTTCGATTCATTTTTGGTTTTGTACAAGCCAGTGCCATCCTTAGTAATTTATTATTTTTCTAAATAATTAGGAGCCATACGGAATTAAGTAGAATCTCTGAAATTGCACTGAATTGTCGAAAGTATCAAATAACTTGAACAGTACACAGTTGAACAAACATTACCTTATATGGATTTTTGAAATACTATATCAGTACGACTTTATAGGTTTAATACAAGTGATAAAGATTTTTCTCCCATAATGAGTCATTCTGGTTTTCTTTTTTTGTAACGTTTAATATTTTCTTATACAGCAATACGGGCTTTTTGGACCGTTCCGTTGTTTTCTTATATACTTATGGAGTTTTGCTCACCGCACGGTGAAAAATCACCTCACAAATATTAACAAAAGAGAGCCAAACCTCCTGATTACCGATAGCCTTATCGATGTCTTGAAGGCAAACAATTTTCCAGCTCATTTTACCACCACATTTTAATACACAAGTTGTTCAGCCGTAGAGTAGTGCCAAATCTCAGTTGGTACCGAACATGAATAGTTGCCCGGCAAGATTTGTGCTCCGGTGGCAATGTTGTCCATTAAATTGTGAAAACATTAATCTTGACATGCATTCCGCGCACGGGACCGGACTCGGGAGTGCGCGGTGCATTCGTATGCATCGACGCATCGACGCGATACGATACGCGATAAGATATGGGGGACAGCGCAGCTGGAAAAACGCCATCGATCGTCTAATCCCAAGTGCAAACTATCAAGCGCGCAACCCGATGCCAACTGGCGAAGGGTAAGGGGAGTGGGAGAAAAATCGCATGAAAAGGGGTATTGGGGGAAGGGGGGGAGGGAAGGGGTGGGAAGCAACATCCGGTGTGCAATTCCGGTAATTGCTAGGGTACGGCAAAGCGGCCGTCAATGAAAGGACAATTCATCTGATCAAAATTGCACCCGTGCAATTGCAAATTGCAGCCAGGGCAGGGCTGCGATGTGTCGCCCGATGAAGCATATTGCCGCTGGTTGAGCAATTAACACCGGGTGCCACTATGCTGGACAGTCCTAGCGGCAGAAGGTGTATGTTTGTGTGTGTGTGTGACGAGGTAGGAAGGGAGGGGGGAAGTGAGGGGGAGTTGAATTGCGGGTCCCATGATGCTCGCCGATGGAAACAGCGTGTGGCGCACACCATAAACGATGCTCGGACTGTTGTTGTTAATTGGTGTTGCGGAATCAAAATTTGGCACACTCCCGTTGTACCCAGTCCCATTTGATGGACTCAGGTGTGAGTTACCGCTGCCGATGAGGTAACAGGATGTGGAGGGATGAAAACAGAATAAATAATCAAATTGTGTTATCTCTTTCATTATTGCGCACCTGCCCTGCAAGCGACACCACGTACGCCGCGTGACCTTCGCCTAGCATAAATCATGCCAGCTCACCATCCCCAGGCAACGGTGGCAGCGGCCAAAGGGATTGCTCAAGTCCCGCAGGAGTTCCGCTGGACGGGCGTAGCCCCACTGCAGATCGGAACGGTTTTGCACGGAAATGTAGCAGCATGCTATTGATTTTGTCTTTGGGGCGGATTTTTGATTTGCAACTGATGCCGTTAGTGGGTGGAACCGATGGATTACCGTAGCTTCTGTTTAATTGGTGGGTGAGTGAGTGAATGAGTGAGTGAAATGGGGTGGGAAAGTTTACGGTGCATGTACTGAGAATAGCTGTGTAATCCAAGGCTGTAAAAATCGAAACCCACGAGAAGCAGCGAAATGGGTTCACATCGTTGAAATGAACAAACCATTTAAATGTACTTGCACACTCAATTTGTGGTTAGCTAGAAGAGCTCGCAAGTGAAGAGATTGATTGTTTTTCTTGTTGGATGTGTAATGTGTAATTACAATTTTAGCCAAGCCAGACGAGCCATCAAAATGGTTCAGGATGATTTCAGCTATCTCAGGTATTATTATTGTAAATTAGTTTGTTGCCTTGTGGTTACTGCTATTAGTATTTGTACAGTGGAATCCGTTTCAATGACTCACTCGTAATGCGTAAAGCTCGTTATGCGGGAGGCTCTTTTTCATACAACTTGTATGAAAAGTGGAATAATTGGTTACTGGTCAAGGAAAGTGCAGGTATATAGGGATTATATGCATCACAACCATACGGAATACCTTCTAGTAGCAACAGTAATGCATTGATCAATTCTTAGTATCGAATTCACACCTATCATTATACCTCATACTTGTGCAACACACGCATCTTGGGGAGGTACACTTATTCTTCTTTGGCACAACAACCGCAGTCGGTCAAGGCCTGCCTGTACCCACTAGTGAAGTGAGCTTGGCTTTCAGTGACGTATTGTTACCATAGCAGGATAGTTAGTCCTATGTATGGGGGCACGGTCTATTCGAGGCTTGAACCCATGATGGGCATGTTGTTAAGTCGTACGAGTTTACGATTGTACCACCAGACCGGTCCGGGGAGGTACACTACAAAAATCAGTTCAGTCGTTCGTTCAGTCCTGCCTTAAAAAAATAAAATACACTTCTACGGTCGAAGCCGAAAAGAGCCCCCAAAATAGTCAAATAAGAAGAAAGGAAATGGAGCAATCAAACTGAAGACACTACCTCACTTACTCCACATGTCGATATGCGCAGCAAAACTCTTAGCTCCGCTATCTAATCTGAAAAGAATTATCTGGATGTGAAGTGGACGCGTTCACGGCCCGCCCCGGCATTTTTTAGATTATTGTATCACTTCGTGAGTTTTGGCACTGGCAGTAGGTGTTAATGTGTCACCTCCCTTACACTTTTCCTCCACACTTATACCTGCCTCTTTTGGAAATAGCTTGATATTTAACGATTCTTAGTATTGAAGTATTCTTATCAGGTACAAAAATGAAATTGCAAGATTATACTCGTTTGGTTTCGTCTCACGATTGATAGAGCTCTTTCTACTATTTGGTGGGTCATTTTCATAAATGCTGGGACGATGAAAGGGGTGGATGAAACCCATGAGCCTGAAGTCCTAAATAGGTGTAAAAGTAAAAAAAGTATAGTAAAAATCAATAAAGACAATTTATACTGCATGATGGAGACGCCTAGTCGTTTACAGAAGTACCATTTCCCACGTGTATGTATAAGAAAGCACTTTTGTCCAAAAATTTGAACCTCCAAACAAAAGAAAGAGAATACAATTGTATTTTTATACAGGAAATACTGCAAACTAACTTGTAGGATCACTCATTTTGGCTCGAGAATAGTCATACAAGGATTAAGTAATCGAATTCAGGGATTAACAAGCGTTTGCTTGTAGGCGCTTTTGGAGATATTTGTCTAATGAAATACAGGGTTTTCCAGGTGTTCTTATAGCTGTGGGACACTTTATTGACTCTTTGTTACGTGAAATGAGCTTAATGTAACGGTAATTGGACTCTATAGTACCATTGTTGGACAAATCCAATAGGAGTTTCCAAGAAGCCGGAGTGCTATAGAGTCCAATTTCCATCATATGAAGTTCACTTCACATAAGAAAGACTCAAGGAAGTGTCCCACAATTATGAGAACTCCTGGAAACCCCTGTATCTCCTGTATGCTGTTCGGTGGGGAAAAATTGGCTTGGAAAGCGTTACAGAGTAAGCGAGTTCGTGCACAGGCCATTATCATAGCTGGAATTCTACCGGAAACCCTTCACTTCTTTATCGTGTTCTATTATATATTCTTAACTGTTTCCCTCGTCCTCGCGCGTTCCTTTTCAATAGTATTAGACGCACTAACTCTAGATGAATATTGATCAGTTTCTTGTCAAAGTTTGTGAATTTAACAGCCTGTTCCATCTGTTCAACGTTCATTCCTCTTTGAACTCCTTCCGTTATCTTTCCTTAAACACTATATAACATCACTTTTCTCAACAACCAATTTATGTGAATTAAAATTTTGCGATTAAAATCATTGCTTAAGCATAATGTGGATTATTAATAAAACGAAATGAAATGAAATAAAGACATGATTTGAAATAAAATTTTAGATCGACTTTAGAATCGCCAGGATGTTACATTTTCCCTATTCGTCTGTAGTTATATCATATTACAGGATAGAGCAATCACAAAAAAAAGCTATTGAATAATTTTACAAGAAAATCTCTCAAACAATACAAAACAATTTAAAGCAAAGACTTTACATATTTTTAATATTTGATATTTGAAAACGGCAAGAGGTACAACTCAGCTACAAACAGAGGAACTCTTCAAAACGAGTGCCCCTTATAACGAATTTTCCGCGAAACGAGCAAATCTGAATGCTCAGCAAACAACTTCATTAACAAGCTGAATTTCGTATTAAAAGCAATATCATAGCTGTTTGGTGCCGAAGTGGATCTAGAGACCCCCTCAACTCCATGATTAGGGTGAATAACGAAGTTCGTCATATGTTTGATTTTGGAACGTCAGTGCAATCCTTTAAAAATTGCCTTAGAAATGAGTTATTAGGTTGATCTTTCTACTTACTTTAAACTAATATTACACTTAAGAACATTCACACGATCACTGTTATCCATTGAACGAGAAAAAACAATTAAACAATTAAACAATCTTGATGACATGAAAATGAAAATGAAATGATGAAATATAAAATGAAATGAAATGGCTTTTGTTGCAAGAAAAAAATTTGGTAGGACATATGAAAGACCGGAATTATGGAATAAGGAAGATCGTTAAAGATTGCTATATTGCTGCGGTAATTTCAATCTTTTATATCATATGTCCGCAAGCATCATTGGGAAGAAGCTGTGGGACTTGTACAAAATAATGGAATTTGTCATTTTCGGTAAATATTAATAAAAAGACTAATCCAATTGCGCATTAGTTAGATTATCAAGCAACTGACAAAGAAATTGTGATCTACATATATCTTCTCAGCGATTAGTATTATGAATAGATTTTTACTTTTTTTCCATATGCATAAGTACTTTATATTTGCGGTACAGGAACGAATTATTGAACTCTTTATTCAAATTATACGGAAAAGATTCTCCCGCATAACGAGTTTTTCGTATAACGAATAAGTCACTGGATCGGATTAAACTCGTTACACATTGTGTCCATTTGATTAGTATCCAGTTATTCTCAATTATTCTCATGATCGGAGATTTTGAATCAAGTCGTATATTATGTTATGTTTATTTTAACTTTTTAATGGCCATGTGGAAATACTCATCGCTAATTACATTGCTCATGGAATTTACATCTGATCTTGCATGATGCTTAAAGACACTGTTTTTCATGTAAATTAGTTTTCTCATTATATGAGGGGCGGTCCCGTGGTACAGTTCGAGTGTCAACTCGAACGTCTCATGTCCATGTCCATGTCCGTCATGGGTTCAACCATAGAATGGACTATGGACACTCCCCGTAGCAATCCGGTTTTGACTATCCGGCTGCGTGGTGATGAATTAAGTCTCGAAGGCCTCTATAGGCCGGCATGTCCGCGTAGGATGTTACGCCAAATAGAAAATGATTATATGATGCCTCAAGCCATGATTTCGAGCGTATTGTAAGACGCCGTTCTAGGAGTACGTTTCTACTAATAATGCGTAAAATTGTCATTTCTTTAAAATACTTAAAGCCCAACCATCGTAGTCATCTGACGCGATGTGATGCGTAAGGATGCGCACCATTTAGCACGCTGATGATATGGAGATGCTAAATGAATGTTAAATGATTCACGGTAGGCAAACGGGCAAGATGGATCGCAGGGGTGGGACAATTTCTGGCCCAATATTTTCGGCATCATCACGTTACGGAGGCTTCGGAAAATTGGATCAATGTCAATGAAGTGTACAAAATTAGGACAAGTGCTGGCAGATGGTTCGAAATGTCTGACGCGGTAGCAGCAGTGTGGTTGTGGTTATAATGTAAATAGATAGCACCAGTACGGGGAAGGGGCTAAAGTTCAACATGTCAGTGTAGTGAAAAAGAAAACATAAATTGCGAAAAATATTCGGCTCCCAACCAGAGGACGAGATAGAAGTAGAAGAAAGAAACGGAAACACTTTCCATGCAACTTGGCTATATGGAAAACGTCGTGGTGTATGAGTGTGAGTGTGCGGGTAGAGGGTAGCTTGTAGCTTGTTGGACCATTTCACTACCTACCGTGTGCTAGTAAATCAATTCCAATTTCATCTTCTACGATTACATTCCAATCAACAGCACATCTCAACCGATCTTGAATACGCTCTGAAGCAGCTCTTCTTCACCACCGTTTGTGTTGTGACGTGGTACCAGGGAGTGTAAAATGCAAAGAATGGTTCCGAAATCTTACCATCAGCATCGTATCAGCAGGTTTTATACGCTGGCAAGCTGAGCCGGATTTGGTTTCGGAAGCTGCCTTCCACACCGGGTATCGTGTCAATTTGGCGCATTACGATCGACGAGCGGGCTATTTGCGACGCAGGGAATGGCAGGAACGATAGGATGGATAGAGTAAGCTCTACTGTATAGGAAACAGTATTTGTAAATTGCATTAGCCTTCTGGAGCCAACCGAACTAAACTGGAAGGGGCTGAAAAGGGCGTACAGGGAGTTGTAATTTGTATCGGCTGCAACGGCTGCAATGGCTGGGAAGGTGCATTGCTCAGCTGCATTCGGTCGTGTTGCTATTTCACACGGCACAAGAAACGGTGGGAACGCGCTGATTCGCACTGATTGAAGGCATAGGACGATAATCAGAACACAACAAAAGCTACCAAAGTAGTGCACTCCTCCAGCCGGGCGTTTGGTGGTTCTGTAGCGATGCTGTTAGCAAGTCCATTTGCTGAAAGGCCTGGTGCAGTGGAGAGAATAATTGGAATGATTGGTTCAGGAATTGATTCGGTTTCCTGGGCGGAACAAGGATGCATGCTCTCAAAGGAGGCATTATCATAACATAAAAGCCTGTATAACGTCAGTAAGGAAATGAAATTAGGTAAAAAAGGAGTAGCAAAAGGACATAAGAGTAACATAGGAAGTGAACAAGAAACACTTCAAACTGCATTCAATGCATAGAAAAAAAGTGTATAAACTATGGTTGACGTTTGGGAATGGTTAACGAAATGATTCAATTTCCGGGAGAAAATTTTGTAAAAGTTTGCCTTTTTTAATAATACGGAGAATACTGTGTGTATTGTTTATCGACATTGCAACGATTCGTTTTGCATCGTACGGTTTAAATGTGCAGTTTAGGCGTTAATATTTTGAGATACTATGAAACTATGAGTCGCTATACAAATTGAGCTAAAATTCTGTACTATTTTCTATGCTATTTTATACGCTTAACTACTACAATATTGCCTATGCTGGTCATATATTGTCGAATATTAGTGGACCAGCGGAATCAGTTACTCGATCCTATAACGGTTTCAGAACAAGATAAGAATCAAGTTTCGTAACAAATTCGGAAAAGGTTCATGTACAGACCTAAGAACAGATTTAAATCGGGAGCTGTATCAGGAAGGGTGTGGGTTCAATATAAACTCATGGACCGGTTTAAATTCAGTATATGTTCCAGGGCCGGTATGGGTTCGTGATTGGTTCCAGGACTGGTGTGCATTAAGTATCATTTCCTAGATGGGTATGAATTCAGTAACAGTTTCTGGACATTCAGTTACGTTTTCTGGACCGGTATTGTTTCAGTATCGTTTCTAGGACCAATGTGGGTTCAGTATCAGTTTCTGTACCAGCATGGATTCAGTATTACTTCCTGAACCGGTATAGGTTTAGTATCCGTTCCAGGATCGGAATGATGTCGGTTTAGGTCTATTAATGGGTCGTCATCAGTGCCTGATTTAAATTGGGATTGAAAACCGATTATTTCGGCGTACATCTCAGAATAAAAGAGATCATTGAATTTTCATTGGGTAGCCCTGTAACCGCGCCAAATTAACCTGTTTTATATAAATTTTGTGTGACGTGATACGTGATTTAATGTAAAACGCCACATAATGATAAAAAAGAACACGTTCAGCAAATTGAGGGAATAAAAACGTTTGATTAAATGCTGATTATATTTCAGACAGATATAATTTGTTTAAAGAATTGATTAACCGTATTTAATGTAGGCAATTTTTTTTCTAATAATTATAATAATAAAGAATCATATTGTTTTAGTCAGAGTGAGTGGCCTTGCTTGACATAGAAATTTTTATACTTGGCGTAACATCATACAGGCTTTCGATACTAACTTAGTACGATGCAGCCGGATAGCTAGTGCTTGCCACTGGGGAATGGTAATTTCTAGACATGAACTCACGACGGGCATGTTGTTAGGTCGTGCAAGATGACGACTATGGAAAAATCAGTAATTACTTTAAATATTTAGTTGCAACGCAAGGTATTTAAGGTAGATGTGGCAGATCAGCTAACGATGAGGATTAGTGACGTTGATCAACAACTTGCTAGATATGTAATAATTTGGCAATATGGTTTTAATTTCAAAGCACTAGTAGTACGAATAGCAAATCCTTTGGATTGACAAATAATTAAGATTTTTTCAGAAAATATTTCACTTTTTCTTGAATCATGTTTTGTTTTCACCGATACATTTAATTCTATTAATTAATTAATAACTGTGCGTTGTTTACGATTTGAAAGGATAGCACCCATTCCTAGGGTTAGATAAATTTATGACCACCGTGAGGTGCGCGTTACAAGATAGGAGTAATTGGATTAATTCAACTCTAATAAAAAAGCATTGAACAAATAAATTCAGTTCTTATAGTCGTTTCAGCTGCAAGCATAATACGAAAACATCCTTTACTGTGAATTCTATACCATTGTGCCATTCACACCTTACCTTATCGTTACTTTTACTTCAACTGGCAACCAGCTACCATCGGCACCGTGTACAGTGGCTCCTATCTTTGCGGGATCGTTGGAACAGGGGAAACGGAAATGAAGGCAAAATCATACTTTCCGTCGCATGCAAAGCGTGAGAAATGTGCCGGGCCTTGGGGCCGTAACCCTCCCAGGAAGCCGTGATCCATAGATTTCGCGTGGATGAGCGGAAGACAGTGGGAAATTATCCAATTAAATTAATAGTTTGCACATCTTGGCGCCTTAACCTTTGCTGGTAAACTGGGAGGAAATAAAGGGGGCTGGATTTGTTTTCCTCTTTCCTTAGACGGTATGAACACGTGTTGAGGGAGAAGAAAGTTGCATGAATGCAAACGAATGTATCATTGAAAGCAATCTGATGAAGCCACTTTGCTTCCACATTAGAAATGTTGCTCTTTAAGTGTATAACAAATGTCAAGTATTTTAAAATAATAAAGGTAAAAATCACAAAGAAAAACAAATATTTAGAATAAATTTCTAGTCTATAGTTGTTAAATGAGTTATTTGACGAAACATCACATCACATTTTAAACTTAGTAGATCGTTAAATATGCTAAAATACTCTAAACTATATATATTTAGGGTAAGCATTATGTTGGATTTAGATGTAGGATGGGAACGGTTTTAGGGAAGCTTCTTCTAGTTATATACTTTCAAAAGAATATGCGGTATCGCTAAGCTAGTAAGAAGGACATCCGGACAAGTATAATTAAAATTTATAAAAAATCTAGATCTTGTGATAAGCATTAACGCGTAACAATACTAGCCAATGCTTTTTGGGTTTGCAACGTTCAACCGAATTGGGTTGGGTAGACTACGTTCAATCAAATCCCCTTATATATTGTGAAACTTTAATGTACCGTCCCTTCGCGTATGCGTTCATTCTGCCTTGTCCGATCCATCCCGGCTAACCAGATATGGCCAGAATGATCTGTTAGTTTCGCGCTTTCAGAAGCTTTAAAGGAGTCTCTGACAGGGGACTCGATGTTTGAACATTTCATGTTGAAAATTAGATTTTTATGCATTTTTTCGGAAAAATAAAAAATACTAGTTTTATGTATTTAAAATGGGATTTTGCATTTTTGCTTTTTTAACCCAAGAACACTTTACCAGAGTTATTTGATATGCAGTGGCGGTCACCTAAAGTCGGACACCTTGTGTCGAAGCAAAAGAATACGATGCTAGGAACTAGGGGCGCCATATCGTCGCTCTGCTTCTCAAGCTTTGCTTATCAGTGGTTTGCTTCGGAACGAGATTGATTGTCCTTCACTTCTTAACAGAATACCGCTGTACGCGCCTGCTCGCTTTCTTCGACGCCGCGATTTCCTTCAAATCCCGTCGAGAAGAACGGTGTATGGCACCAATGATCCGTTTTTTCGATCCCTCCATCGCTTCAACAGTGCCTCTGGTGTGTTTGATTTTCATATTCCCCCTCAATCCCTTCGCCCCCTCTTCCTTCAGTTCTTTGACTCTCTTTTTGTTTCCCCATCCTAATTCTTTCATTTTACGTGTGTTGGCTGTGTTACAAAATGCTTGCTGTCTAGTATATGTTTGTCTAGTTAGATTTAAGTATTTGTTTGTTATCATTAATTTTAAGTTTTAGTCAGTAAGTTTCCCTATATTTAGCCCTCTGAGGCGGATATTTGTATCGTAATAAATAAATAAATAAATAAATAAATATGGTGTGAGCGAAGCGAAAACAATACTAAGAACTCTGTATTTGCTTTGTAAAACAATGACACAATATGAACAGTGTGAAGCCTGCTCGTAAGTGGGATGAAAAGTGAAACAAAAGACAATCGTCTGCGCTAAGGCACGTGCGCGCTTTTGGTGGCCGATCGGCCTTTCTTAGAATTTCCTAGGTTAAGCGACAAACCAGAGAAGTTTCGTATCACGAGCGTATGAAATCGAAAATCAGTCCATCTTTAGCACTCGACGCGATCGGTCAAAATAAATGAATTGTCACAGCAGTCCAAGTCTAAGTTTTAATGTTTAAATTCAAAACACCTTGTATTTTCAACTATTATCTGGCTTTGCGGCACCCTGGACCGTTCCCTAGACCACTTATCATCCACATTTTTAAAAGATATTGGTATGTTGTCTTTCCTCCAATCAGTTCCTCCATTGTCTTTGTACACATAGGAATCCAAGGCTATAGCCGTATCACATATTAATTTTGTATCATTGCAACGATGTACCAGAACAGGGGTCTCCAAACTACGGCCCGCGGGCCGCATGCGGCCCTTGAGAGCTTATAATGCGGCCCGCGATGATGTTGCAAAGGATAATATAAATATCGTATTAGTTTGAAAATTTTCATCATTTTTTTTAATTTTTACTAAACCAAGACAAAAATCAAGTTACTATAAAAGAAAACTGCAGAATTTTAAAATATTCATTAAGTATTTTCATAGCAAAACGAGATTTAAACGTTCTCAACACCAAAAGTATCGTCCAAATGGCCCTCAACAACGTTATTTAAGAAGCAATGCGGCCCGCGAATTGAAAAGTTTGGTGACCCCTGTACTAGAATCAATTTCATAGCATCTTGTATGTCCCGATCTAGCGATAAATCAATATTTTTTGTATTGCTCATAATATCTGCTATATTCCTTCAAACCTGTTCCAGGGCTAAGTCATCACTAATTAGCATTATTCTGAGCCTGACATGAAAACAACTATCTCATATCATACTACACTCTGAACATTACAAAAAACCTCAAATTCTTTATTTTTAGCATTTAACCATTTTTGAACATGTGTCTAAAAGCCGGAGTAAACTGTTGTTGTAATTATGAACTGTACATAACTAAAACATTACTGTTTTTAACGATGACTGGAAATCAACGATATTTGAATGACGATGTGCCGAATGGCTGGATGGCCTCGTGGGAAGTTGTTTACATTTACCTAATAGTATTAAATGACAAGAGGATAAAAAACTCGGTTGTCAGGATGTCCACCGTTGCTGTCCGATTAAATGCTGTTCGGATTTTGGATCTATTTTGCATTGCAGGTGCATGAGTTATTGAAAGGTTTTTAGTGTTTTTTTTTTTAATTTTTATTTATTTATCAAATTAAAAGGTTTTGCTCGTTTTTATAGCGAGACATGGAGTGGTGTTAAAGTTATTGTTTATATTGATTATGCAATATTACATGCAAGAGATACGGTAATTTTACATAAAACAACAACACCAAGGCTAAAAGCTGACGTAAGCAAGTTTTGTGTTAACCCATACTGCTTTCCTCTCCACTTTAAGCTAAAAGGTATCAAAATTTTCACACAACCTACATGCAAACCAGCATTATAGCTTCTCTCACAACCGCGGTTCGAAAACTAATCTTCTGAACTGGGGTTCGATCGCTTTTTCAAACGCATCGATTGACATGTCAGTTATTACACGAGCCAGCATCGCAGCAACCATGCCGGGACGACCGGGCAGGCAAAAGAGTCAAACTTCGCCGTAACTGGCACGCAGCGTGCACGTTAATTTGCATTCTTCGCTGCCATGATGATGCCAAACTTTCTGCCGAGCATCCTCCCGGATTGGCATCCCCACGGTGTCCGATCGATGGTTGCCAGCAATCGCAGCACCCAACCCAGTACTGTACTAGCTCGGCAGGTGTTTCAAAAGATGTTGCGTTTAACCGAACTGCACAGGATACAGGTGTGTGTGCGAAGATGGGTTGTAGCCGGGGATGAAAGATTTTGCAACCCGAACCATATACGGCGGATAGCTTACGGCCAACTTAAGGTCGAGCATTGGGGAAACTCGCAGTTCACGCTGCACCTTACCCTAAAGCCAAATAGTTTTCCAATTAGTGAAGTTTTCGGTGTACACGCTCGGCTCGGCTGTGTTGGCTGCTCAAAACTCAAACGAATTCACTCGGCACTCGGCTGTGTATGCCTAAGTGCCGATGCACAAATGAGTTTGAGGTAACGGTATGCGGACAAAGTCACCTTGTCTTGTACGGATGGGTTCTTATTACCTGGGCTCAGTATCAGCTCGAGCTCCAGTGTGCACACTCCCCGGTGCACGGTGTCTCTCGGTGAGCACACTTTACCCTGCTACTGTAAACATGATGAAGTTGATATGTAAATAGGTTGTTGGTATTTGCAGGGAAACAAGTGCGGAGAAACAAGCAACCCCAGCCCCGGCATGTCGTGCTTTGGATTCGAAAATGAGGAAAGTAAGAACTGTGGTTGGCTTGAACTGAACGTACCAGCCGTACTAATGACTTCTACCTGTGCGACTAAAAATAGGTACTGAATAAATAGTTTGTGCTTAACCACAACGTTTACTCGATGCCTAATGAGCAATTACACCTATTCGGTTACAAACAGTACTAACGTTCGCTGTACAATTAAAAAAACTGGTTCACTTCCGTACGCGAGCTGTAGAATTCGGGGAGAGGCTGTCGCTCTTGCTGTCATCGGTCCGACCGATGGTTCGAAATCGAAATCCTTCCCCTAATCCATCGGCCGGACAATCGACGACAGCCCTATCAGGACAGCTATCGATCTGCGGTGGTATTTGGTGGCGCTTTTACTTATACGTTCGTGACATTTGAAATCTTGAACAAGTGAGGCTATCGTTTAACATTGTCCATCGTTCGCGTAGACGTAAAGCGCGGTCAAGTGAAGCGCTTTGTGTGCGAGTTCGATAATGTGCCGATGGTTCGCGGATGGTATCCGTTCGCAGAAGGGGGAGATTGTTGAAAAGATCAAATACCGATCGTTGAGTGTGGTAGACGTGTGACTGTCGTCTGCAATTGGCGTATCTAATCGTGACATTGTGCGATGTGTCAAATGATTACGCTGCCAAGATTGCAATGTGTCTGCCCTGCAATGGATGGGTAATGATAAAGTAACGAATGGAATTGAATGTCTGCTGCTGGGAAAGTCTAGCGTTCTTTATTAGCTTTCGAAGGCACTTCGCTAATGTCAGGCGGATGAATGAATAATTCAAGAGCGTTTGGTTTAATAGACACACTTGTATGGGCTTGGATTCACTAGTTTCTTCTTTTGGTTCTTGGTACGGTCTTAGATGGATAAAACGATCTTTAAAGTCTGTCTATGTTTCTTAATAAAATATGCAACATGTCTTAATCTAACATGAGAAAAACCGGTTCATTGTTGTTTTAGTGTTTACTTCAGACATGACAACGATATGGCCCGCGGGCCACGCAAATCTGTCTCGCGAAGGCTTGTATTGTATTGTATTGTATTTATTTAAATTTTTTGCCACGAGGGCTATACAACAAAAACTTACATATAAACCTTATCTAGCTAAACCCTAATGCTGACATTAAGTTCAAATTTTAATTTAATTGTTTGAGTTTTTAAAATGGAGTTTAATTGTTTAAGTTAAAAACGTCAGGTCAGGGCACATGGACATTACAGAGACAAAACGAGTAGGAAACAAGGGAAGGGAATAAACGAAACAGGGACAGGAAAGGAGGGAACATAAGGAAGGTCTACGGTAGACGAAAGTGATCGGCCCAACAGTTAAAATTACGTATACAACAAAGGAGAGGATCACCTGAATCATGGAGGGCGAAGACGAATGGAATGGGAAGGAATGCAAAAGGGTAGGTGGGAGAGAAGGACAGGCGCCTCCGTTCCATCGAGCAGTTCACTGCCAACGAAAGCTGCTTGAGCCTGCGAACGTCGTGTTTCCAGGGTGGGGAGTCCCAGAAGCTGGCACTGAATTGGGTAGGGTGGTTGATTAATAATGCTTCGGCCAAATAATCGTCTTAACGCGATACGCGTGAACAGTTTTTGCACCCTCTCAATTCGAGCTATTAAAGTGGCGGACCACACCAGACCACACCACATAAGCATACTCTGAAGTAGGGCGCACAAGGCCACAGTACGAGGCTTTCAAACAAGACGGGTTAGAAAACTCAGACGAAAGTCTTCTAACCAAGCCAAGTGTTCTATAGGCCGAGTTGACCAAGTCCAGAATGTGATCATGGAAACACATCTTGTTGTTAATAGACACGTCAAGATCACGAGTTACTGAGACTTGATTTGAAGGACATCCATTAATAAAGTAATCACTGGTCCAAGGCAGTGATGAGCGGAAGAAAGAGGCTTATTAATCCGGTCAGCGAAGAATTTTGGCAATCACTTGAATGAAGCAGATTTTTTTCAAACAACAATCAGTCATAGTAGTTCGATTAACGAAGAGTAGATAAATGTAGCGCGTGTTTTAAAAGTTGTTTAGAAGTCGGACTCTTGATATTTTACCCCATCTTCTGACTTTGACGTTTTCTGGACAGTTCTGCATATCAAAATTCCACTTTCTTAACTTTTTTGATGAGGGTATTCTTTAACTATGCTTTTGCTAAAAATAAAAAAAAACTAAAAACCAAAAAACCAGGTACTTAAATAAGGTGTGAATTTTATCACTGAAGGTGTGAGGTTAACTGAAAGCGGAAAGTCTTTTTTGCTTAACAACATGGCCACATGACTAGCTAATGTTGCCCGATGTGGTGCTGAAATTATTAATTATCGTTATTAGTCATCATAGTTTTCAAAACGATGGCCTTTGCACTTCATGTGCCTATAAAATGAGCTAGGGTTGGAAAACAAGTTCCGAAAATTAATAGAATGATCATGTTTGTATTCCAAATGCTGATTTTTTGTACTCGCATAGCCTAAGAGTGTCCTCATCTATCGAGGTTTAAAAAACAGAAAAAGCCTCAGAGTTAGCTAATACCTGGAGTAATGAACGCCACTGAAGTTATAAGTAAATACCATGTCCTGCTTTGCTAAGTATAACTGTACTCCCAGGTTTTATTATTTGTACATATTTAAACATGAAGTTGCGTGGGCGGTTCCGTGGTACAGTATATGTCTCGTACGACTTAACAGCATGCCCGTCGTGGGTTCAGGCCTAGACTGTACTGTCCCCCTGTAGCAAGGACTGATTATCCGGCTGCGTGGTACTGAAGAAGTCTCGAAAGCATGTATAGGCCGGCATGTCCGCCGAGGACGTTACGCCAAATAGAAAACAAAGAAGAAGAAGAAGACTTATTCAAAGATGATGAAATGAATAGGTTTATTGGAGGCTACAACAATAAGGAGAAGGATAAGTGTTTAATCATTTTACGCAGATTAAAAGCTCCATATGGTGTCGAGGGTGAAGGAAAAATTTACAATTGTCCTAAAACAAAATTAATATTCCTAGATGTAAAAAACTTTTTCAAGTAAAAATTGTGAAGTGTGAAGAAGTGTGAGGCAAGATTTTGTGAGAATAAATCAACAGAACACTCAGGTAAATAATGTTATAGGTTTCCAAACATTAACAAAAGATATCAAAAGTAGATAAAACATTGGAACGTGTTGGAATTTGGAGTGAAGAACAAAATGGACAAAAAGGTCCAGCAGTTTTTCGTATGTGTCAAAGTAGTAAGCAGTTCACTATATAGATTGCGCTAGTGTTGAACCTATTTTCCAAAGTCTATATAATTAGGGTCGGTCTGGTGGTACAATCGTTAACTATTACGACTTAACAACATGCCCGTTATGGGTTCGAGTCCTGTGTAGATCATGCCCCCATACGTAGGACTGACTATCCTGCTATGATAACAAAAAGTCACTGAAAGCCAAGATCACGTAAATCATTTTTTAACGGTGGAAAGAGAAAGCCATCAAACAACCGTTCCGCGAAAGAAATCCCTAACCAGCTGCTTTTGATTAAAATATTCGTTTCTACGGCACGATTGTTTGATGCCAGTTCTTAGTCTTTCGAATGTTAGACAAAGAATCGTAAGCCTTTTTTTTGTATCTATCCACGACACAAATGTAATGTGGATTCCAAACCAGTATTTTTTATGAATGCATTAATACATGTATTCATTGTTTGGGAATCACTATGCCAAAATACGCAACCTTTTAAGGCATATTGCTCGAGGAAAGATTTGCCGAGCTCTGCTCGATTTATCCCTACGTAAGGAAAACATTGATTTTGACAGATATTTTCGAACAGGTAACGTTCCGCGTAAACAAAGCTTTTGTAAAAAAAAATTACATAGTTTTGCAAATTTGGTCTGTAAAATCTGCTAAATCGGTAAAGCCCGGGTCTATGAAAATGTTGCGGGAATATTTGTTACCGAATCGTTTGGACGAACTGTGGGAAACTCATGTTGTGGGGACATTTTTGTTGTAAGAGAAAGAAATCGATTTGTTTCATGTTTATTTGTTGCAGGAACATTTTCAGAGTTGTTTGCATACCAAAACGGATACAAAATAATTGAAACTTATTTTTGAAATGTTTTTGTGAGCACAGTTTCTGAGATTAAAAGGAAAATCCGTATGTTGCCGTTGAACACATGTTGCCTCAACATGTTCATAGACCCAGGCCTAAAAGATTGAATTAATTTTGATAATCATGTGGCAAAATTAATCCAACTAACTGACCACTTTAAGGAAAGTTCTTATCTAGGTTTATTATTTACTGAATTGCACTAAGCAACTGGAAAGTTATTTGTTACTTCGGGGTTGACTGAAATCGTGACCGTGCGATAAACAGGGTTTACCTAGCCAATCCGGCATCGTTAAAGCGTTATCGGTAGCCGTAAATACTTTTTCGGGCGACGTAAACCCTCAATTGGGCACTGTCATTTCTATTCGTGCCTTGTGAAGTATGAATCGGGCAAAGTACAGAATGAAAGCGTCCTACTCTTGAAGGTGTCAAATTGGTCGCTCCGGTGTGTTTGATCCATCAAGTTGTTTAAAAATACGTATTTTGCATGTTGTTTAACTCATTATGTATTATTTTCAAATGTTAACCTAATTTAATCACCAAACATATTATTTTTTTTTAAATATAAAACCAAATTGCATTGTACGGGTTTGAATTAAAAATTTTAAATAAGGAATTTGAATCATTTTTATGTAATTTAATTTAAAAATAGTGAATTTTATTACATATCACTTTAACTACTCACAAAAAAGTATTTTTTAACAACTAGAAAGCAACAACATATAAAGTAGGCCGCATTCATTCTGTACTTTGCCCGATTCATACTTCACAAGGCACGAATAGAAATGGCAGTGTCCAATTGAGGGTTTACGTCGCCCGAAAAAGTATTTACGACGACCGATAACGCTTTGACGACGCCCGATTGGCTAGGTAAACCCTGTAAATACTTCTTCTTCTATTTGGCGTAACGTCCTACGCGGACATGCCGCCGGCCTATAAGGCTTTCGAGACTTAATTCGTTACCACGCAGCCGGATAGTCAATCATTGCTACGGGGGAACGGGTCCATTCTAGGCTTGAACCCATGACAGGCATGTTATTGAGTCGATCGAGTTGACGACTGTACCACGGGACCGCCCCATTTCATTAAATAATAAAGTTCAATTAAAATTAAATTTCTTCTTCTTCTTCTTTTGGCACAACAACCATTGTCGGTCAAGTGGGCTTGGCCCTAGGCTTGGGCAATTCGGTTCATTTCCATGAACGTGAACGTACTAGTTCTTTCATTCAGTTGAACTGAACGTGAATCGCAATTCATTCGTTCATTTCAGTTGAAGAAAATATGGTAAATTGTTTTATTTTGCAAGAAGAACACAATTAGTGCATTGCATCTTGAAAATTTTTAGGCAGACCAGGAAGATCCTTATTACGATTGGTAGGACGTTCTTTTCATGAACGTCCTGGTATTACGGTTCAGCTTGATATTTGTATGGCGGGAATGAACGACCTAGCGTACTAGCACATTCTTTATTTCGACGGATTGGTCGTTCTTTTCGTGAACGTCCTGGTCATACGGGTCACGTTCATATTTGTATGGGGAAAATGATCGATCTGGCGTACTATAACGTTCGTTATTTCGGCGGGTAGGACGTTATTTTGATGACCAACTCAGTGCATTATGATTTATAAAGAATCGATGAACGTTGATTAGATGAACGTAGGTCGTTCGTGCTTTAGGATGAATTGAATGAATCGTACACTTCTGGCACTTGAGGCACAACTCTACTTGGCACCACTAGTGGGCTTGGCTATCAGTGACTTATTGGTTACTGTGACTTAAGTCAGTTATACGTATGGGAACATGATCATTGTATTTACTTCATACTCCAAAATTATATGTTTTGAATTTTAAAATTATATGTATTTCCAAATTTTGATAATATGGCAAATCAGTTCCATTTATTCCACCAACTATCAAATAATAAATAAAAAACTGTGGTATCTTGAAATCAGCTTATATCGGGAATCGTGAAGCTCACAGTCCGTAGTTTTACGTTTGCTAATTTTTACTTCTACCGTAGTACCTGCCTGATACTTCTGCATGTAATAGGGAATTATTATTCACATGAATTTAAACGAAATGTGCCTCAGGCCATCGAAAGGCAAACAAAAAGTGGTAACATAATGCATCACGCTTTGTACACTATAGGTCATCCACGGGTGCAGGCTCGGTTTCGATGGAAGTGAAGCCCTCCCAGCTGTTCCATATTTCATTACATCGCAAACATGGCAAAGGAACATTGAGGCATTCCTGTTACCGACAGGAAATTAAATTTATTTACCATCGCTGACCTGCACTGATAACAATGTTTTATAAAAATAGAAAGAGAGTCAGATAAAGAGAGAGAGAGAGAGTCAGATAAACAGAGAGAGAGAGCGAGAGCGAGAGAGAGGCATGAGATAAGGACAGCACACACATTACCGTCCCTTTGGTACGGACGAAATGCAGGGTGTTCCTGTTATACCCGCCTGTGGCGGTTTTTCTCTATAATGCTCTGTGTTAGTGCCGATGTTATCTTGTGTGAGGGTATTATTTTAACCGTTCTAGTGTAAATGTAAAGCCAATGGCTTGTTTTTCTAGTAGTCTGAATGAACAAATTCATCTTTTGTTTTTACTTCCCCTTAATATGTATGTATTTATGCGTACACAAACAAAGACGAACGCGCAACACGTGTCCCATGGTTAAACGGTTTTTGCGAAAAAATAAATAAAATTCAAAAGAAGGGAGCAAACTTGAGGGACAGTAAAAAAGAGCTGCAGCATTATTGAAAGAACCAGTCCAAATGATCGTTCTTTGCAATGAAACTCGAGCTCTATGGTTATGGTGAAATGTGCAACGCATTTTGGAACTGGCAGTGAAAGTGGTGGCGCGTAGGGTTGAAAAGAAAAACAAGAGCAACTAAATCGCTCCAAAGAAGATTATGAATAGTTATGTTAAGCGGAACAGAGTGTAACGATGGTAAACGGGGGGTTTCTTTACATTGCCAGATACAGAAGGCAATTAATTACATCACCACAAACGATGGAACTGTCCATGCCGAATGCAAATGCTAACAGAATGCTGAACCAAAACCGAACGCTGTTCAGTGGCATTCATGGCGATAATTAACAGCTTTTGCATGGCACAGTCGTTGAACGACTGGCGCGGGAAGATGTGGGAAGAAGGGAGTCTTCCATACAAAGATTGCGTTTGTTTCATTCCATGCTTGGAGCAGTTCAGTTCTGTAAATATGTAGAACGTTTTGGGGCTTAGCCCTGCCCATGCACACACACACACAAACATACCAGCCACAGAACCACACACACACAGAACATAGCTCCGGTAAGCGAATATTTCCGGTGTTAATTACCGGAATCGGTTTGTAAACACAGTCATGGGACAGGAAGTATCAAATCATACCGTGGCCATGACCATCGGGCCAAAAGGTAATATGTGTGGCGCGAGGGACAAAACACAATCGAGAAAAGTATGCATTTTCGGGCTCAAATTCAAACATGCCCCCGTTGGCAATGGTGCACGGTTACCATCTTTCGTGGACATTAGTTCGCTAGGTCAAGGATTAAGGGATTAGTTGGAATGGTTTTGGAGCGTTTTTAGCGAACGATGTAAGCGATCTTACTTCTAATGGTGCCCGCAAAATGTTGTTTTATTTTGAGCTTCATGAAAAAAGCGTATTTAAAAATATTGAAATATATGATCAAATCAAACTACTCAACTACTCTTTGCGTTATTGTGACTTGCTTATAAAAAATTATTATGTTCAGAGGCTTGTACAAGATCGAAAATGGAAAAATAACATAATGAACAAAATCAATAACAACCGAGAGCATCACTGGGACAATTGAGCTAATAAAATACTAAATTTATAAAACTAAGTGTAAAATTCCTGACCGGCCGATATTGAGCCGGTCTGGTGGTGCAATCGTCAACTCGTACGACTTTAAAACACATGCCCGTCATGGATTCAAGCTCCGAAAGGACCGCATTAACTGCAATGGAATTTTGTATTTTGTTTTTGAAACAGTTTTATGGCTTATTTAGCTAAATTTTGTTACTTTTTCTAGACACGATAAGGAGAGAAACATGTTATGCACATGGCGATAAATATTTTAATATTTTCAATTTGCATATATTAAAAAAATATATAGTTCAATAGAGTACTATCATATCTGATGTCATCGTTTCGTTTCAGTTACAGTGGCTCGCAGAATAAAGTGCCCACTACTTACAATTTTACATTTTTTACATTTTTTCCGTGAAAAATGAAGTTATTGTACTGCTTTATTTTTTAAAACATTGTTCGTGATATGCTTAAGAATGTTTAGTACCATAGCATGACAAAAATGAGAAGTTTGCTTCAAGAAAAAATATTTTTTCCAAAATTGATCAAAATCACTGTGCCAAAATAAAGTACCCATTTTATTCATTCTACATAAAATATTTGCCTGAACAACTATAACACCGAACTTATAATTTATATGCATTCCTCTCGCATTCTTTATATGTTCGAGGATCTTTGAAGTGTTTTTTTTTTATTTTAATAGGTTTATCTAGTTCTGAATCTAGTTTTTGCATCTGGTTCTTCTCAAGCGTTATCCAGAGCTTTAAAATTAAATTTATATGTTTGTTACATCAGTTGTATCCACCTTCGCACCTAGAATCTGCCACAAATTCTCGATGCCACCAAGATTTAGACTTTATGGAGGACATGCAAGGTGTTTCATACGATACGAGTTGAGAAATGTGTTTTTTTGTATTGATCGTGTGTGTTGAGATGTTAGCCTGTAGGAACATGTTTTTAGTTTTCAAACTCTATTTTTTTTATTGAAGAAATACCCCAAAGTATTGATGAATGACATTAAAAAAGGTATCAGCCATAGTTGTACTTTAGATTCACACTAGTTTTCCCGCTACTCCTAAAGATAAACACCCCCTAGCTATCGCATTGCCATTTTCTTAATTTACTGTCCGTTAGATGAGGCGTCCTTCAAGCTCCTCACCCGATCTACAGCAAGACTAACAAAGCCAATTGACTTCGATAAGACCAAGAACATGCATATAGTTACGTAGACCGAATAGCTGAGTCCACGTAATAAGAAGCCAACACGTGGACACGCGCACCGAGCAATGACCGCATCACCGGAACACGCGCGCATACCAACATGACGCGCATAGCAACGGGAACCGGCACGTGGACACGCGCATACCGGATATGCAGAGTCAGCAGCTATAGGGTAGAATCGAAGGCTAGGTGCATTGTAGAATTTAAGAAATAAGTTAGTTGTAATTTGGATCAGCTCAGTGTAAGAAGCGCTTGCGCTTAAGCAATAAAGTTTTTTTTTTATGAAACGTGAAGCCTTGCACTTATATTTATATTATTATAGTTAGATTGTTGAAATACTGGTATTTGGACAGATGAGTCCAAATTAGAACTGATGTTCAAAAATATCTAGACGCGCTCCAACAAACCTATATGTCTGAAGCGTGCAATGTGATGACCACGTAGGGGTTTTCTATACGATAGGGGGAGCATTGTATGAATCGATGGAATAATGAGAGCTAATACATATAAGCATCCTGTGTGAATTTATCTGTTTGCTGTGAAAAATACGGAGTTGGTAAATAAATTAATGTTCTAACAGGAAGACGAGTCAAGCTGTACAATATTTTTGTTTGTTTTTTTTTTCAACCGCATTGAATAAAACTTCTTTAATGGCTCCCACTTAGTCTTAACTTTAATCCTATCGAGATTTCGTGTGCAAATTTTGATGCAAATGTAGTGAGAATAACGTGATTAGGAAAAACAAAATATGTTAAAGCTCTGAAATACCCCTAGGAAGAACAAATGCCAAAAATGTGCAAATAAAACAAAATAAATTATGTCAAAGATCCTCGAACATGTAATGAATGCGAGAGGAACACATATAAATTATAAGTTTGATGTTATAGTTGTTCAGACAAATATTTTCTGTAGAATGAATAAAATGGGCACTTTATTTTGGCACAGTGATTTTGATCAATTTTGGAAAAAAAATATTTTTTCTTGAAGCAAACTTCTCATTTTTATCATGCTATGGTACTAAACATTCTTAAGCATATCACGAACAATGTTTAAAAAAAATAAAGCAGTACAATAAGTTCATTTTTCACAGAAAAAATGTAAAAAATGTAAAATGGTACGTAGTGGGCACTTTATTTTGCCGGCCACTGTATAAACATCATAAGCTATGATTACATGGAATGTAAAATAAGCTACTTAAAATCCATCCGTTGGTTTTCGTCACGTTTTTATCGCATTTTGGAGCAGAAAAATGGATAAAAAGAAATTGATACAGGGAAGTTGTTATGATAGGAAAAAAAGAAATGGTTTCCCTTGAGGATTTGGATGTTTCATGAAATTGTTAAAATTCGTCTTAATGAGCGTTTCCCATCGATGTTTCAATCAGTCTCACGATTTATAGACTGTTTCCTAAAATTGGGTGAATGATGCGTTTTAAAAAAATGGTGGAACGAGGCAAACAATTGTTAAACGAATTAATTAAAATGTGCAAACGCTGAATAAACCGGGAGACCAATTCATTTGAAAAATCGAAAAAAATCCAAAAAATCCTTATGCACAAAAAATACGCTATGAAAAGCCCTGCATAAATACACAGTTTTACAGGCAAATGAGGCAAATTTAGGTCAATGTTAAATTTAATTAATTGAATAAATTAAATTAAAATATGGCAGTAGTGATTTTTAAATGTACAAATCATGTTAAAAAGTATTAAAAAGCGCTTATATTTGTTTTAGTTCAATAGTAAGTAAATTTGGCTTCGTAGCTATTTCGTTATTTGTTTTTGGTAAGGAATTTGGGAAAATTTAAACAAATCGAACTATTAAATTAGGATGCAAATTTTGGTTGCAAAAATTTCCTCCCATCCTGATGTCCTGCGATCGTCGAAAAGTCATCCTGCACCTGCTACCGTACCATGCTTTTTTCACAACTCATGGCGATCGTGCAGTAAATGGATCGAAATGTAATGGATGCAATTTCTAGCCAACATCCCCAAGGGGGACCAATTGCGCTGTAATGTGGCTCTCAAAAAGCCAAACATCCCCTTCCGATCTGGAATACAAAAAAAAACACACACACACACACACAGAAAGGTATACTTCCACTAAAAGACAATCTAATTTCATCGCCAGCTGACACCCGCGCTTGAAATTGAATGTTTAACGGATAATTGCCTCGAAGCGAGCGTTTGTATCTCTACGCACCCCAAAAGCACCGACAGTGACAGCCCTCCCCCCCTCCCCGTTTCTGCGCCACGCCATTCTTACCCGGAAAGAAATGGTCAATCCTGCCGTTGGACATTATGACGGTGCCTGGTTGGAAATGATTCCCTTTCCCTCCACACCACCCTGCTACCGTTCGCATTTCGAAAGGAATTGTGCCAATGGTCATTAAAATGGCCATTGATTGCCACAATTCGCTTGGCCCGGTTGGAAATGTGATGCCGGGAAAGATGGCGCCGCACAACGACAACGAGCACGAGACGAGACACCACCAATACGACAACGATGATGATGATGATGATCTCCCCCCCCTCCCCCCCACAACCCCGTTCCCACTGTCGCACAGTTTTACGATCATGTCGTTGAAATCAATGAAGTTTGTCTATAAAATCTCGTCCGCCTCGGTCCATTGTGACCGACCGGTGGGCAATGATTATTCTTGCAAGATTTGCCCAACGCCCAGGCACCGGACCGGATCGGGTGGGACGCATTATATTTGCGTGGCTGTAGCGGAAATTGGCCGTCCATCCGTCCGAAATTGGCCGAAAGGGCTTGTTTGGCCGAACTATTTCAACTGTACAGCGCGCAGCATCCACACGGTAAGTTTTATTTCATTAGAAGAGAAATTTAATTTGCAAAACAACCTCCAACCAATTCTACCGCGTCAGCGCCAGCGGTGGCACCGAGCGCGGACCAGAAAGCCCGAAGACGCGCAGGGCACGCTGAAAGACGATGAAATATGAAATTCGTGATTTGAACAACATGAAATCGAACAAAATAATAGAAACCGCAATCCGCGGCGCGGCGGTCATTGTTTAAGGGCCGGACGGTGCCGGCTTCGAGTGTTGTGCTGCGCAAATCGATGCAGCATTTTGAATAGATTTAATTAAAATTTCTCATAAAAGGGCAAAAGGTGAACTGCAGATGGAATTGGTGATGGTGAACGAAGCTTACGACTTGTAGAGAGAGAGAAAAAAAGAAAAAAAAAGAAAAAAAGAGAGAGAGAGAAGAGAGAGAGAGAGAGAGAGAAAGAGACAAAGTGGTGCAGTGCTTGAGTACGTTTTCTAGTTTAGTGCTCGGATTTGTTGCGATCTCGTTTTACGGCTCAATTTTGGGCACGTTTTCTGAGGTATGCATGGAGTTAACTGGTGTGTTCGTTAAAAATTCGTTCGCAGTAGAAATATCAATATCGGTGAGGCAAGTGCCGAAAGAAGTTTTGAATTTTTAAACACATAAATCAACGACGAACGGTGCAGGATGGTTTTGGTATCAATTTTAATAATTAAGTTTAGAAAGTTAAAACTTGATTTATCAAAACGGCCAATTCCATTTTTAGACAGACCATCGCGCTCGGTAGGATGGATGCAAGGCAAAGGGTAAGAGAAGTAGAAGTCTGAAAGTTAGTATCAATTTGGTTTGGAAATTATTCATATCTACTAACAGTTGCGGTTCTAAAACGTTTGGCATGTTTAACATAATTGTTTCTTTCTGGAACATAATACTTACATACGTTTAATAATTTAATACTGATAACTCATGCCCGCAGGTTACATATGCCGTAAAAGTGGATACTTTCATTAAATGATTCAATAATTTATCTGGATATAACATTTGTTTTATTGTTTGGGGTTAATTGGGCTTACACAACTTAACAACAAGGCCGTCATGGGTTCAAGTCCTGTATGGCCCGAGACAACACCCCCTGCCACCCCATACGTAAAGGGATAATAAATAAGTCACTGATAGTTCAACACCGGCCATTTGCAATGTTCTTTCATCACCATCATCAGAAGCATATTTCAAGGTTCCAGCCATTTAATTAATAATTCTATTTTACATAACATGTGACGCTTAATATGTTACGGATGTCCTACAAATAACGAACAAAATCGGTATTGTTGGCCGGAGTTTCGGCTGCATTTTCGATGTATCCAAAACATTACGATCAATGATCAACTCTGACGAAAGAAGGGCGAACCGGATTAACTCCATCTCCAGTTTGTTTGAAACTAATTGATTTTGAAAGGAATTGGGGGTTGGTATTACATCTGTTTCCAGCGTTATAGTTGAATCTCGTGCCATTAGCTTCGAATCGCGTGTCTTCTTCTTCTAATTGGCGTAACATCCTACGCAGACATGCCGGCTTTTGAGACTTTATTCATTACCACGCAGCCGTATAGTCAATCCTTGCTAGGGGGGGGGGGGGGGCGGTCCATTCTAGGCTTGAACCCATGACGGGCATGTTATTGAGTCGTTCGAGTTGACGACTGTAACACGGGACCAAATCGCGTGTCGTCACCTACGAATCGCATGCCACTATCATCAAATGCGTGCCTTTACAATCGAGTGGCACGCACACTGTGGTCGTCCCAGTAACGGAATGCAACGTTACTGTGACGATCCTTTGGTAAGTTTGTCCGTCCGTCCGTCCGTGGTAACCAAATTCCATCGCGGGTTCAATCTTTGTATATACCGACCCTTACCAATGAAGGACTTTCCGGCGGCGTGGTCAAGGATAATGTATTTAGAAGGTTGATTTTTACCGCTTTTGCTGGGCGACATTGTGGGGGACATCTGTCACTCTCTGCATACAAATTTCATTACCCCGCACCAGCCCTCCCCGATTTTTATACCGGAGCCCCCGGAAGAGATGTGTCAAGTCGAGAAATGTCATTTTGCTCTGTACAACTTCAGCTTGTCATTTATAACACCTTGGGCGTGGTACATAAGTGTTGTATACGATAAGATAGATTGCCGACCCCAGGGGACGAAGTGGTGAGTGCCACTCGGGGCTCGATCGTAGGTACGTGGGTGCAGGGAGATGGGTGTTCGAGGCTATCTCTCTAGGACCGCGATTGAGGTCGGACGTGAACCGATGGTACGTGGAACACATTGTAATTGTACTGTAATAAAAGGTCTAACAAATAGTTAAAAGTGTAAGCGATGCAACAATAAGAATTAGCGAAATCCTTTTTTTGCCAGCATAACCGCGAAGATTGTTAAGTTAAGCAGAAGAATGATCGTTTAATACTCATTAAAAAAAAAATAAATAAATAAAACATTTTATTTTGAGCTACGTAACAAAAGTTAAACTCCCCCCTCCCCTCCCACATGTAACAAAACGTAACGTTTTACGACACCCCCTCTCTCCCCTATCAGCGTTACGTAATTGATGGATGACACCTAAGAGGGTTTCGTCAGATTTGGACAGTGTCCATGTTTCTGAGGCGTATGTGAGTACTGGAACTATATAGGTAGGTCCCAGCTTCGTCCGTCGCGACACGTTCTTTGAGGTGAACTGATTTTTCAGGCTGTAGAATGACCGGTTGGCAGCCAGCATCCTTGCGCGCAACTCAGCTACCATGCTATTGTCCTTTGTTCAATTCAATTCCATTCAATTGAAGTTTATTCAAATTGTCAGCCTAATGATTTAACAATTCCTAAATCTAACTAAATTCCTAACTTAACCTATCTTAATTCCTTTGTTGCTGACCTTTGACCCGAGATAGGTGAATTCTGGGAATTCGTAGAGGTGTTATGCCTACGTAGATTCTGATTATTTATTGGTAGGCCCGTTGATGTTGCCACCATCAGTTTGGCCTTTGCCTCGTTTATCTGCAATCCAAGGTTCTCTGCCGCCTGCTCTAATCCTTGATAGGCTTCTGCTACATAGGAGTGCCGCAAACCAAGGATGTCTATATCATAAGCGTATGCCAGGATCTGGGTTGACTTATAGAAGATGGTTCCCGTAGTCTCCACCCTCGAGTCGCGGATGGCCCCTTAAATACGATGAAGGTAAGTTCGGCCCCGTGGCGCGCAGACCTTTGGAGTTACCAAAAGGCCCTGAGAGTTTTCCATCCACCTTCACCTGGCAAGTGACGTTGGTCATAGTCATTCCAACTAGCCATTCTAACTGGAAAGAATGCCTGTTTAAAATTCAAACGGGCACAAACCTTGAATGGATCGAGTCTCTCATACTCAAGACAGTTCATCCTGCTGTATGGGTAAACCAATCAACTCACTTTTATCCAAGGCCAGTGAGTAACTATAGCGGATAGATAGACCAGTACTCTTCAATCATTTTAGGAACACGTATCACTTAGTTTGGCACATATGTATACATTTTCGGCGGCCCGCATAAATTGAGGATAATTATTTATCCTGCGTAACCTTTGTTCGATGCTTCTTGGCCAGTCCATAGAAGGTTTGAACACACGATGGGCATGTTGATAAGTCGTGTGAGATGGCTATGACGGGTCTGCCCCATCTAGACCACTTCCATTTATTACGCCAGATAAGAAGAAACGAAGCGTTGGAATAACATTTTTGGAATATTTTTATGTACTCCTCGGATTGCATGTTCTTCTATTGTATGTATTGAAACTAGAAATTAATACTATCCTATCGGATAAATCAGTCAGTTTATAATTACCTGAATATTTACTTATTGAAATCGAAATTTACCATAACCACTGATAAAATTTGTTACTATCAATTTTTAGATTCAATTTAAAGTTCATACATTAAAACAAAATGAAATAAAGCAAGATTAAATGTATATCGATCGTGTGCAGTATCGCCGACTTTGCACCGACACTCTGCACTCTCCGCTAATAGATACATAATTGTCTATTGCTGGTGTGTATTAATTCAAATTTAATTGCACTCGTTTGGCCCGAAAACCGTTTCTCTCACACTTTGGCCCACTGTACACTACACCTCGGCCTCGGGGTTCGGTATTGTATTGTCCTCCCTAAAAATGGTTAATTTTAAAATTGTCATAAAACCTGACACTATAAAGCTTTGTGCGTAGTAGCTACCTGCCGTGCTAGGTAATACAGGCGTGCGTTTGCCGGGGCTAGAGAGTCGCAATGCAGGCAGCAATTCGATCGTAAAGTGACACCGGCAAATCCACTAATAGCTGCTGGAATGTGTCTGCTGAAAAATGCGGCCAATTAATCCTGCTTCGGCGAACGATGCTAATGGATGAGGCCGTACTTTGGAAAAAAGGGCTGTAGCCAATTGTGCCTGTGTGTGTGTGTGTGTGTGTGGGGGGTTGCGTTTTAAATCTTTTCAAGCATTTCGGCGAATTATTTGTGACACATGTAAGCTTAATCATATCATGATTTATCCCAAAAGCAGCCCCTCGAAAATTGATAATTGGATTCACCGAATTCCGTAACTGACAGTGGCCACCGGTGGGAAAATGGCTCTCAAACGTGGTTCATCATCATCAATGCTTTAAAGACTGAGTCGTCGAGTCACAACTAACGCACGGTCGCACGGTGTGGAAAAGTGTGGGGAAAAGTGAGGAAACGAGCTTAACGTTAAAAACACTGGGCAGAAATCGAAAGAAAACTCGATTCCCCTTACGCCGAAACGATTTATCGGGCGCACAGTAAATAGCTAATGAATGAATAAATAATGAGTTTTAATCAATCTAAATAAATAGATCCCATCTAACAATCGGAAACAGTGGTGGCGCTCCACGAGTTTCGCAATAGGCCGAAGGAAACTTGAAAGCTTAAAATGTGGCTACAAGAGCTGCTGGTAGTTAAAGAGACTTCGCTAGCAGCTCAGCCCGCCTTCATTAGGCGTTTGTGTTCATTTGCAGCAGTACACCCGGGGCAAATGCGCGGAATAACGGCGAGACGATGATATGGCCGTTGAATGATTGGAACGCTTGCCGGGTTGGATGCACCCCCTCCAAAACCCTTGCCGGGTGGGATGGCGTGTGGATGGCGTTGGGCAAGGGTTTCGCTTCGGCACTAATTAATACGCACTCAACGTTTTCAATTGCCTGTCGGTGGGGAGGAAGCTGCTGTTGAGTATGAGCAATGCGTTAACATGCGCTACGATGGGTTAGTCAATCGTTGGTAGCCTAACCTTTTTCGATGGTGCAGAGTAAATCGGATCGTTTGATACAGCATTAGTGGTAGTTGAGAAATGCTGAGTGCTTGAGAGTGAAATGAAGAGAGATATGACACCATTTTTAATTGCTGCGCTTGATGATAAAATAGGGATAATATGTAGAAGAATGATGTTCAAGTTGCATGGTGGAAGTGTTTTTATAGAGCGCAGAAGTTTTTTTTGCACACCCATGTGGAATGACTACAAGCTTGAGAAGGGCTACAGTTCTAAATTAGCTTCATACACATACATACATTTTATAATATTCAAAGAAGGTATAAAGATTACTTACTACTTAGGTGCTATCTTACGAAGCTTGTAGAATTAAGATGTTTTTAAATTTGATGTAAAATACTTTACATTGTGAACAGGTTTCTTATGCATTTCAAACGGCTTTGAGGAATGAAAGTCAAGTGCGATCTAAGTTTACTCACAAGTCATACACACAAATGAATCCAAATCTTACAGCTTTTGCATGAGTATTTTAATTGAAAGTTAAAAAAAAGATTCACAAAAAGTAATATGTAAAAGAAGAGTAACTAAGATGAATTGTAACGAAACCTAGATGAAAAATAATAAATATAAAATAAAACAATTTAATAGCATACAACTGAGAAAACATACAATAAAGGAAATGTTAATGAAGAGAGTAAATAGGAGAGAATTGACTATTTACTCTGAAATAGGAAGGGTCTGAGCTATTATAACATGCCAAAAAGTGTATACATCAGGTGGGCCTATGATGTTCTTCCTCCCTAATGCATCGACAGACGATTTAACAATTCGTTCCATAGCAAAATCTAGAGTTTTAGTTTGCAGAAACTCTGGAGTAGTTCGAACAAAGAAGCCAAAATCAACGTGACGGCCAGTGTGTGGATTGATATCAAGATATAAAGGTCACCCGATCCTAACAAACCCGTTGCTTCACAATATACGATACAAAGGAAAGGAAGTGATGCGTTCAACTAGGTAGCTAATCGAACAAAAAAAAGTAGAACGCTAATTGCATGGTTCCCATAGTTTTTTAGCTCGTTCCCACGATTTATGGAGCGTTACCCATATTTTTTTTTAAATTGGATTGTATTTATGTCCAATAGCACAAAAACAAAATTATGATTAAACTATTCAAAAATATATGGGAAACGGTGGGAAATACATCGTGAGAGAGGCCCAAAACTTTACAGGAATCACGAGGAGAAGAGATACAGTACGTGTTTACGACCGAACGAATGAGATAGTCAGTTATATTTTCATCGTCATAGTCGAGTGGACAATACGCAAAACATATCGCTAAAGTTTCATCTACACTTTTTTTTTAATTCAACTTGTCTTATTTTTATTGGTGTATAAAAATTTGAAATTACATTTGGGAGCATAGTTCTTATGATCTACGCGTCTTTTTGGTTTCCTGCTCTTTAGAGTGTTTACGAATTGATTTGGCAGCAGCCTATCTAAAATTTATGAGGTATTTTTAGTGATTCTGATTTTTAGCTTTTAGCTATTTGAACGCAGGGCGAGCCCTCATTTGTGGAGAATGTTGTCTCTTTTTGAAATGCTAATCTAATCTAAACTTCCTTCATGTACATGATTAGCGCAAAAGAGTGAAGGTGTCAAATTTTATATAGGATTGATACCTCGCATGCAGATTTCTACATACGATTTCACATTATAACAAATTAGCTGTTGGTGTATAAATCCCTTAAAAGACATGGGTGGTCGAATTCAAAGCATGAGTCGGATCGGAGCGGTGTGACCAGGCTTTCTCGTTTTGGTAGAATCACATACGTGCAAGATATGTCTGATCTGCTATCTGAAGAGAAAAGAATGCTGATCCGAAAATGATACCGGTTCACTTGCTCATTTGGCGCATTCGAACAATCGCCTTTGTTTGTGTCAGGGAAGCGATGATCCAAATCTTTCAAAAACTGATCCATGTTTCACTTGCTTGTTCTTTCCAATAGTTGATCAGAGTCCATAGTTTACATATTATTAAGTTCCGTTCATCTTATCATGAATTATTCTCAAAAACTGTAGAACATAGTGAGAATTTTGGACAGACTTAGGGAAGAGTTTTCGAAAACAGCTTCCCAGTTTGTTATGGATCTAGAGTTGGATCAAGTTGCACTAGACAAGCCCACCTGATTGTGTTGTTAGATCTATAAGCTCTAAGTCGCAGTTCGCGTATTGTACGTTCGGATACAACGAGCCATTACTTCACAGCATTTATCGAAGTGAGTTGATATATCAGGTGGGCTTCTTCTTCTTCTTCTATTTGGCGTAACGTCCTACGCTGTCCTACATGCCGGCCTATACAGGCTTTCGAGACTTTATTCATTACCACGCAGCCGTATAGTCAATCCTTGCTAGGGGGGGACGGTCCATTCTACGCTTGAACCCATGACGGGCATGTTGTTGAGTCGTTCGAGTTGACGACTGTACCACGGGACCGCCCACCAATAAACATACAACAGTCTTTATGGAAAACAAACAACTGTTTAGTTTAGAAGGATAAAATCGCTTCATTTTCGATAGAATGCTGTTTATTTTTTTGGTCATCTATGAACCATAACCTCGTTTGACAAGATCCGATGCAAGCTGACATTTTTCTCATTTGCTTTGCTTAATACGTGCTCTGGAAATGGTTTTGGGTGTGAGGGGGGGGGGGGGGGGGGGAGTACTTAAATATAAATTCTATACCGTTTTGCAAAAGTCCCGTTCAACATCAAGCAGGTTGATCATCATCCACAGATTTCGTAGTTGTATTTCCGCCTCGCAATGCAATCTAGTTGGCAGCGTTGTCTCCACCGTTACCCGCTGCTTGGTCAACGACGACGGTGGCTTTGCTCTCGGTCGTGCTCACACTGTCGTCCGCCTCCTTGATGCCCATCCACGGCAGGCGGCGTTCAAGCTCCTGGCGGTACTTGGGATGGCTTATGGCGTACACCCACGGATCCAGACAGGACACGATCTTACAGCAAACCGCCGGCACCATGGTAACGAACGGAGTCAGCATCGTCCTGTGGGTTGGTGGGTTGGCGTGACGCCGTGACATTACCATTGACGGTTTGTGTGAAGTGGCTGTGAAGGGTTTTGCTTACCTGTCGCCGAATGCACCAATCATCGTGACGATGGCGTACGGTGTCCAGGCACACACGAACAGGAAGAAGATCGTGAAGGCGGCCTTGGCGATTCGCATCTCGACGGCCTGTGCCTTCTCGCTGCGGTTCGCCGTGAGCGATTCGACGTTCATCTTGCGTGCCTGATTCTTCAGCATCATCTCATGCTGACGGACGTGACCGAAGAGCCGGGCGTAGAAGTAGCAGATGAAGATCATCGGAATCACGTACGCCCAGGTGAAGATGCAGCCGACAAACACGCGCGTGTCCGGATCGTCGGTAAGATAGTCGAACGAGCAAGTTGTCAGATATCCTTCCGGAATGTAGCGTCCCCAGATCTCGAACAGAGGCAGCAGTGTGAACGGCATCGTCCAGAGCCAGGTAAGGCAGATCAACAAGCCCGCCTGCACACGACTCAGTCGTCCATCGAGCGGGTTCGAGATCGTACGATACCGGTCGAATGCGATCACGGCATTCGAGATGGCACCACCGATGCCGGACATACTGCCGAGGGCCGCATACACCGAGCATCCCACCCCGTAGCCGACCAGTCGCTCCGAGAACGAGTTAACCAGGAACATGGGCATCTCGCACATCATCAGCAGATCGAAGATGGCCAAGTTGATGATGAACATGTTCGAGCCATTGCGGAGCGATTTGGAGCTAGTAGAACAAACATGGAAACACTAGTGAGGAGATCAGATTCGCTATTCTATCGACTAAGGTGTCACTTACGTGCCAAAGATCCACAGCACAATACCATTACCGATGAGGGAAGTGTTCATCAGCACGAAGTAGATCATCGCAAGCATTAGGTGCATGTAGTACGGCGGTGAAGGAAATCCCTTCCAGTGATCGTGCACTAGATACTGCTCCTCGGGTGGGAGATTCCAGCCCAGCAGCTTCGGCATTTCGCCAGCAGTGCGCGCCATCGGCATCAGCATGGCGCCCTCCGAGATGGATTCGTTCCCGAGAAACATAATGAGCGGGTAAGCGGCGTAGATCGATCTCACACTCACAAGTTACTCCAATGCTGCTGATCGTACGTGTAGAGAGTTAGTTCCCGCACAGTTGCTGCACACTCGTGTACACTGGTGTTTCTTTCAAGCACAAACAGAATGTCACTTTCCAGGCGGGGAACAATTTGGACCGGTTCCTGTCAGAAACGCTTCACAAATGTTCGCCTTCTTCCGGGGCACGGATTGGTTTTATACCCATCCATCTAGCACTGGGGCACATCGCGTGGACTGATTCGTACAATTGGATTACGAACGCATGTGTAATTCGTAGGGAGCCACTGAAATCAAAGGATTGCATTATATGGGAGAGCATTGAATTGCATGTGGATGGGTTTTAATTTGATTATCCACTGCGGAAAGAATAATCCAGCGGTGTAACGCCATTCGCCAGTGCAAGGTCAATGGGTTTGTTCTGATTAGATTTTGATCATTGAATTTGCATCAGGCTTAAAAAGTCAATAGCTTTTCTCATACCAGTGTACATGTAATTAAAATGAAGAAAGTGGGTTATTCGTTATGTTTGCATTTCAGGAATTCCTAAACATTTTGATGTAGTATGTTTTTTTAAAATTTTGCTAACGAATTATTTAGGCTTACGAAGCATTTTTTGGAATCCTTTCCACGAATTATGAACTGCTTCAAAGAATGATTACACAATGCCAAAAAATCATGAACGGAACCTACGGAAAAATTCAACAAATCGTGGATAAACGCTTTGCTGTAGCTGTTGAACTGTTTGAATCTGAATCTTACGCTAGACGGTTTAAATGGTGAAATCCAAATAGATTTTGTTGAAATAGACAATTGCTAAGATGGATCAGTATAGCCAAAAGTCGTACAATTTTAAGCATTTTCCTTTTTCAAAGAATTTCTATTAATTATCTTACTATTATATGTATTCTATTATGAAACCATCTATGATTCTGAGGTCTTTATTTAAAGTCAGTTCGGCTTAGTAGTATAGTTGCTAAATTCAGTTTGACCCTAAATTCAGTCGATTTTGCTACGGGGGGACGATCAATATGAGGCTTAAATCCATGACGGGCATGTTATTAAGTGGCACGCGGTGACGACTGTACCACGGGACCACTCCAATTTATTTAAATTTTATTCAATATCTGAAAAAAACTGCATTCTTTTATATTAGCAAGTGTATGTGTATGTTGAGCCGGTCTCGTAGTACAGTCGTCAACTCGTACGACTTAACAACATGCCCGTCATGGGTTCAATCCCCAAATAGACCGCGCCGCCATACGTGGGACTGACTATCCTGCTATGAGGGGGGGGGGGGGATCAATTAGTCACTGAAAGCCAAGCCCACAAGTGGGTACAGGCAGGCCTTGACCGACATCGGTTGTTGAGCCAAAGAACAAGAAGTATGTGTATGTAAGCTGTATGTATGTATGTGTGCTTGAATATTTAGCATATTTGAGGATAGCTCACTCTTACACAACTGTTATCCAAGTATGAAATGAAACGAATTTCTTAGGATCCAATTTTCTAAAACTCAATAGAAACTAACTTGCGGCACATGTTTTTTTTGCGGCTACTATTTTATGTAGTATTTGTCCCTCGTATTCAAATGAGTTTGATATCGCTGTCCTAGACCATCCACACGCTTGGATGGTCCTCGAAAATCCTAAGATTGCAAAGTCCTTCAGGATAAGATGGCTGGAACTTCATCAACAAAGTGATAAATATTAAAAACGAAATCAAATTTTTTGATATCCATAGCAAACGTTTTGTATTCTATTAGAAAACCCTGTATATATATACTTTGGGTTGGAGACAACCCAACTATTGAGGTGCCAACTAGTGAACTTCTTCTTCTTTGTCACAACAACCATAGACGGCCAGGCCTGCCTGAACCACTAGTGGAGGCTCGGCTTTCAATGACTTATTTATTACCATAGCAGGATAGTCCTACGTATGGGGGCACGTTCCATTCGGGGCTGGAACCCATGACGGGCATGTTGTTAAGTTTTACGAGTTGACGATCGTACCACCACACCGACCGACCATACTTTTGAACAGCTTAAGTAAAAAAGACTGTGGAGGTCATGCTGTAGTTGCTTCTCGTGTGTAACCACTTTCAGAGTTATTTTTGTTAAAATCACGATGAAACTGTTTTGGATCCCACTTGCCAAAGCATCACCATAAAAGAACATAATTTTTAACATCATAGGAACCAACTCACGTGACACCTCCCAACTCACTCCTCGGGTGCTCTAACCAAGGTCCATGAAAGAGAACAAGTCGATGCGTTTAGAACAAATTGACAGAAATCCGTGGGAAATTTTGACAGTCAATTTAAACATTGTTTATGGTCGTTGCTATGGAGCGAATAGGAGTCTTTTTTGCTATTTCGGACTCATTTTTGCTCCTAATTGCAAATTGTTTTTGTTCTATGGCTGATTTAATTCAAAGATCTCTTATATTATTCGTCACCGGGTTGTAGCAAACGGTATGCATATTGTATCAGTGTGTGCCGATTGGATGTTTTATATTACTCTCAGTGGTTAATTTAAAGTAAGACTTTTTTACCTAGTTGGAACAAGTACTGTGCTGTTTTATGCCTGTTAAACTTTTCTTTCAGCAGGACCGTTGCAAACGGTAGTGATTTGTGGTCACGGAATGGCAAACAATGAGGTTATTTGAATACAGAGTAGACTGTAATTACTTCTTGTTTATTCTCCAGTAGTGATTAACCGGAAGAAATTTAACCAATACAGTAAGTGTTCGCTAATCGGCACATTTTTACTTTCCAGTTAGGGGACGATGTTCGATCGACTTGTTCTCCTTACAGGGTTTCCCACGATTTATTGGTCAGTTCCCATGATTTTTTGGTGCGTTACCACGATTTTTTGATCGTATCCCATATATTTTTGGTTCATTCCCATAAATTATTGGTATCGTCCAGTTAGATATCAATACAAATAAACCAAAAAATTATGGGAAACGACCAAAAAATCATGGGAACCAACCAAAAATTGATGGGTATCAACCAATAAATCGTGGGAAACCCTGTAATAGATCTTGGAAAATGGGTTGACAATATGGATGCATGTATTAGTAAGCCGTGGAAAATGTTAACATCGAAATCAAAGGCGTTGAGATCAATGGCAAAAGTTATTTATTCTATTGGAAAACCCTGTAATCAAATAGATGCGCCTACGTTACTCAGCTCTATTCCTCTATTATTCCTCTATTAATAGCTCTCTATTATGTATGTGTTCAACCGATCGCTCCGTATTCGTCCTGCCTGATTAATTCCGAAACACCGTTCTGCATGTGGTCGAAACGAACCGTACTTGTGTGCACTGTCTTCGTTTAACTCCTCATGTAACCTTTTTGATTTCCACAAATCCCTCCCACCACTTTCAGTGTTTCTTAGTTCAGTAATAGGACGGACTAATTTATTTAGGATAGTAAAGGATAGCATAGTTATTAAGCAAGGTATGTGTAACCTGCAAGGCAGACATATTAATAGATAATTTAATTGAACTGAATTGAAGTCCTCGTGATAACGGTGCATCGTTGATTCGCCCTAGCCCACACTTACTTTCACATTTCACAAGCATTACCAGTGGCTCTAGCTGGTCCAGCGAGAAGCGGTGTACATCATCTGCTATGTAGGAAAAAGGTGAATTTGCTACGAGGAATACAACTTTAAGACCGTGTTACAGATCGAGTGACTTTTTGTTTTTTGTTGTTCCTATATTTCATTAAATAATTATCAGAATAAGGCTTATATGTAGTACACCAAAAAAAAATTCGCCGAAAGGCTGCTAGACTTCTCCTCAGCAAAAAGTGTATTTGACAGTAATTTTGTGAGCAGAATGTAAGGTGTGAAAACGTGGCTAATACAAAATAAAATAATTGTGTTGTAAGGCTATTGCCAACGTCACACGAAGCGTAAATTTAAAAAGTTTACGCTTGATCTGTATGGGAGAGCGTAAACTTCTCGTCAAAATATTATAGGATTGTAGGCTCTTCTTCTTCTTCTTTGGCACAACAACCGCAGTCGGTCAAGGCCTGCCTGTACCCACTAGTGAAGTGAGCTTGGCTTTCAGTGACTTATTGTTACCATAGCAGGATAGTCAGTCCTACGTATGGGGCACGGTCTATTCGGGACTTGAACCCACGACGGGCATGTTGTTACGTCGTACGAGTTGACGACTGTACCACCAGACCGGCCCATTGTAGGCTAAACTTCAGTTTACGCTAAAGTTTACGCTTCGTGTGACGTCCCTATATGAACCGGCAGAATTAGTGATGTGCTCTCTGGAGCGCACCTACTTCTCCGATCCGACTCCAACTATTGTTAGTCCGATTCCGACTCGGGCAAAATGGAACCACTAGATCCATCCGGAGTCGGAGTCACCCGGAGTCGTTCGGAGCCTTCCGGGGTCGTTCGGAGTCGTTCGGAGTCGGAGTTGTCCGGAGTCGTTCGGAGTCGTCCGGTGTCGTTCGGAGTCGTTTGGAGTCGCTCGTAGTCGTCTGGGGTCGTCCGGAGACGTCGGAGTATTCCGGAGTCGTCCGGAGTCATTCGAAGTCGACCGGAATCGGAGTTGGTTGGAGTCAACAGGAGCCTTTGTGCTTGTGATCAGACTTTTCCTTTCGTTGTGTTTTTTGTCTTTCACTTTGCGCGTGCACTTCTTATACAGGCCTTTGTTTCGAAGACCGACCTCGGCCGACTCCAGACGACTCCGGATGACTCTGTCTGTAGCCGATTCCGGATGAATCCAGACGACTCCGACTCCGAACGACTCCGGACGACTCCGAACGATTCCGAACGACTCTGGATGACTCTGACTTCGAACGACTACGGACGACTCCGAGCGACTCCGAACGATTCCGGGCGATTCTGGACGATTGCGAACGACTCCGGATGATGCAGGGTGGACCTACCTTCCGGAGTCGATTTCGAATTAATCGGAGTCGGATCGGAGTCGACTCCGGATTTGGCAAATTTTACCCATCACTAAGCAAGATTCATTGAAGATGGTAAATACACTTCTGATCAAGATGTGGCTCGCACTGTAGTGCACTGCGGTGCAAAAGGTGTTCAGACCTGGATTTATGAACATGTTACGGCAACATTTGTTAAATGGCAGTATTTCTGTATTTTTCTATTCATTTCAAAAACTGTGCACATATTCACTCACAAAAACATTTTAAAATTAAGTTGCAATTTTTTTTTATTTGTTTTGGTGTGCAAACATGTTTGAAAATGTTCCTGACATGTTTGAAAATGTTCCTGCAACAAATAAACATGAAACAAATCAATTTGCAATGTTCCCGCAATATTTTCATAGACCCGAGCCTTAGCAAACTCTGTTTCAGGATCAAATTGACCAGTACCAGTCAGATAATAACGAGTGCAGAAGAGTATGGCGGTATGTTACCATGGAGCGTGCAACTTAGAAAACGTTTGGAAAATCTGGAAAAGCTGAACACATACCTTTGAAAGATTTCACTTTACTTGTCATCATGTAAGTCCCCAAACAGCCAACAGCTTTCATCATGTCGTGTTTTTTCATAATTTTATTACATAACCTATATAATTTCGGACATTATCTATCTTTTCAGTGTATTTCATATAGCTTTTTGTTTCTCTTCTCTTTCCCATTTTCCGCTCTAACCGTTCCTTCCTTACTGTTTGCCCGTTTTGTCCACAGTGTTGCTCTAACATTTTATATTTGCGATTTGCACGGTACATTGCAGTGTTTGAGTGTTTTGTTTTCTTCTTTCTATTTCCTTTTCTCTTTCTCTTTCTCTCTTCCGTCTTATACAGGTTGTGTGTGTGTTTTGCTTGTTGTATAACATATTGTACGCTTTGCCTAGAACATTTTTCTCTTCCTCTTCCATTGCATTCATTTGCAAAACCATTCCCTGCGAGATAATGGCAACGGTAAATCTATACTTTCATCCTATTCATGTTTACGTTTTAGTTTTGCTTTGCTATGCTCCGTTCCCGTGTTTCGCTATGTTTGCAGTATGACTGATGACTGCGAAGGAGAAACAGTTTCAACATGTCGGGGGGGAGGTGAGCTAAATAAACCCGCCGCCTGCCGCCAGATATAGTAGTGTGTATATATCTCTTATTTGTTTATCTTATACAACACACACACACACTCGTTCCCGCACGTGTTTGCCTCACATTGAAATTCGTTTCTACACTTTCATTCCTTCGCTTTGTAATGCTTGATTGGTGGTTTGCACAAACACACACACACTAGTAAATCTAACCCGAAATGGATATTACACATTTAACTTTTTAGATGATTTTGCAAGAGACAACAAAAACATGCCAATTATTGATGATACTCTTTTGGTTCTATTGCAGCAAGTTCAAATCGGTCAATGATGGTGGTTTGTAGTTACGAAAATTACCATCTTTCGCATGCGGTGGTTGTTTGTGAGAACGTAACGTAGGAAGAATGTTTTATTGGTTCTGTTCGAATACACACAGGAATGGTTATGAACAACTGTACATTATTACATCTGCACTAAAACAAAAATGCGCAACTGTTCCGTGCGCATGTTAACGAGGTTGCAGCTCAATCAACATACCACAAACACAAACGCCAAATTATTAGCCCAGAGTTTAGCACATTCCGTCTATTTGGCTGTGTGTTGTTGTTTGTGCAAAGTGTTGTTCCAACGTCAGCCAGTTATATCCATTTGTACAAAATTCTACATAGTCTATTGAGTTATGGTTGTGTTGGGTTTGTGTGTGTTTTGCGTGTATTTTGCTATTGTTAGTTTGCAGTCTAGTTCACTTGGTTGTGGGTTTTAGGTTTGCTTTCACCACACTGGTAAGAAACAAAAACTGGTTACTGGTACCGGGTGGGTGCAAGCCACTCCCTCTCTCTCTCTGTGTCTTGCTCTGTTCAAAGTTCAAGGCATTGCATATGGATATGGATACTAGAAACTAAAACCTCTTAGTGTAATAGTTTGCGCACTTTCTTGGAAGTTTTGTTGCGCAGCGCGTTATATGCCTTACTCGATGCGGCATCATATTGGAATGCGGTTCAGCTGGAACTAAAATCATATATACTGAATGTTTGTGTGTGTGTGTGTTTGGAGGTGGAATTGTAAGATTTGCTTAAACAATACTATCCATTTCGTTCACTATTTAGTTAGTTCTGTTGTGTTTTCGCTCATACATGGTAACACACACCCACACACACGCACACATGGAATCGGTGTTGATTGGTTCCTCCGGTTGTGGATGATGGTACGAAGTAGTTATGGTACTTTTTTACGATGAAGTTATAGAACAGAAGCTACAGATTTGGCAAACCGACACGCAAATCAATCAGACTTGAAAGCGTTTCAGATTTATCACCCCTTACGTCCAAAGTATGAGAGTAACCATTTACTAGAGTAGGTAATTAAAAACAATCTAACAAACATATCGCAACATATCAGGCAGTGTGTAATTATGTGACTTGAGAAGAATGTTATTAATACTAAAAAAAGTGAGGGAGCTACACAAAACGCCAAACATGGACGCTACGTTTCGAGTGTAAAACAACTGGGTTTGGGTTTGCTTTTGTAAAGTGTTGCTTTTTGTTGCACTAGCATCGTTGTAATCGATTTGTTGGCAAGAGATAGAGTAGCGTAAAAGATACGGGGGGGTTGCGGCAAGGTGTATGGTACTAGAGAGGTATATTAGAATGTTCCGAGTATTACAGACGATCAGTCAGTGGATCATCTGCAACCGCTTGGAAGGAAAACGAAATGTTGCCGTTTCACAGTCCAACAGGTTCTCTAAATTAATATTACTTGGTTGGTAAATGCTTGCAGTTTTTTTTTGCTTGCTTGCTTGATGCTTGTTTTTAGTACTACTTGTGTAAATGATGAGGACGCAAAAGATGCAAAATTCAGTCGCGTGATCATTACGTGATATGATATGGTAGATGAGTACAAACGAATCATTCGTATAATAGCCGCTAAATATATTTGTATATGTAAAAGAGAACGCCCATTACTTATAAGGTGCAAATAGTAATTCTAATGCACCACGCGTGCATGACGCTTGCGCATCCTTTTGCTTGCCCTTGGTTGCGCTCCCGACACACGCACGGGGTGGGGGGGTGATGGTGTGTGTGTTTAATGTACGATTACTAATTCTACGCCCAAAAAGGTGCGCCACTATACGCAACAACAACACTTTGCTAAAGTACGCACATATCACATCAAAATACTACTTTCAAATGAACGCAACGGTTGCGGTGCGCTTAATGGAAATGAATGTGAAAATATGCAAAAAAAGGACAGAAATTCAAGTACATTTCGAGTATATAAAGTGTAATGTGATGTGTGTACGAAAATGAAATAAATGCAATCATACCACCACTATTCGACAGTTGATGTAAGTAAGCGATGGGTGCAATTGTACAATGCGGGCTGACCGTTATACACGATCGGCAAATCCATTATGCGAAAGGTAGTTAGAAAGCTGCTGCAGTATGCCGTAAGTAACTACCGTGGCTAGTTTGTTTACTTTCTTTTTTTTAAGTCAAACTCTATGTTTCCTCTATGTGATTCGAGCGTCAAATCTGTGACCGCAAGGACATTACTCAACACCAGCCGGGTATCTGTTCTGTCGTGTGTGAGAGAGATGTTTGTTTTATAGTAATGATATTGCGCAATGCATCTTCTTCATCTACACTACGCGAGTGGTCGCGATGTCTAACTGCAACTGTAAGCCGCGCCCCGCTTTATCCATTCATTCTGTATTAATTCCGCACTCCGTACGATCATCTATAAACACACATACACGCACTACACACACACACACACACTCTCTCTCTCTCACTCACACACACTGATGATGATGTGCATTCCATAAAATCATCACATTCACATGCCTTATAACGTATAAAGGACGTGCAGCATATCATTACATACAAGCGCGTGCAGCGTGTTTCGTGTACCAAAGTCTGTGTTGCAGGTTTCCCACGCATGCAACCGATGTATGTTGTTGCGCCTGTTTTGCTGCCTCTTTGTTGCTATTATTTTCTACATTTTTTTCTTATCGCCCCTGTGAAACACCTAATTTGGTAGTTTTCCTCCCCCCCAGCTACTTGTGTATACCTAATTGAGTATGCGTTTTATGTTTAAAAGTCAAATCATTAGCCAAGTCTCTTTGAATCAACGTGTTCCATCTTACATAGTAGCAACAACGCTCCGTACTGGCGATCCACCCACGTGTACCAGTACTACCGCCGGGGTGGGAGCGCTTTGATGCCGGTATATGAATACAGTCAATGTTTCCGCGCTATTCGATTATGTTTGCGTTTCTCATCCTTATGTCCGCTCTCGAGTCCGCGAGCAACGGTGCAACGGTGATCCCAAGGACAAGAACCCAGTGCCGTTTCCGTTTCACCCTTTTTAGTTGTATTTGTTTTGTTTTTAGAATGTAATGCTATATAGATTAGTTGCTACTCGAATAGTAGTAGTTTGCATTCTTACCGTTTTCTTTACCAGTGTGTTCTCCCGCTGTTTGCTTCCTTCACTCTCCCCTACCCAAACGTCTGATACGTGCATGCCTTTCAAGTGATACGCTAATAATATCAGTCTGACCGTTTGATGTTTCATTTTGACTTCGCTAGCAAGTAGTAGCAAGCTTACACTAATAGCATCATTTTTTTCTTTCTGTTGTTTTAGCCGTTATGCCGAGCGTTGTACACAACAAGAACAGAGTATGGCCTCTACACCAATGCTGAATCAAACCGGTGCTCTCGCGTCTGTCCACTTTGCCGAACAATTTCTACTTGGAAAGTACTCTTTAGAGAATAAGCCCTAAATTATGAACAAGCATTTGTTAGTGATTACGTGGCAAACAAAATCGTGGGCAATGATCAATGATCATACATTGCAGCCTTCATTGGGTCCGAACGCAGGATCTTTTTGGTTTTTGAAAAAAAAAAAAAACGTGGAAAAAAGGAACATAATGCAATCGGTAAATGTACGGACGTATTATTCGACCGATTGATGAAGTTTCGTTTCGCTTCCCTGGTTGGTGCCCCACCTTGAAATACACCTCCCTCTGATCCCCGCAGTAACACACACTAAATGGCAGTAATGATTGTGATGTTTGGGTGAGTGTTTAGTACGTACTACGGCCGACCACGGATTTGTCGACTCGCTAGGTTAAACTTTAATTTTCATATTAGTTTTAGTTTTAGTGTGAAATTTGGTTTTTTTGTCTTCAAATATGTTCTATTTTAATCTGTTCTGTTCACTTCTGTTGTGCGAATGCGATGCATTTCTTGTCTGTCGTGTCCGATGGTTTCGATCGTCTCCCGTTCCGTCGACGCCATCATTATTGATGTGAGACAGTAGCGTCGAACAGTTGCTTAATTATAAAGTTTTGGTAGGAAATTAAGCTAGGTAGCTGTTTTGTTTTTGTTTTAATTGCTTACTAGAGAGAGGATTATTACGATCCGATCCATAGCTTGTCTGTGGTTGGCTATTGAGTTTCCTAGAATAGTTGAGTATAATCGAATTTTGAAAATTCTTCTAAATCTTATCAGAGAGAGAAAGAGTTACACAGTTTCGTCGAAAGGGGGCTATAAAATTACATACATACGCCCACACTCAACAAACACATTCCATGCGTTTGGGCGTGGATCATTTCCGATAGAAAAATGGCAATTGGAGGCTTCCTGGGAAGGGATGGGGGGGGGGAGGTTTGGTTTGAATAAAATCATTAAACGGCGTTGGAGGAAAAAGGGGATGATGCTTGTACTGTCGCCCTACTTGTTGGTAAAACCGTTGTTGGTTGATTGCTAGTTACGCGTCAATAAGTGATAAAATATGGCGATGCAACAATAAAACACCAACCTCGCTCGTTAACGATTTGCAGCGCGCGTGTGTGTGTGGATTGTGGATCTTCGATGCCATCGCTCCAATTTGCCACGCTTGCCAGAGGGGTCGTTTAGGTCTCTTAGGTGGCGTAGTGATCAAACGAACCGAGATACTCCAGCGCAGCACGATAGCAAAACTGATATTGATCCTGTTGGGAGGAGAGATAAAACGTTCAATGAAAGTAACATGTTATCATTAGTCCGTTTAATTGTCCTCGTGGAGCAGCGCGAGTGGGGAGCAAAAGATTGTTTTGAATGACGCTTTTCCCCACCCAAACTTACCTCGGTCTGTACCATTGCCGGTCGCTGGGAGCGCAGTATTCGCACCGTTTGGAATACGTCCAGCACACCCTCGTACTGCATCCGCTCCAGCACGATGCTGAGCGTGATAAAGACGCCAGTGCGACCGACGCCCGCACTGCAATGTACCGTAATCGGACCATCCTGGCCGAACTGTTCCTTTGTTTTGTGCACCTGGCCAATGAAGTCGATAAAACCTTCGCCCGACTTTGGTACGCCCTGTTCCGGCCAGTCAATGAACTGGAACTGGCGCACCGTGCGGGACGAGCCGTCGCGCGCATCCGTCACCTTGAACTCTCTCAGTTTGTACTGCGGCATGTTGTACTCGGCGATCGGATCCACCACGTAGCACTGATAGCGCACCGAACGCTCGTGAGGCCAGTATTGGAAGCATTTTTCCTGCGAACGAAGGAAAGGAACGTCAAAGTCAAACATTAATTGCTTGCTCATATTACCTACTGGCTGCGCACACAATGTATGGTTGAAAACGACATGGGCGGCGCTGAAGAGAAGTGCTACGTGAGCACCACCACATGAATGAAGGAGAAGTTTACAAAACGACTTACCCGTCCCATTTCTTTTAATTTGGTTAGCATAACCACGATGGTTGAGTTGTGTTCCCAGAGCATTCGCCAGAAGTCTTCGGCCGTTTCTTGTAGAGGTCCTTGGGCGGCAATGTAAGCGTTTCGATACCGATAGCTTGTGTACGAAGAAATGAGAGAAGCAATTATTTTAAACCACTCACTCACACACAAAATGTGTTTCACAAAAATCTCTACATACCCATCAACCAAACTAGCATTGATGTAGTCGCTTCCCTCGACTCCTCGGATCGGTGTCAGGCAGACACGGGACGATTCGTACGGCAAAATGTGGACCAGGCGGTTTTTGTGCTTATTGCAGGGCAGGTTGGCCGTGACGAACCGCGTCGAATCGGCCTTCACGTTCGACAGCTTCTTGTACTCCATCTCCATCCCGGTAATGTTCTCGTGCGGCTCCGTTTGCATCAGCTTCTGGATGTGATTGTGCAGGCTGCGGGCGGGCACCTCCGTACTGCCGCAGATGACCGCCTCCAGCAGCGCATCGTGGATGAAGATGTACTGATCCTCCGTCTGTACCATGTAGTTGCGCTGCGCTCGCAAACACGTCACGTGCCCGTAGATGTCGATCGTTTTCTCGTACTTCATGCGCTCGAGCATGGAATCGATCACGATGTAGCAACCGGTGCGGCCCACTCCGGCCGAACAGTGGACGATGATCGGGCCCGATTCCGATGGCGTGAGCGACTTGGTGCGGCGCAGGAACTGCAGGAACGGTGCCGGATGGTCCGGTACGCCGTGATCCGGCCAGGCCGTAAACTGTAGCTGCTTGATCTCGCGCCGTTCGTTGCTACCGTTGCGGTAGATCTGGAACGTGCGGATCGAGTACGTCGCCAGCTCCTGCGTTTCCGTGATTGTCACCGTCATGGCCCCGTACACCTCGGTGCCCCGGGCCGGCCAGTACATGTCGCACTTGATGCGCGATCGCTCCTCCAGCCTCGTCATCATGACGATCGTGGACGACTTCAGTTCCCAGCACATGCGCCAAAAGTCACCGAACGTTTCCTGCAGCGGCCCTTGCGTGGCCACGTACGCATTGTGCTTCCGATACCCGTCGCAGTAGTTCGCATTGATGTAATCCGATCCCGGCACGCCCTCGATCGGGGGTAAGATTACCCGTGAATGATCGTAGGAGGTGACGTTTGCGTAGCGGTTCTTTGGCTTGTTCACCTCCATGTTGGAGTGATCCCAGGTGAACTGTTGGCCCGGCTCGATGCTTTCGTACTCTTGCGAGAATTTCAGATTATCGTTCGCTTTCAGCCGCTCGACATGGTTGGCCAGCTCGGCAATCGAGATCGGTGGGTGGCTTATCATGCCCGGCGTTTGGAAGTTGATTCGCCGCATGTCCACCGGATCGGTCGGGGCGGGCCCAGCACCCAAATCGGCTGCCATCAGTGGTCGCGTAACGGCGGCCTGGTCCGGTGCCTTGCAAGGCTGTCGGCGACGGCGCACAAAGTACACCACGAGGAAGCAGACCGACAGCACCAGCGCGGCAATGATCGGTCCAACGACCCAAAGCATGCCCGGCTCTTCATTTTTGCCACGAATGATAATTTCCGTATCCTGCGGAACGTTGGGATTGGGACGATGGGGTGGTTCGCCGGTCGGAGCCTCTTTCATGTCCAGCGCTAGAAACTCGGAGAACGGGCTCGACGTGTACAGATGCTTCTGGGGCGTATCGACAACGGCACGTACAAAAATGCGATACCGCTTTCCTCGTTCGAGCTTTTTGTTGGTAAAATTGTGATTCGTTTCACCCGAGCCGAGATGGAACGTGTACGGAATGTTGCGCTGCAGGAACATGGCCGCAATGTACGGTGCGTTCAGACGGTCCAGCTTGGGGCGCGATGGCAGCAGCTCCTCGGTAAGGAATTGGTCCGGTATTTTGTGCAGGTTCGCCTTGTCCTCGGGCACGACAATCAGGTAGTAGTGTGAGATGGGACCATACTCTTCCGATGCTTGCGGCAGTATGACCTGAATTTCCTCCCCGTTCACGACGCCGTAAAAGTCGGGCTGCACCATCGGCTGCGGGGCTGCCATCTGTGTCGTGACCGTGATCTTTGCCGGCGGCTTGTACGAGTAGTCGGTCGGGACCGCACTCACGTTCACGAAGTAGGTCGTGAACGGCGACAGTTCGCTGATGGTGTGCGACTTGACGTGACTCTTCAGTATGATTTCCTTCCTCGGCAGGATCTGCTTCTGCGAGATGCCCTGCGAATCGACAAACTCTTTCACCGCATCGAACGATATCTTGTAGTTGATGGGGTTCATCCGTATCGGAGGCGCCCAGCTGAGCGTCATCGAGTGTGTGCTAACATCGTGCGCACGCAGATTCAGCGGGACATCCTCCGGCTTCACCTTGACCGTCGCTTTCTCGCTCAGCTTGCCGAGTCCCGTTTTGTACATCGCGGCAATGGCGACCGCGTACTGGGCAAACTTTTCCAGATTGATCAGATCGGCCGACTCGGTCACGCCGACCACCTTCGTCTGCCACTCGTCTAAATCTTCGACCGCGGTCATGGTGTAGAAAATTTTGTACCCCACCAATTTGCCCCTGGACGGTACCGGTTCCCACCAAACTTCCACCGTCTGCTCGGACGTCGCGACGGCTTGCACCGAAAACGGAGCCCGCCCCATATCGCGCTCCGTCGCAATGACGACCTTCTCGCTGAACGGCCCAGCGCCCTGCTTAGTGTACGCCCGTACCCGCACGATGTACTCGGTGCTTTCGTCCAGATTCGTAAACACGGCCTTGCGCACCGTAGTGTTCCGCTCCGTGCCCAGCCCGTGGTCAATCTTCTTGTGGAACTGCACATCGTACCGGGTAATTTGGCCGTTCCGATGCTCGCGCGTCGGTGGTTCCCAGGTAATGCACACCACGTCGGGCGTTTGGAATCGGACGGCTATACCGGTCGGCGGACCGGTCGGAGAGCCTTCGGGTGTTTGCAGATGTTTGACCGCTTCCTGCCCGATGCCGATATGGTTCATGCCGGCCACTCGGAACTCGTACTCCACCCCCCGCTCCAGATCGTTGATGCGTTTCACGTTCAGTTGCGTTCCCTGCAGTATCTCCTCGTTCAAGGCCTGCTCGCGGACGCCCCACCGTACGCGATATCCTCGCAGCTCACCGTACGTCTGTCGGGGCCGTTCCCATTCGAGCTCGATCGATACGGTCGGATCGCGCTCTAGAATCTTGAGCGTGACCGTCGGCCTGATCGGCACGCCGCCGGGTGTTTTTACCGATATGGGAGCACTGCGATCACCATCCCCTTTGCGCGTTAGAGCGGCCACCTGGACCGAATATTTCGTATCCGGCTGTAGCCCTGTCACATTGTACTCCAATCCATCTACGACATCGAACTTCATCGGTTCGTTCAACAGTCCCTTACCCTAAAGGTACGCGAAAAAATGAAATATTGCGTATTGTTTTATGCGTATATCTGCATATAGTCAAACAAATCCATAGTTCCGAAATTTAACACTCGCTTACCTCTTCCTTCATTTCCTGCACGTGTATGTGATAGCCCCGGATGATGCCGTTACGGTTTTTCTCCTTCGGCGGTTTCCACGTCACGTAGATGGTGGTCGAATTGACGGGGCTTGCCTTAACGTCTTGTGGGTCGCCAGGCACTGCAGAGTTGTAGTCGATCGAGACCGTCCATCCATTATCCATCATCATCATCACGAATCGTGACGAGGAAGGGAGAGGGAAGGGCAGAACGAAATATGTTAGCAACACAACGAATATGGAAACTTTTTTCTCTTTCTTAAGCAAGTACAACGGAAGAATTAAATTCCAAAAAAAGAAACATCTACGATACATTATTGAGCAGAGTACATAGGGCAGAACGAAAGTATGTTAGAGGGGATGATGGGTTAAACCGGGTAAATTAAATTAGTTGTTTTGAATTAAAAACGAACAAAGATTGAACCGTCTGCCCCCTTTGCAAACGGGACTCCCAATAGAAATAGAACACAACATTTGAAGAAGGTTGTAAAGGTTGTTGTAATTTGCTGTAGAGCACGGTTGTTTGTTAGGCGCCAGGCGTTCGAAATAATAAAGCGATCATATGAACGAGAGCCATTACGCCATCCTCCTCCAGTGCGCGATGACTATAGACAACGGACTGCGGTTTTGATTTTCGTTAAAATACAACTAAAGTTAAGAACATCTTGTCCCTTTACTTTTCGACTATAGCCATTGCTTCTATTGCTTCCGATGAAACGATCCCTTCAATTAAAGTCCCTTGTTGCGAAAGGTAACCATTCGAAAGCGGGGGGTGGTGGTTTGTGGGGGGTGTGTAATCTCAACCGCAAAAGCGGGTGGGTGAAGGAACGTGCGAGAGTTGGTTATTACTAAGAAAAGACCCTTTTTCTTGGGACGGTAAAACATTGCTTCTAAATAATTCTGACTTTCATTAGTCGAAAAGATTCAACGACGAAGAAATATTCGAGCAATTTCATCGTTCGATACACAGAGTGAGTGATAGGGGAGAGAAGGGGCAGTAGCAGCAAAGGGAGTTTAAACAGCTTCTGCCTAAGTTCTTGTGGAACCCGGGGCGAAAAACATTTAAAATTCCTTACACACGTGGCTGTGAGGTTTATTATGGGAAACCAGCACCTACATAACTTGCCAATAATGCTGCACATTTGGGGGCAGCATAGAGCGTAGATAATAGTTTTTGCATGCAACACAATGCATGGTGGAACCATCTTCCTGGGTGTTTACACCACATGCACCAAAACTCGCGGCTATAGTAGTGCTCTTGCACTATGGCAGCATGTTTTTACACAACGCATTCATGATGGTTTTGGTTCTGGGCAGTTTTCTGGGTTCGATTCGCAACTTTTTTGTCCCTCCCAGCAAAACGACGTACCTCCATCGAAAAGAAGTGCGCAAAAAGTTTGTATCTCTTTGGCAAACAAAAAAGGGTGGTGGTGGTCCGGGTGGTAAATCTTAATTCAATCCCCGCAGAGACAACTTAGACTGGACGGAAGTCTACTCTGCAAGGATCCTGAATTGAATCAGAGAGAGAGAAAGAGAGAGAGAGAGAGAGAGAGAGAGAGAGAGAGAGAGAGAGTGAGAAAGGAAGAAAGGTAAAGGTGGATAGTGAAAAGGGGCATGATGAGGTTGGCATGCTTTCACCTTGGGGTAAGTGAGCGAATGATGAAAGTTTGGAATGGAAACAGCAACGACAAACTGTTGGCAATCGACCATTGGCGGAGAGGTTAGTTTTCAACTAGTTACTGTGCAAAAGCGAAAAGAATGTACTCTGTGTGTTGCGCGATCGTGCAAAGACGCTCTGGGAATGGTGAGCTCTGGTACAAAGCAGCACCAGAAGCTTGTTGATCGAGCTGGCAACACAATGAGCACAGGAAATTGCGGTGGTCAGTATGCCCACCCTAAACTGGCACTACTGTTGCTAGATTTCTGCCCTGGAAAGCACACCCTACTCTCATGCTCGCTCACTCCCCCCGAGCCAAACCATGCAGACACAGGCGATGCACTTGGCGTAAAGGAGGGAAAAGAGAAAATTGACTCGACTCGAAGCGTCGTAACGAGTTTAGAATGAACTGAATAATGATGTTGCTTTGGGGAGGGGGGGGGGGGGGGGAGATTGCGCACCACCAACCCATCTGTCCCATCAAAAGACCGACCGGGTAGGACATACGCTTCACAATCGTTCGGTCGGGTCGGGGTTTGCTGCTGGGCTGTATGACAGTTTTCCTCCCTCCGTAACCGGGGAGAGCTTTGAAAGGAAAGAATGTACAAACTCGGTGTGTGTGTGTGTGTGTGTGTTTCGATGAAAGGCAAAAGGACAGTTTGTGCCTGACAATGTCAAAGAAAAAGCAGTGTTGTATCCTGTCGTTAGTGAATGGAGGATGACACAGCATTCAGGCGGAGGGAGGGACACAGCGTGAGACACGCAACTGCAACTGGTGGGCACAAAAATGTGCAAAAGTGTGCAAGGCAAAGTTGAGCAAGCGAGTTTTGATGTGAGTTTAAATGTGGATTTAACTGTACTAACTTTTTCCCGACACGCGTTCACGATCTTTAATGTGTTCGGGGTTAGCGCTTAGAGTATGGGGAACGGTTGAAGCTTCCCTTATTTTGCTTCCCTGCGCTTACTATTATGATTGATAAGCGGGATGAATGCACGTTAACATTGCACGCCTTGTTTCTTAATTAGCCTGGATGCCTGCAGAAGCACAATGGCAAGTGTCCAGTTAACATACTTTTCATCCGACTTTAGTTTCATTGTAGCCTCTAAAAGTTAATGCCACCCAACTCTCGGTTATCATTCTGAATCCAATCGCTTTCCACAGCAACCGATGGGCTGATCGTGACAAAAAAGGACTACACCAACTCAAACATCTACTTGGTGAGGGGCTAAAACTGACACTGACATTGCTGCTACCGTCGTCACTGAATATAAATAGTCACCTTTATCGCGCACGTCGGATACAAATTAGGTATTATTGGACTATCGAAAGGGCCGGGATACGATTCATTCGCCATTCGCCACACCTTCAATAAAAACCTGTGGCCATTAAAATCTCGATCGTTTCTCTCCTACCTTCTGCTTAAGAACCTTGCTATTGTACCCTCTCTCTCTCTCTTTCTCGTTTTAGTCAGTCTAAAGATGTCAAGACGTGAAAAGCTAAGCAGTTAGCAGAAATAGGGGAGAAAAAAACCATCGTCCACCAGGGCTGTCCTTCCCGCGATAAGGCGATAATGGTAGCTCATGAGCTTGAAGTCATTGCTGCTCCTTCTCCTCCTGCTAGATGCGATGTTTTGTAACTGCAAATGGTTCCTACAACACTGCATTGGGCCGGGTAGTAGCTAGCACTATCACATCCGGCGCGGCTTAAGCTACGACCGGCACAAAACTACGAAATCGAAAGAAGATTCCGATAAGATCCCATTCGCAAAGGTTATGTAAGGGGGGGGGGGGGGGCGAATATAGTGCTATTCTTTCTGCTCGTTCGAGCAAACATCGATCGAACGGCACATTTAACTTGAAACTAAGCTCTGTTCCACCACACATTCCAAACGAAGTTTCCACCACGTGTGTTGTGGGAGAGCGGCTAAAGAAGTAGAAGGAAGAAGGAAGAGGAAAAAATGGGTTTCTTCTGTCGTTGACGTTGCAGATTTTTTGTAGTTACTCCCTATGCGCTTCAAGCCCGATCTTTTAGCTCTGAGACTATACTCACAACAACAGAAAAAAACCCATTTAGCGAATAGCTATAGCACAGAATTCCCACGGCAAATATGGAATTACTGCGGTTTTCGGTTATTGCAAAACGGACGAAATCCATTCGACTAGAGCGGAGGAGGTTCGACTTGCAGCAGAGCGCTTCAGCCGAGAATAGAGAGCACACGGGAAAGGAGAAGCATATTAAAACGAATGGTTTGCTAGCCAAAACCTGGTTGGTAATAGTAGTAGCAAGAGCAAAAGAAGAAAAGGGAAAAAAATCCCAAATGCATTCGTGCTGTCGTGACTAAATGTGACTCACGTTGCATTTAATGCGCTTCGTTTCTCACGATGGCTTAGCGGCGTGTTTCGATTTCCAAATCCGCAGCAAAAGGACTGTGAGCCCTTTCTGTGAGTTTGTTTTCATGTATTTTGTTTGTACCGCTGCTGCTGCTGATCCATCGGCAATAGTAGCAGCAAAGGGAGATGAAATTGTTTTCCACATGAGCGCAGACAAACAACGGTGAAAATCAATCGAACGTAGAGCGAGCACTCAGGAGAGAGTCCAAAGAAGCGCTGCTGTGCGCCCGAAGAGGTTGACAACAAATGCAGATTTATCACTTGGTGTGGAATGTGGACTTTTTTGGCTGTGCATTCTGGATTTACTCTCTTTGAAAGATCTTCTTTTCGAGTAGTTTTTCAGAAGTAACACAAGAACCCATCGCGCGACACATTGATCGATTGTGATTATCTCGCTCGGCGTGTTTAACAGATCATTACGAGCTTAAAACACATGTTCCATTTTCACCTTTAACACGACCATATCATTAAGCAAAAGTTGTAAAGGACCTGCTGTTGCTGCTGTGTCTGCCGTTTCTGCCGACGACGACGACGACGACGGCATGAGATTTTCGCGTTGGCACTTTAGCTTCACCCATCCCATCGCGCACCGACCAGGTCTTGGGTCGTGGCGGCCACACTTGCAGCTACAGCCAAACAGTTTTCCCCCGTCTCACGCCATGACGCGCCAGTGCGCTGGTCCAATCGTCATCGCCGTCGTGTGATGGGAGAAGAGACGAAAGATAGCAATCTAGTAGAATGGTTTTGCTGCTGCAACATCTTCCGGTAGCTGCAGCTACCATAGGATCATAGTGATATAGTGTGGGCAAGCAAAAAGAGGGCAATGGGGAAAAGGAAAGAAAAAAATGTGCAAGCTCTCTTTTTGCACACACGACTTCCTTCTTTCTCCCCCCAGGGGGGGAAGTGAAACACTCTCGGTTGGCAGACACAGACCAACCCTGTGTGTATCACTCGTTCGCTGTTGCTTGGTGGTGAATATGTTGTTAACGTGCACGATAATATGTGAAACGATCGGATAGTTCAAAGGTTGCACCATCACCAGCCACTATAGGCTAAGCGCGGACGGACTTGATAAAATTCGCCATGAGAACGGCGACATGGTAGAGGGAAAGGAGGCGCCTAGTGCACGATCGTAACCGGGGGGGCACACAAAGTTTACGCTGCCGTAGCAAAATTTTGGGTGATTTCTGTCTCCTGGGCAGAATTTAAAGTTTAATTCTGTTTTTCGTTCGTTCGAAGAAGATACGGTTTCTTTTTTTTGGGTGTTGTCTCCTATTTCTCTACTCAAAGGACGGCACTGCCACAGAGCTTCTACAGAGCTTTGGTAGACAATTTTCTTTACCCAGCAGTGAGAGAATCTGGAATATTGCCCGTCTCGGGGGAGAAATCGTAGAACGTGTTTCTTACATTGCACATCAACGTTAAAGGGAACGCAAGGTAGTTTCAGTAGCAGTTGTAACATTGTGTAAAATCGTGTTGCAGAAAATCAGAATAAAAGTTTAGTTACACTAGCACATTATTTTCTTTGCATGGAACTAAGATAACGTCTTTTTTAACAAAAATACATTCCCATTCCCCCGCACGTTTTTAGTCACTGGAATAATCATCTACGCCTTGTGGGGGGGTAGTAATCCTTTGTGGAAGCAAAAATTGACAGGAAAAAAAGCTTTAAAATTGATCTTATTACATTATCCCTGCAAAGAGAGCACAAAAAGAGAACGAGAGAAAGACAAAAATCCCACGGCAGCTTGTTTGAGACAAAAAATGGGGGAAAAAACTGGAATTTTGACAAAAAAGAACACTACAATTCCAAAATGCTAGCAAAAAATCTCCATTGCGGTTCGCGTTTTGATTAAAGAGGAAGAGAGGGTTATTTAAAAAAAAATGGAAAAATCACGCCAAAGAATAATCGTTCAAAGCACTTTGCTTTCGTCTCTAATAGACACAAACACAACACAAAATATTCTATTCTACTACAGGGGAAAAAAAGGGAAGCACAAAATGCAAAAGTGGGTAAAATCGACTACAACTATCTATGTTCACACGATGTAATACAAAACGATTCTCTGGCCTTCTCGAATCAAGAAAAAACAAAACAAAAACATGAAACGCGTCGATGAAAAGGAAAAAAGTGTGATCGTTTTATCTATTGCTTCTTAAACGGTTGTGACAATGTCAACCAAACGGTTGCGATTGATGTTGTTTGCAGCGTAAGTGTCAATTACTTGTGTGAGCGCGGAGCGTAATAAAAATATTGTGAAAACAAAAAACAAAAAAAATGAAAATATAATCCAACATCAAACGAAGGTAAATTCGTTTCGTTTGGGAGAAGCAACTGCTTGTTAGCAGGAACGGAAAAATTGCTGTTATTCAATGAAATCTGATACTGTTGTGGTGAACAGTCCGCTTAACCGTTACAGTAGGGCGTGTTCAATAGGAAGGTAAAACAAAACGAAGTGAAAGCAAGCAAGTGGACAATTGTTTTATGACAAGACACCAATTTGTGGGTGTAATGATAACGAGGGTAAAATAAACCATATCAACAAAATGTCCACCTGATCAGTTGTTACAGTGATTGGGTTGCAGAATCCCAGACATTAAACTTTTTAACAAAGTCTGTGTGTGCTATCGCTAATGAAACACTGTTTTTTTCGACCCAACATTCCCATATACTGAGCTACTTATGGGAAAATCCTACCTTCTCAGCTGAGTAAGGAGAAGCAAACAACTAAAAGCAGACATTTTTCTTTGGATGTTGTTGAACACCCACTGGGTAGTCAACGGACAGTGGGCAATAAACCTACCCAACAAACACGGGTTTTGCAGTGCTTGTGATCAAAGTTTTAATCTGTAATCGAAGGTTAACACACGTACGGAGTCAGTCGCCGTAGACAATTCGAACGAAAAGAGTAAACACACTCTCAGCACCAGCCGATATGCCAGAGAGGGAGGAAGAGCGAATGGCATTTGCAGGAAGGAATACAATCAATACCATTCGATGCTAGCCTACGCCATGCGGGCTCGGTGGTTACTGCACCTAATGAAGCAACGGCCGTGCTAAAATGCAAAAGGATGTAAGATGAGGCTAAACTTTACTCAACACATCTTGCCGATCGAATTTAGCTGCCAAGTGTGTAACGGAATAATCAACACTTCCCAAAGCATCCGGTCTGCCGACTGTGTGTGTGTTTCGGTGAGCTGGATTATAGGTATAGAGTACCATTGGTATTACGGAGGGAGGAGTGGAGATTTCGTTTCACCAGTGCACCCGGGTGCATGTTCTTGCAAGTCCCCAAGCCACGGCAAGGGTTGTGTGTTAAAAGATTAAAATAGCTAGAATGTGAACAATTCAAATTAAATGAAACCATGTGCCTCCGAAGCACACATCGCAGAGACTGTGTTTGGCACAACGATGGTTTGGACAGGGGATCATGGATCACGGGGCGTACGGGGGAGTGTGGCCGTATTGAAACAGCGTTCAAATGACGTTCGACAATCTCGTGTCCCATTTCCCCTGTGGGAGTGTGGGTGTAAGGAGTGTGCGAGAGAAACACGAGTGGACAGCTGCATATTGCCGAGCGAGCAGTCCCGGGCAGTTATCGGCTCGAAGTCGAAGTAACTGATAGTGCACTACTGTCAGGCGAACAGCCAGGCATCGTTCAGGTCGGTCGAGAGTCGAGTGTCGTTCGGAAATTATGTATTTCTTGCCGTACAAATCGCTTTGCCGGGTTCGTTCCCTGTGCCCTGTGTGTGGTTGGAGTTCGATCTGATACGCTTCTTTTACGCAAAGCCCGCCAGACAGCCAGTGATGGGGTGGTGCGTGGTAAGGCAGCGGACTGGTACCCTTCATAGGCACACAGGTCCGTCGTCCGTATTATAATGTCTAACCGCAATAAAATCTAACCCAAGATCACGTTCCGGTTGGTTTTTGCGGACCATTTGGGATCCATAATCGGTAGCAAGTCTGGTGGTGGTGGTTGTTGCTGCTGCTGCTGCTGCTGCTGCTGCTGCGGGAATTGATCGACGCAGCAGCCAAGACGCAGCGGAAGATATTATTGCAAGCACGTCACGCACGGAATGCACGGTACACGTACTCGCAACGCATCATACGCATGACGCATGGTTAGTTGTAAGTAATTATGTGATTTTATTATCAGTTTAACACATTTCACTGGCCCCGCCCCAGCGATGTGGTATTATGAAATTATGCTGAATGTTATGGGCAGCACAAAAACAAATGCAAATCATACTACAGAGCAGCCCTCATCGCAGTTGCAGTTAATATGGGGAAAACCTCGGCCAATCACCGGCAAACTCTGGCCTAATGAAGCCATTTAGATGCCCAGTCCGTTTTTCATCTGGCTCTGTGTGATGGGGGAGAGAAATTCGTAGCATTCGAGCCAACTATCGTCTTGCATCTTCGGCAAGTTGTTGTTCGGTATTTTGAAATAGTTTAGCAAAACCAACCGACTTGCCTCGACCACGACGCATGTACCGAACATTTTCCCATAGGACTTCAGTGGTACATAGCGATGCATTCTTGGTAACGTTACACAGTACGTAGTTCGGTGCTGGTGAAGGGGTAATGGTGATGATAGCAGGCAGATAGTAATTAAAAAAAAGTGCAAACTTATGCTTGATTTATTGTTCGTAGTGCCATTTGCATATTTGAAGTGTTTAAGTAATTGATTAGGGATGTAGATTGCAAGCAGGCCCACCACACGCGAACACACACTCACACATATAAACGATAATAATAATGCATTCAATCGATTGGATGGCCATTTCACGGCTGGCGGCTGGGGTTAATTAAATTTACAGTTTGAAGAGCGGCACGCAAAACAATCGCAAACGCGATGGGCCAGCGCAGCGGCGGCGGTGGGGAGCTTTAATGAGTTTGAACCATTAGCTTTAAGAGCAATTACATTACAGAACTTTGCATTGATTGTAGCGCGAGCGCAAAACGGATGCGTATGCATGACGCTGTTGGGAACAGTTCTTTTCCCAACCGTGCTGCTCATTTCTCTGAAAGCGCACAGAAAACTTTGCCTGCGGAACAATAGTCGATCAGATTACATGTTACACGTTTATGTAGGCAAACTATGTTGCCGACCTGCGGGATAGGAGGGATACATTCATGGAACGGCGAAACCTTTTCATACGGTTTGCCACAGAGCAACGATGGCAGCAATGGCAGCAAGTGCACGAAGTGGACGAAACAAGGCTGGGACTGGGCGAAGTTATTTGTAAGATGAGACAGGCGCAATCTTTGTGTGTTGTATAAGGCGTGACCTGATTTTCTGAGAGAAAACAATCATCTGGGGCCCGAGATGAGGGCCCGTACAGCGAACAATGCAGCAGGTGGAAGCAGCAGCAGCAGCATTCCTCTCTGTATTCCCCTAATGGCAAAGCGGAAAACTGCACACAACGTCACCACGAACCGCCCCCCCCCCATCTCCAATGGAATGAGCGTGACGACGCTAGCGCTACGCAGGCAGTGAAGATGAAAAGAGGTTGATTATGCGGAGCGGGGCAACGGAAGCGGATTAAGTTTAACGCTTTTCTCCGCAATCGCGCTTCATTGCGGATAATCATTTGTGTGTGAGTGTATGTGTGTGTGTGTGACTGCGTTGGGTCGACTTTCTTCTTGTGCCAAAGGTACTGGCAGTGGTTCTAACACTTCTAAGACCGAGAGGCCTCACTATTGAAATCTTTTTGCAGCGACCAGTTTTCAGCAGGAATGCAAAGTTAGTGAATGAGATGCTCGCAAGAGGCAGAGCGAGCGCATGCATGCAGGGGCAAGCTACTTTTGTATGCGGTCTTTGCCCCAAAAACCGGTACCGGTTGCTTTTGATTTTGGCGGTGCGTGGATGAAGGGAACGACCGTGTGCCTACCAAAGGTTTGTGGTGTTGCAGTACTATTCTGTTACAACAATGCTTTCGGTGCGGCGGTTCCAGCAGAAAAGCACCATATTCCCCCTGTCGGTGGCGAAAATATAAGATAGGCGCGGCGGTAGTCTTTTGTTGTTCGCGATTCCTACTGTATGGGCGTAGGCTGTAGCATTTGAATGTAAGCGAAGCAATAAAGGGCAACAGGGCTTCCCCGAACTGATGGTACAGCTGTTTCTAGGCAAATATCGTTTAATATTTAAATATTGTAAGTAGTTGTTCAATGTTCAGTGAAATCCACACCGAACAAAAGAATATGGGTACAAAAAACACAAGCGTTTCATTAGCGATACTGAAAAGGCGTTTAATGTGATAAGCCTTTAAATGCTTAAAATAATTATTGTTATTATAAAAAAATATAAACAAATAATCATTTTACCTGCAGCATTTTGCAGGAGTTTAACAAAAAAAGTATCGAAAATATGCTGGGCGTGTGTATGTATGTTACGTGTTGAGAAAAGGGCAACAGAAAGGTGAGCTATGTGCAGTTGCCACTTTTTCTCCCGTTTGATTGTTTATTTTTCCTTTTCAACGAACATCGCGTACGGACCAAACGCGCAGAACAGACCAAAAGTGAAAATCACATAAATTTAGGCGTCACCGACCAGATGGTACTCACTCTTAACTACTGCTTTTGATACGATTTTGGCCCGCCGTTTAAATTGATATCGTGATTTATGGCCGGTACACGTAAATATACCCGCACCATCCGCAGAGTGCATCGTAAATGGGTGCGCAGTTGCACCGCCGTCGCGTCGCGTTGCATTGCCGTCCAGTGTAGTACGCGGTGGAGTTGGTGGTGCACACGGTGCAGCAATGCGCCCAGCAGGGAGAGTAGTTCACCCAGGACCAAAAGGGTCGGAGGACGGACGTACGTCGCAGGTCAGTTTTTGGGGAATAATTTATTTTTTACAGTTGTTGCAGCAGTTGATGCAGTTTTTTTTCCGTCGGAAAAACAATACAAAAAATGCATGCGCAGCCCCCATGTGCCCAGCCCAAGTGCGTTTAAGCATGGTCATAATTTTGTTTTTCATTTTTTTGTATTAATTTCGTTGGTTTTGTTTTCAATATTTCATTTCGAGCGAGTTTCGGGCATCGTTCATGAATGTGGTCGCGTATTATGCGAGGTTGTAACGCACAGCAAACCGAGGAGCCGCGATCGTAATTTAATCGATGACAAAAGCCAACCACAACACCCCGTTTGGTGGTGCGAACGCGCAAGTGGGCCGTTGAAAGTGGTACGAACAACAAGGGCCCCAGTGTGTTACAGTGCAGCAGATTTAAATTGAGTTACGTGATTTTTATTCCAAAATACATCCAACCCACCGTGTCCGTGGTTGTCCCCCCCAAGGGCATATTGATGGCGGGCGCGTTTATCAGTAGATTTACCAAATTTTGCATAATCGGTACGTTGATGGCAGTGTGATTTCCATTTACACAGCAGAGCACACGCCGGCGGGATGAAGAACCCGATTGACCCCAAAGGCAAGATATTCGATTAAGATGCAAACATAAAAGTACAAAAATGGAATGTTGCATACACATCCGTAGTATTATTTGTGCAGCGATGACAAAATTTTTGTGTTATTTTGTTTGACCGCACGTGAAACGGTATAAACATGCGCGGCAAATATTGCAGTGCAGTGACCAAGCAGGGGGATGCCATGATCGCGATCGATCGAAAGGATCGGTTGTTACGGGGTTTTCCATTCACACACACACACATAGCGGGCAATGCAACACGGGCGACGATGCGATGCGTTTTACCGGAAGGTTTACCCGTGGAGAGCCGGGGATGAAAAATGTAATTATCGGCCAAGTATTTGTTTTGTTATCGGTGCAGAGAGAGCAGTGAGCGGCGGGTGTTTGTTAGTTTTCAATCAGGTGTATCAACGTTGTAAGCGAATGTTCGTTTGTTCATACGTTCGTTCGTTGGTCACAGAGCAGTTCCAGTTAATCCGCGTTCGAATGAAATGGAAATGAAAAGTAAAGAAAGCACAGAGAAGGAGGAACACCTGCTGGTTAATGCTGTTTTAAGCTCGTTTGTGTAACGGGGCACGTCCTGCAGAAAATATATGCTGCATATGCTTTGTTCTATCATATAGATATGGAAGTGTGTAAGTGAGTGCAGGTGTCCATTAGAAAGCAAAAAGATTGTAAATACAATTCCTAAAAAAATAATATGACCGTTCGTTTTACTGCTGCGAAGGGGGTTTGTGCAACATTGCAACTGGGCTAACCGTATCGATACGGAACAGTATCAATGTTATTATGTATGTAAACATTTATTGTAATTTATTCGGAACTGTTTTTCGAGGCTACCAAACCCAACCGAATGGGGTTGTGGCACGACACACCATGGAATGCTCAATAATATTCAGATGAATGGAAGTTACTACGAACTATATTCGTATCGTTACATTTTGCAACCAGTCTGTATTCAGGTGTGATACGCCCACAATACGTTGGGTTTCGTAGCCTCTTGGGCGCAAGGAAATGAAGTGTCGTAAAACAATAATGTAAGCGAAAAGCATAACATTGGGAAAATTGTCAAAAATATTCAAACAGTTAACCAAAATCATAGCAAATTAGAAACATTGATTTGCACACCCGTTTTGATTGTAGAACAGTACTGAATGCACTCGAATAATCATTTGCACAAGAAGTGCATATAATGCAAACAGGGAACTGATTTGTTTGCAGAAACAAACGGAGCTTAAATCAACAGGAGCGCATGGTGTTGAACTAGAATAGCATTCAAACTCACTGTGATTAATGTTTCACACACAAAATTTTATCGTCTTCAGAATAGATCACACGATTAACTAAGTGTGGCAGTGTGTATGTGCGGCGTGTAGATGCGTATAATGTAATAGAGATGAAAAATGGCTGGCTTGATTCCATACAACAAAAAATAAAAGTTTTAGGAACGTAGCTTAAATATTACACCAAAAACGCTAAATATGAATTCGCTCGTCACTCGGTGAAGCAATTTGAAGCAACTTGGAAAGTTAAATTGCGATCGAATAACTAATTTCTATTCACAAACACAACGCAGATTTTGTGATGGCATAATGCAGTAAAAACTTTTATTACCACTGTGGTGTACCGATTCTCATCAGAAGACTGTGATGAGATGGCAAAAACTGGGCACATTTAACGATTGGTAAATAATCGATCATTATAAATTGCGCAGAAAAGGGATTGTCATTGTTTTCGTTTCGTGGAGAATAATGAAGGCGAAACGATCGGGGAGGGTTTGAAATTGTTGGAAAACCAAAGGCTGAAGTAGATGGAGCCTTGTGTTTTTTTTTGTTTTGCTGGTATAGCATGTATTCTTTTTTTCACAGCGGAAGTTTTCCATTAGCTCTTGCCAATACAATAGGCTATCCGGTAGGTGATGGAAAAACAAGGATACCCGTTAGAATAGAAGTAACGTTTTAATATTGTCATCGATTGACTAGGATTTTAATTACACTTTGTGTGTGTGTGTGCCTTCTATCAATTATTTTTTATCGCCGTACGTTTTGGTTGCATTTTTATACGAGCAATAAAGGAGATCTGAGCGAAAGAGATCTGTTTTTGCTCCTTGGTTGCTTTGAATGTTTTTTGTACGTATTAAATGATTTAATGGTTTACATGATATTGTAGCAATCGTGACTTACCTTAACAGTAGAATTTGACGAACACTATAAGTTTAAATAGACTTGAATAATACGATGATTTGATATATAAATATTTACCTCAAAACGGTTATTTTTCTTAAGCGAGTTTGAAATTAATAATAAAGGGTGTTCCGTATAAAATATTGTAGAATATGAATGCATATAAATCGGATAATTTTCTCGAATGTCTCGATTTCTCGAATGTTATAGAGTATATGTTCCATTTTGAACATATGTATCCTATTGTCGCTAGTACAACGACCACCTTTTAGGTCGAAAATGACGAAAATCATATCAAGCGGGTGTTACACACGGATAACAACTTTACAATTACACCTGAGACATTACATTCAATTCCAAACAAAGATAATCTAGCTTATAGGGTAGGTGTACCAATTGTTGTGCTATCGACCAAAAAAATCAAAATTAATAATAGAATCTGGCTATTTGCGGTTTCATATCAATGTATTCGTAAATTCCGTATTCGTAAATTGCAAATCCTTATTTTCTTACAAATTTCTAAATTTTTCGAAGTCAATTTATCAAATAATCAGAATAATTATGATCACTGTCCAAAAGATAAAAATTTCAATTTATACGTAACAAGAACCAGTACAAAATTGACCATTCTAAACCTTATCTTTAAAATATGAAATTTGATTGTTTCTCAACATCTAGTTATCAAATTTTGTAATTGTACATTCCTTAAAAACATTCCTCTTGATGGTAAAAATCAATTTTATTAGATCAAACAATTCTAGCACATTTTTTGGACTAGCACAACAATTGGTACACAACTAGCACAACATTTGGAACTCATAGCACAATAAATGGTACAATAAATGGTTTTGGAAAACGGCTATATCTTTTGTAAAAAGCATTCAATTTACAAAATGTTAAAGCAATAATGTATCTAAGATGTGTATCGATCTACTTCACCTTTGTTTATGAATTTTTATTCAGTAGTATCGTCTAGTGGTGTTAAAACGGGACTTTTTGAAATCAGCTCAGTTCCGGTTCATTCATTATAGTGATCCGGATCATTTGATCGGATCAATCATTCAATCGTTCGTTCTCTGCTAAACCTGGTAGTAAATGCCAAATCTGCAGTCAAAGAGAAAGAGAACATCTCAGGGCTCTACCAAAGTTTTTGGTGGTTGTTTCCCAAAATTTTTTGGATGGTTCCCATAGTTTTTTAGCTCGTTCCCACGATTTATTGAGCGTTACCCATATTTTTTAAAAATTGGATTGGATTGATGTCCAATAGAACGATACCAAAATTATGAAGAAACTATTCAAAAATATATGTAAAAAGGTGAATAAATCGTGAAAGAGACCCAAAAAATTACAGGAATCAGGAGTAATCATGTTTCATGTAGGGTTTCCATGTAATCATGTAATCATGTTAATCATGCGAAGAGTTGTAAATAAAATACATGGGTGGTCGAATTCAAAACATGAGCCGGATCGGAGCGGTGTAACCAGGCTTTCTCGTTTTGATATAAAGAATATATGTCTGATCTACTATCTGAAGAGAGAAGAATGGTGATCCGAAAATTATACCTGCTCACTTGCTTTTATTTGGCGTATTCGAGCAATCGTCTTTGTTTCTCATAGGGAAGCGATGATCCGGATCTTTCAAAAACTGATGCATGTTTCACTCGCTCAATTTACTGATCCGGATCATTTGAACATTTGAACGAATCTGGATCTGATCTTACATCACAATTCTCTTTTTAGTCCAAACGTGGTACAAACTCGTCCATAATTGGTAGGTACACCAATTACTTAAAAAAGCAAGGAATGTTGCCAAGGAAAAACATAAGGAAATAGAAAGAGCTTTGGAAACTGAAGAAACCATTTATTTCACTGGTCCAAATTCCAAATTCACAAAAGGAACCCGGTTAAGCATGAGGTTAAAAATAATGCTTAGAAAATACCAAACGAATAACGAAATAAGAATTCTTATTGATATCTAAAGAGCTTCAATTGAAAAAATGCCAATTCGAAGGAACGAACGAACGAACGAAGGACGATTCGAAAAACGTATTAACGATATTTGTCATATGTCATTTTCAATGCTCTAAACAGATTTACATTATTGTTTTTTTTATATAATTTTTTTGGGAGCAATGGCTGTAAAGTGTAACCGTTTCTTGTAATTGAAAGAGAAAATGTGAATTTGTAACTATGACTTTTATTTAATTTTTAAAATCAATATATTGCTAGATCGACGTCATGTAATTGTTATCGGAAAATCACCATTTTGAATGTAGTAATTATCGTTTGTCGTTGAACTTACAAAACACGAGTTTTTTAATGCAATTTTTATGTTTCTATTCAAAATGAGAAATTTCTAAGTTAAAGATCTGATGTGCAGATTTTCACAAACGGGCCAACAATATATAATTAGATAAGGGGATTAATTTTATAGTATAACAAACACACACCCAAATTTGCAAATGCTTGAATACTAGTACGGAACACCCTTTATCAATCGTACTATGGTTCTAGTATTTCAAGAAAACTACACTTCACTAACCGCTTTAAACATACAGAAAACATTCAAAAATAATCAACCATTTGTATGTCAACATTAAAACCCCTACAAGAAATGCAACCTCAGTGTTCTGTTTAAGTTTTGTTATTCTATAAAAATATGAAATCACTATTTATGAAACCCAATCGGCCAACCTGCAAAAGCTAGATGTTTTGTGTAGTAAACATGCTGATTGAAGTTTGGCAATTTACAAATCGAACCATCTTTACTTCAATAATCAATCAGTGTAAAAAAGTGACATCCTTTTCCAGCAACCGAAAAGCTTTTGATATAGCTGGCTAAGAAATGTTACCATCAATGTGGCAAACTCCATTCCAATTTGATGAGGCATCGGCTGAAGTTACGATACATTCATTTCAATCCGTAAAAGGATAACAGTAATCGCACACATGGGAACTGGACTGGCCTGGCCAGGATTGTTGGTCGATAGCTTTCAAGTGTATAAAGTGCTCAACTACTGCAGCCCAATTTATTATCGTCCTTATAGGATCCCCTCACCCCCCCCCCCCCCCCCCCCCTTTTCGCCGCGCATGTAGGATCGATCGTGGCGGCGGCAAGGGTCACAAACTCTCAACTTCATTAACTAAATGGGTATGATTCCATCTTCCGTAATCCACTTAATTTATACGGACAGCGAATCCTGGATCAGGTACCGACACCTTAGCAGTGCTTCTTCCGGTAATTTTGAGCGACCGAAGCCACCAAGTGCTGCTGCTGACCGACATGTACGAAATCGTACTCCAATATCAGCATCACTGCCGCCTCGATAGCCATGCCATGGGTTTGTGCGGCTGGTTGTAGATTTTGGGGATTTTAGAATAAACGGTTACAGCCAGGTGTGTAGGACGATAAATATCTCCGTCTTTGGCCTACGCACTCGCCAGTGGCTTTCTGTTTGGGATATACCGGCAATAAAGTGTCCGGTGCTGGCGATGTGAGATTAGGGGTGCAGGAGCACCCCGTAACCGTGACCGATGTGTGTATGTGTGCTGTGTAGAGATAATATCTTTCACCGAAGAGCTTCACCGGATTGGCAGCAAAATGAACGACGTGAGTGCGTTGAGTGTGTATTAATCACTTTTGATTAATTACGTTTTATGGCTTTTGGGTTTCGTGTTTTTCGTGTCTTTGACTGCCGGTAGATGTGAACGAAGATAGTTTCCAGGGCATCTGTTTTGTTGTGGACAATTGTAAGCTGGGGTTAGATACCATAGTGCCACTATGGTTACGTCTTTGTATCACACATGGGGGTTTTTACAGCTAACAGCTTAATAAGACATCTTCAACAAGCTTACGATTACGCAGCAGAGATTTTATCACATAAATTAAATAATATAATCCCAAAAGGCATACGCTTAGAATATGATTAATTATCAGAAAGGAGATCATTCCGCTATGTTTTTTTTAGTTGACGTCACTCAAGTATAGAAAGGACACTTTTGTTTCAACAATTTAGTAATTTTAAATAAACTCCAAAGGAAGAAATTTCGGATAAATGGTTTGAAAGGATTATACAGCGCCAAATGGTTTTAATAAACCAAAGGGCATTTTTAGATGAATTGAAATAAAGAAAAAAAAACACAAAACACGTACGACACACAGCTTTCGTGTGTGATCGGTTGATGAGCTAGATTTTTAAAAAAATCCCAAAATTCTAGTATAATTTCATCGCTTATGATTCGCTTTATCTGATATGGGTAGGAAAACAAATTCTCGGCAATATTGAGATAAGTAGCGCAAAAGTTTGAATTATACGCATTGTGAGAAAAGAAAACAAATAATATGATGAAATATTTCTATTGAACAAAAAAAAAAACACAATAATCATGATACTTTGTGCATGAAAAAATGCAAATGCACGGCAAAATTCAAACAGCTAGACTGGAATAATACGAAAAAACTAGAAAGAAACCAAACTAAATTGGTGTACATTCACAAGTAGACAGCACATTATGATGATAAGTCTATCAGTAAATGAAGATGTAGTACAAGAGAATACTAGAAAATTCATAGCACACGTAAAAAATGTGAAAAATATTCAAAAACAGACAACCATTATGAGTGTTGTGTTCGAATTTGACAGCTGATGTTTGGCTCAGCAAAATTTTGATCAAAACGGAATTTTAATTTTAGGCGTATTAAAGTCGATAAAAAAATGAGCAAAGAAACACCAAATGATATTTGAGCCCTTCCCACCTTGTTGTTGCAAAAGTCACATATCGAAGATCACCCGTAACGAACCCAAATCAGTATGATCAGTTTTTTTCTTTTTCAAAACGGAAAGCATCTTTGTGGAGATACTTTGTTCATGGTGATGTGGTGTGATTTATGATACATCTCTTATAATGTAGTTTGACTTATCAATTAAAATTGCATTATATAATAGTTTTAGTAACTAGAATGGTAGGAAAAATAAACGAAAAAAGGTGGAAGAAGAAAGAAGAGTGTGTGTAATTGAAACGTAACATAATCTTATCATTAATAAGTTGAAACATATAAACAAGTTGTGCTTGTATGAGTTGAGGGTGGATGGTGAGCGATTATTGTGCATGTGTAAGATTTTGCTATTTATTTCGTGACACAAAAACACTGGAATTGTGCAGAAAATACAACGACAAAAATTGAGTAAAAGGTGCGTTCATACAAAAATCGGTGCGCTTTCATCGGTGCGTGTGTGTGTGCAATAGAGAATAATGGCAGATGCTTCGAGTGCAGTTTTTCGAGTGCAGTAAGTGCAATTTTACTTTATATAGGTGGCAGATAAATGAAAGTTTTTTTTTCAGTACTCAGTTGAAATTAACAACAAAATTCAAAAATCTATGACATATTCACATTTTTGTTGCTAATTGCAATGAAAGTATAGCTCGAACTGAGAGAGTAAAACAGAAACAATAATAACCAAACGGGCTGTACAAAAAATTGCACGACAAAAATCAATCATTTTGAAAGTCAAACACAATAAAAAAAATTGCTGTGCGGTCAAAAATTCAGTGCAAAACGCAACCCAAAACAATCCGTCAAAAACTTGGCATGCAGTTTGGTGGTGTGGTGGTAGTTATGAAAAACGGTGGGAGGTGGGAGAGTAAGAAAGTAATTGCATTAGTTTCGGTTTGCTGAATAGAATACAATTAGTAGTTTGTTTTGTTAGCGGTGCTTTTGGTCAAACAAACAGCATCTAATTGGCGATTGACAGCGGTGAATACGGAGATGAAGAAGAATATACGTAACGATACATATAAATTGTTATTCCATCGCTATTGATCGTGGTTGACATGGCATCGAAAAACGTGAACAAAAATTTAACGAGTGCGCTGAAGAAATGTACGGTGCGTGTGGTAGTGACATTGATCTAATGCATAATAACAAGAATAATTTCGCGTGATAATACTAAATCGCGCATAATTTCTTACGTGAGCAGGTAATACTAAAGTACGGTGCGAACAAGAGTGCTTTGCCAGAGGTATGAACAACTTGACTGGTGCAGAATTGAACGGGACAAGGTGCACGAGATTATTGAAAGAGATTTAAGAAAAAAATGTTTCAAAACAATACAAACAGTTACAATAACACATATGTACACACACACATAGACATATAATTTAATACAAAGGTGCTGGCTGTTGAAAAATAACGAGAGATAAATAAAACATTGCTTCTGCAGCACGTGCTACAATGGAAATGAACCAGTAGCAAAAATTACGGGTATAGAAAAATTACCGTTTCCTTGTAGCTTGAGCAAAGCAAAAAGTTCGACGTTTGACATGAGCGTTCAATAAATAGTGGGGGGATTTTCAATGATCGAAAGGTACAGAGAATAGAAAATATTGTAAATTAGTTAGTTTGTAAAGTTGTTCTTGTTCGCTTGCTGGTACTTTTGAATTTAGAAACAAAAATTGAAATTGAAAAGTATTTATATCTGTTTTTACGACAACCATATCAAACGACGTATTCAATATCGAACGCCATATTCCTCTTGTGAGTGGGTTGGATTGTTAATCATCTTAGCCTAAGTAACAGCTGAGTATAGTTTTTGAATGATAACGTTTAGAATATTTGTAATTATTTTACTTAAGTGAGCATACTCATGATAAGATTCGTAGATGAATGCTATTTTTGTTTTTCGGTGTAGCTTTTGTTGACAGCCCATTATATGTGTGCGTTTTTCTTAATTCTTTACTGGAGTATTAGACGGTGTAAAAAATGTGCCCTATGTGACACTTTTCAAAAAAGTGACAGTGGAAAAAAAACAGTGATCGATCGATACCGAATGCTATCACAAATAGCACTCAACAAAGGCAAAACCTTGAAGGCCAATGATTTAACCGAAACCGTACGCTTGGATTTTACGACAAGTTTAGGAGGCACTTTGCTCCCACAAACAAAAAAAAAAAAAGAGGAATGACTTTACCGCTCACATTCCGGAATGCGAAAGGTAAATGTTTATTAATGTGATTAATTTTTATTAATTTCACTGTTTGAACTTTCGCACAGCGGTGCGGGTGTAGCGTTTCGTGTGTTTTTTTCTTGCTCTTTATTTTTGGAAGATATTTTCCTCCCTCTTTACCCATCCATTGCAGGAAATGTAACGACAGCGAAGGTGGCTGCATGCAAAAGGATCGCCCCGGTAACGCGAAACCCAGCGTCACACGCCGGTGCGAAAACGGGCAAACGCCGAAAATGAAACGGTTGAACGGAGACGGGTTTTTAATGTATTCATTGAAACGGTTACAGAAACAAATTAATTTTCTCGCCAGGGACCTATTTGAAGTCAAAACGACGTTCAACAGGCATCAGCAGCTTTTTTCGGCAAAAGATTGCCCCGCACCAAGGATCTGTGGTGTTTGTTGGGTTGGCGGGAGCGGGGAGCAAACGTGCTGGGAGAGCAAAACTGTGCGAGACAGATGATACGCGCCGCGCCGTAACTTATTCGATTCGCAGGGAAGAAGTAAAAGGTGCACGAGCGCAAAAACGCACAGACACAGATTGACTTTGTCGTTGCGCTGCGTTTATTTGCACATGATTATTTCCTCTCGCTTCCGTAGTAGGCGTATGTTTACCTTGCGAGTTTTGCAACTTTTTTGAACGGCCACAATTTGCCATGTGGATGGGCGTGAGAGCAAGTGCCACGAACAAGTTTCCATGAAGGACGCGGAGGCCGAGGAACAAGTGACGGAAGAAGATGGGAAAAAAAGAAACAACACAGAAGGAATATTTCACTTTACCTGGGCAGTGAATCAAAAAGTCAGTTCTCGTCAAACGAAGCGTGCAGGTTAGAGTGTCGTGGAATTACTCCGGCGTGTTTTAACGGCTCCCACAGGAGTCATTAAACTTTAAAACAAATTTTGAAACAGAAACTCGTCTGCTAATTCAGCAGCCGTTTTAGAACATCACTTCTCTCCAGCAACAGTAACGCCCCCCACCGCATCGTCCATCGCGTGGCGAAGGAATGTGTAAGGGAGGGGAAATTGAAAAGTTAAGCCATACGAAAATTAGGTTTCTTAAATTAACCTACCATGGCCAGGAGTTTTACTAGGAGCGTTAGGTATGTGGCAGTCGGAACAGAGTGGGAGGTCGAATATGAGAGAGAGAGAGAGAGAGAGAGAGAGAGAGAGAGAGAGAGAGAGAGAGATTTGGTGGCGATGGTCGCCCCGAATGCGACCGGTAACCTTTTCTGGACAATTAAAAGGGATTTCTGTTGCATACAACCCAACATCAAACCTTACCGAGGGGTTTAGGTTGAAGCTGTAATGATTTTCATCACGACTGCCACAAAAAGATGCCTAAGCTAGGGTGGAATTTAAGGTTACTTGGCTTTACTTTTTCTAAGAAGGAAGTGCTAAAACAAAACTGAAAATCTCGTAAATCCAAGCGTTGGTCTGCCCGGGGGCTATTATAACTGTGATTCACGTGCTAGATTTTGTTCCATGAGTATGCTCTCGCTTATTTCGAATTCAAAAACTATACTCTGCCGTTTTGACGAAGAATTAAAAATGTAATAATCGCGAGCATTAGCGTTCTTGGGGACTGGCTATATTTTTAATTCTCCGTCCAATGGTTAAACCTATGGAAAGCAAACGCATATGAACAGTTGATAAGGTCAGAAAGGGGTTTATTTTTGAAATAATTATTAAAATATATAAATTGACAATTGTTTGTCATACATAAGCTTGTTCCCGACTCACACTTTTGTTCATATGTGTTAGCTTTGGTGAGATGCATGCCTTACTCTAAAAAATATATTTATGCACCATCAAAAACAGCGCCATGTTCCGAGCTGCTGCTGCAAAAATTAGTTTCTAATAGGATTCGTTTTTTTGTGTTTTTGGTAATGCTAAAAAAACGTTTGAAATTACAATTGTATTCCAGACGGGAGCAGCTAGTAAAAAAATATGCTTTTATCGTTACGCAAAATGCAAAAAGTGTTATGAAAAATCCTCGCTGCATTAAAAAACGTTTCTTTAAATTACAAAACAAGTAGTGTTAAATTTTGGATACAAAAACAATTCACATTATACCTTCAAAATACAAAATATTAGTTAGTATTTTGCTTCATGATAGTTTCAGCATGTTTAGGAGTAGTGATTCGGGTAGTTTGTGTTTTGGTTGTGATTATTATAGCTTTTGTAGTATGTGTTTCGCTGTGTTTGAGTGTTGGGAGCGATTTATGCGAGTTATGTCGGGGTGTCTTGGTGGGTGTGTAAATTGCGTTTAGTAGTAGGAGGATGATGGTGTGTCTTGTTGTAGCATGAACATAAATGAGGTGTCTGAGTTTTACGAACGAAATAAACTAGCATATGGTGCAATACATACCGTCTTCATGAGTGCGTACTGTGTACGGGTACGATCGGGGTCCGTCACCAACGGAGGTACCGGCTAGAACCCAAATCTTGTACTCGGTCCAACGCTTTAGCTCGTCCAGGACGATGCTAGTAGAGTTGAGGGTGGTTACCGTGGCCTCGCTATCTGATCGTCCAACCTCGACGAAGAACACCTTATAATAAACTATGGCGCCGTTCGATCGTTCGACCGGTGGTGGCAGCCATGACACGTTGATAGTGGTTGGACTTGTGGCTTCGACAGTTACATTACGGGGCGGTGCACCGGGTACTACGAGTTGGTCAATGGTCAGGCATTATTGGTGGTGCAGTATAACGTAAAATCATAGCGATAATTGGGAAACCGATAAAATAAAACAAGAAACGAGAAAAATATTGTAAATAAAAAGAATAAATCATATCAATCAGCAACAATACTTAATGTAAACAATAGCAGTAAACGAAACTAGAAGAAACGTGAACGTTCAGCACAGAGTAATGGAAATAGATTTAAAATTCACGAGCAAGATATATAAAAAAACACATTTATATTATTGAACATTTCACGATTTCTTCGCGTGAAAACAAAAACTAACACACAACTCATGTCGTAAATAACAAAAGTCATACAATTTAACAATAGTTATGCAAAGGAACCAAATCAAACGATTGGAATACAAATATAAAAATGAAAACAAACACAGTCATCGAAACAGTGCATCGTTTGGAAGGATTTCATTTTCGTTCAATCATATATGGTTGTCCCTTTTGTTGCGAGGTACAGAGTGCTTTAAAGCCGCTAATTCACTAATGCATGTCTTATCTGGACAGTTAGTGGTAGTAGTAGTAGTAGTAGTAGTAGTAGAAAATGTGCATTTTAAAGGTAAAGAGGAAATGTTGTATCATACACATTTAATGGTGCTCTTGAAACAGAAATCGAACAGAAACAAAGTGCTCATTTGGTGCAGAACAATTATATAGAATAAACGACAGGAAAGATTTTGAAACAAAATCGATTATGCAGAACGAAACTAATCATGATGAAACACATTCAGTGAAAACTCATACAAAATGTATTGGTGTCGCATGTAATGTTTCTTCGTGGTGCAAAGCAAGTTGATGCAGCTACGTTTGGTACGAGGTAAGCATATGGGCATAGGGTAAGGATATAAGGCACATTTTGAAAACACATCTCATTCCAATTCTAAAGCATTCTTACTTTGTAAATGAGCAAAACTGTCCATGCATTGACTTCGGCTAATGGGCAAACTAAGGAAATAAAAACTGACAGAAGAAGCGAATCGATTTAAGTTCAAATTAGAGCTACGCTACATGATTTAAAGTACTGGCCAGTGAGCTGTTTTGGATGTAAAATGATCGAAACAGACGGGTGATTTAAAGTGATAGCTAATTTTACACATAGAGTGGAAAGATATGAGGGCGATTTTCATTGCAAAGGAGATGGTGTACAAAAATCAGATGGAATGTAAGAGAATGGAATTGCAACAGAAAGAGGCAATGAAATGCAGAAAAAACTCATTAAAATCAACCATTCATTGGTAAAATATTAATTGTACCATTGTTGGTTTGCAAAATAAAAAGGACGAAATTGTCCGTTGCGAATAAAAAGTAAAACACGAACTTGGGATGCGACAAAGCGAAAGCAATGGAAATTCAGACAAACAAAGAAGAGTAAACAAATGATAAATACAAACGGCAGTTGAATGAATAAACAAAAACAAAAAAAAAAACAATAGACGCCGATCATCACCAAGACCAATGTCCCAGCAAAACTACAATGAAAACATAAACGTTGTGATGCTGAGCAGAATCATACCGACACAATTTTAAGTGCACCATGCAGCAGACCGTACTATGTAGACAAGCATACGCAAAACACCGTTTGTTATACTTCATAGCGTATTGTTCTCTGTTCCCCCGTAGGAGTAGCAGAGTGAAAAATACAACAACAACAAAAAGAAAGTTAAATCTGCATTTGTAGTAGTTTTTGCATTGATTGGTGCGCTTACGTTAGAAATAACGATTCTGCTAGCATAATATATCAAACACACTTTTGAATTTGTTCTTTTCAACTCCATTCATGTGTGGACTTTGATGTGCGATAATAGTAAAAAAAGAAACCATACTGGAGATATACAAAAAAGAAATTATTCAATTTGTAACTAGGTTGGATAATTGTATAAAATCAAACACGAGAAAACAATAAAATGTTGATGATATTTTGTCGTTGTATATAGTTAAAATATGAAAGCAAGAAACGCATGAATCGTAGTAAGCAAAGTACAAGTGTAACTTTAAATATGTTTTTAAATGTTATCTAAAGAAGGCCACTACAAAAGTAGCAGTAGCAGGAAACATGTTCAACGCTTGCACTTTAAGAAATGACAAATAAAATTAAATAAACATCAGTGTTAAGTAGATGGCAAAAATGACAGCACCGGCTCGTGCGAGGAAGGGGCGACGAGGGCATCATCGTTTTAAATAAAACATGAATCAATTTCAATGGAAAAATAACAAACAGAGTCGGTAAAAAAAATATGGTGAAATGATTCATAAAATTTGATTGCCTGTATTTAATTAAATCCACCGCCGCAGGGATGGGATGCTGAATCAAATTAAGATTATGAGAAAAAAAAACCTCGCATTGAAAAACACGAAGGTATCAAAGCATGGGTGGACATTATTTAAACTCGTTCTTTAATGGCAAAGCGAAATGTGCAAAGAGTGCATAAGAGAATGGCGCACAAACAAAACAAAAACAAAAAAAGGTTAACAAACCTTAACTACTACTCGTAGCTTGGGGCAAAGTGATATGCAAAAAAAATGGGAAAACTGAAGCTCAGAGATACTACTGTCAATGTATATGTATATAAATATATGTATATATATAGATATAGATATGTACTTTTAAAACAACACGAACACTATCGATGTGCAGTTACGCAGAGCGCTCAACGAAGAGTTATTGTGTGGGTGATAAATATGTGATAATGAAACCCAGAATTCAAGAAGATGAAATGAATGAAATGGAAAAGTAAAAGGATGGTAAACGCAATTTAACGCAAAAACAGAAACGGTGAAGATAAAACATAAACTGCATGGAAGAAATGCGAGAAAATGGTCACGGCCGCAAAGGCAACGCGGACGCAACTGAGCAAGAAAAGTGAAACAGAGCGAGCATTTCGTTGGAATAAAAAGGAACGAAAAAAGAATAAAAAATTGTTAATCCTTTTTTTTGCAGTTGCACGGCGGTTAATTAACGATTGCCTTTCGACCCTTTTGCTTCCGGTTGACCGTTTTCACTTAATGCCAACACATAACTAACGACTGGTCTTCGCCAACTGTCGTACCGCGTTAGCTGTACAGCGGACAGGGTTTGCTTTGCTTCCGCCCATACTTCCGCTTCGACACAGGACGGACGCACCTACCTGTAGGGCGATCGTTACCTGAATGATCTTTGCTTTCAGGGTGGGTATCGCTGCTGCAGGCAGTACTTAATTTCTTTCGGCATTGTTATGGACCTCAGTGCTGTGAGTGTTTGGATGTTTTTCTTATTTCCTGCTCCCCCTTGCTTCTCTCTCTCTCTCTCTCTCTCTCTCTCTCTCTCTCTCTTTCTTTATTTCGCTTTCTCTATCGACTACTGTGTAACCAAAAAAGGAAAATGCAAACCAAAGTGCCCCTGGTTTTTGTTTCTTCCACAAACGATCAGCCAGAAGAAGAAGAAAAATAAACCAAAGTATATTCAACGGGTATGATTACGGTGACGGAGAGCGGGATGGTAATGCAAAATTTGTGGACATAGCCTGGCACTGAATCGAAAGCTTATTTATGACGAACATCATCTTCCAAGCTTCTTTCGCTGTTGCTGTCCCTGCTGAACCGAGAAAGTGGGCACACCAAAAAAAGGGTTCGGTAGTTTATGAAAATATCTTTCCCTTTTTAATTAAATTTCCAAAAAGTACGATAGCTGAGCAGAGAATTACGCGAATAAATAAAGCAGAAAAGAAGAAGCAGGGGGTTAAGGTTATGTCAGCTCGTCTTTGTTTCGGAAGGTTTGTGCACACCACCAGCAGCAGCAGCAGCAGCAACAACAACAAAAAACTATAACACAACAAAATCAATACAAAGTTTCTAAGCACAGCAGCAGCACCACCAGCTTCGTGTGCACAGACGTCGCAAAAATCAAAAGCAAGAAAAGCCCGGTACGAATTATTTGTCCGGCATCTTTGTGCTAAAAATTGAGCAAAACAGAAAGAGAGTAGAAGGAAAATAAAAACACATCCAAACACGCACAGGGCACGCAAAGTCTCTATAGCGGCGAGAGTTCACAAAAACCGATTTCTGCATTATTTGGGCAGGATATTAAAATAAAATAAAATCAAGCATCCGAAAGAAACGTTCGTACATTGCATCAACAGACAATCGTGGGCTGTTTTCGACCGGGTGGTAATATTGTGCTACAAAAAAATAAAACACACGATCCGGCAGGCAACCAGCAGTTTTTTTCCTTTTTCATTGGATACTGGTGGCCTCATGGTTAAGCCCGTAGGCGGAAGCAAGTCTTGCAAAGGCAGTGGCAAAGACAGCACACTCAGTGCGGGGAGCTGCTGGTTTTACCCGCCTTCGGCAGCCACATTGTTCATGCTCCCTTTAGGTATCCTTTTAACGGACCCTTGATCCCGTCGTCGTCTCGCTTCACAATGGATTTGTGCTGGACCCTTCCTGGTAATTGTGAGCGAGCGGAATGAGCGAATGCGTGAAAATCTACCACCCCGCTGGCAAAGAATATCGATTCTTCCCTTCAAGTTCTATTGCCAGCCACATTAAAACAGTAGATCAAGAAAGCTCATCCTAGAGCCCGCAACCCACACCCTTCTGCCGAATCACCTTCTGACATTCGCTTTAATCTTGCACACGCGCTTTCCACGTCGATCCAACCACGACTGCCGTTTATCACAACATGAAAACAGAATATTTTTTTGGGGATTGGAGTGGAGTGGAGGGTGGTTTCTTCGGATCGGATCGAGCTGAGGGTGGGGTGCATAGCGAAAAGAAGGCTGGAAGTTAAACGCAGTAAAGTCTACTTTCATTTGCAACCCCAATTAGCCGCTGAGATCAAATTAGATCCACCCCGTCGGCGTACGTACTAGATCTAGAGCGTTCGATCGAGAGGGGCACATCGATCAAGGGTGTGACAGAGAAAGATAAAGGTAGGGGAAGGTACAGGGTAAGAAAAAAGGGTTTACTTACCGTACTGTTTGGTTCGCACCGGGATCGGCGGAGTGGTGGCACCTTCGCCACGCTGGGACCGGGCCGACAGCCAGAAGTAGTACAGTGTGTCCGGGTACAAGCTGCTCAGCGTGTAGGTCTCGGTGTTCGGAATTCGTCTGTGCGCACCAGTGCCCGGTGGTTAATGGCGTACACGGATGGTCGTGAAGGGAGAAGAATTTTAATTTGTGATTAATATTAATAAATTTTGTTTCACCTGCCAGGTCTGTGTATTGAAGGTATTATTTGGCGGATAGCGAAACCGGGGAACGAACGAACCGGGGCACAAAGGGTTTCGCAGGGATGGAAGGCCCCAGTTCCGCGTGGTCTGGTGCTGATGGAAAATGAATGGCGAGCCCGTGAGTAGGATGAAAATCATTTTCATAAAACACTGCCCTTTTTTCACGACCGGAGCTGGTCGGTTGGTAGGTAGTCCCGGTGTGGGCGGATGGGTTACGCACTCGAGAATGTCGTCGGCGCTCAGTCCGTAGCACCAGTAATCCATAAAAAAGTAGAAATACAAAAGGGGAAAATGACCAGGCGGCTGGCTAACTCTATCATGCAGCTCATGCTTTTAGGTCGCTCGATTCCGTGAATTTATTTGCGGACGACGAACGGCTGACGCAGGACAGAGCATGCCAACGACGAGGGGGCGGGCCACAGGTTGGGCGATGTGGGAGAATTTATCAAAGGTTTTCGCCGGTTACACGAACCAGGTATTCTTGCACGGCATAGCTTAAGGTCGTCGGTTGAGAAGGAGAAACTTTTCGGCCGCGATTGGTTTTATGAACTCTTCAAATTTGGTGGTAACTGTTCCGTGCCACAACATTGCCTTTACACGCAGCCTCCTCGCGCTACCAACCAATCAGGCAGTTGCGACGCTTGAGAAAGCTAAATTGGTGGGTGACGCGATGGAATTTTGATGAAAACCACAAACACGGTAGTAAATTTCACATGTTATGACATTTTCAACGGAAACTTTTTCTGCGCTGAATGTTTCGGTTGTGCCATTTGTGCAAAACGATTGTGTACGGTTGTATGGTTTTGAACAACACGGCTAGTTACATTATCATAAACATCATAATTTGGCGATAATGGATGGGCTCGGTAATTGTTTCGGCGCGCCGGAAACGGAACGTGTTCATTACAATTAATAAATAATATATCCTGGCAGGCGTGACAATATTTTCTCAGACCAACGGTTCATAATGGGGTAGTTATTCCGCGTACACCTCGAAGGGGTTTATACTTGTTTCGATGTGAAACGCACGGTTGTTCAATAGTCAAACATATTTAAGCTATTTTTTTTCGGGGTGCTGTATGGTAATTTGTAACAAACAACAAATACGGTAAAATAGCTTAAACTTCGTTATATTGTCGACCGTTTTGTTATTTGAATATTCAACATTGATTTAAAATTGTAATTTAAAGAGCGTTAACCATAGTGAAAAGCAAGAACCACACGGGCTTAAAACTGAAACAAAACATGAACGGCCAGTATAAACGGCATGGAAAACAATCAACAAAAAAGCTATAAATTTTCTCTGCTGTCGGTTCGAAAAACAATACCAGCTTTAAAAACAAAAATCAATACCATGCAGACAAACGACGCTGCGCTGCGTCCGACATAAGCGGGAAGGTGAGACGGTGGGGGTTTTATGAAAGTGGCCGAAAGGTTCACTAATTTTCACTGCTTCAAAGTACCCCGGGTTCGAGTGCGCGGTGTCAATATTATTCAATAATTTAAATTTCAAATTATCCCACGACTAATGTCCCTCCGGCAACGCTGAACGTACGCTGAAACGGAGCGAAAGCATCGAAAGCTGATTGTGAAATGTCCCACCAAAGCTGGGAAAGTGTGCGAACGAATGGTTTAAGTGGGCACGGCTTTCCACCCCGCAATCGCATGAAGGAGGCCAAGAGAAGAGCGTGGAAAGAAGAGGGGGGACATGTCGTGTTGACATTAGTTTGGCATCCCACGGAGAGCTGACAGATGACGGACTATTCTAGCTGGCTGGTTGTGGGGTGCGCTACATATGAGGCCGTTCACATAAAAGTCTAGCGTCGAGTTGAGACTGCCGATGGGAACGTCGGTATGGCCCCCATATTTCGATTCAGGAAATATAAGGTACTACATTGGATTGGATTTGCTGGCATGGAGCGCTTGGGGGCGGGCAATGTTATTGTTACTGTTTTTTGACCACTATTGCTTGCTGGTTGGCACCGCATGAGCGGGGAATGCTGCTGAGGATTGACCCACACTGTGTGTGAGTGTGTGTGTGTGTGAAGTGACTGGCACAAACAATAACAACAAACAAAACAAGTGCCTCCACTAAACAGTTATCAAGTGCGCTATTGTTATGAATGCCATTCGTTCCGTTTGGCGACCAGCAGCGGCGCATACAAAGCGGGCAGCACGGCTCCGACCACCAAAACTTCATGATGCGGTGAGATAATGAAGGAAATAGAGTTTGCGCTGGGACATCCCATCCCATGAACTAAAGCATGGACATCCCAGCACAGTAAATCGCGAAACAGTAGTCACAGGGATAGGATTTCGCACTTGCAACTTGGCGGGCCTCTGCAGCGGAACAGAGAGATGGGGTAGGAGGGGAAGTGTACGAGGGGGGGGGGGGGGGAGGGGTTGCGGAAACATATACATACTGATGATGCTGCTCGTTTGCATAAGTGTCATTCCAGTACAGCTCGTAGTGTACGATGTTCTCGCCCGAGTGAGTTGGCCGGGACCATTGCAGGGTGACAGCTGTTTCACCGACATCGGTAGCCCGAAAGTTGCTTGGTTGTGAGGGAACGCCTGAAAATAGTACAGTAAAAGAGCGAAAGAGAATGTTGTTAAACGTTGGTTGAAAAAAAAAACACACACAGACAAACACAATTCTTTGCAATTTCATAGTGCCCCCGTGTGCGCGCGCGTGTGTCGAAAAACTCGCAATTGCAAACACACCAAACCAACAACCAAACTGAAGCAAGTACTGTGGGTGTCATCCTAGTGTCATTCAGCGTGGAGGGTCTACTACTGCCCTCCTGTCCAGTACGCTTCACCGAACGAAAAGTACCAGAAAACAAAACGATCGTCCAATGATGGTGGTGTATCGCGCGAATGGAAAACTCCCGCAAACTAGCTGGGAGGGTCGCGCACAAATGAGTGTAGGGTGTGAACGAGGAGTGAAAACATTTGGTTGTAATTTGCATATGCATAAACACGTTGTATGAATGTTTGATAGGAAACAATTTAATTACATCGAGATTATCACCGGTGTCGATGGCAATCGAAAATCCTGTTACACTTAAGCCGGTAGCTTAATTTAAATAGCTTCGTTTTAAAATGCTCATATTTAGACGAACGCTAGAGCGCACATTTTTGTCCATTAAAACTCTTGAGGCTGTTGTTTGTCATGCTCTTGAAGATGCGATGTTTGTCGTGTTCTTGAATCATAGTTAGATTGAAAGTTTAGGACTTCACAATGGCTCTAATTGATATTTAATTTGTTGTTTAATGTAGCCAGCTGAACAATGCTGTACGTACAACGTTTTTATGATGATTTTTTGAAATGTTTTTGAACAATGAAGTTGATTTATTAGATAACACAAAAAAAGATTTCAAATACAGAACATGGACTTATCTCGGGATTAGACCTTGCACCTTTCTCTTGGCCACGATTGGGACATTTCGGGAAGACAATATACATTTACGGTATCGCCATCTGTCTGGAATCACAGGAAACAACATTGTGCCACCAAATTGATCGTTGATAATTATTAAAGGCTTATGTTTAATTTTTAAAGGTTTATGTTTAAGTAGTGTACTGTTATAGAAACTATCGAGCATTTAAATTAAGCCTATTCAACTCAATTATATCCAGCCTCACAAAATCCTTAAAAAAAAAACGCTGATTCAGTCAGGAAAGCACAGTGCTCAGATAGTGAGATTTATATTCATACTTCATCATTCTTGAAGATGTACAGTGGCCCATCTGTTGAGACCATTATTCTTGCCCTTTGTCTCATTAGTTGACAATGTGCAAAGAAACGGCGCAGCATGAAATGGACAGTTGCGATGTCACTGTCACAGTGCCGCCGCTGAATCTGCATTTCAACTGGACCTGAAGCCTTAAGTTTATTAGTCAATCTCCGACAGTGCTCTTTATGCCGCGATGATAGCGTTTCTGTTGCACTTCTTGCAGGACAGCGACAGTGCAACAGCACACTATCTACCGGCCGGCGCACGAAGCGGAAAGGGATAGTGTTGGATTGATTTGAGGGAAAAGTTAAATTGAAATAACTTTTGTGTGCCGCTCGGAGGAGAAAACAATGGCAAACGCTCATTCCAACGGTACTGGACCGATGCATTGCGGGATTGTCATTATGCTTTCCGGGTAGGTGGTGGGAGGACACTTGCAAGGAAAACTCGCTCATCATGGATTCTCGCTTGGAGAATATCTCGACGTGGCGCAAAAACTTGCCTCCTTGTGTCAAAGGGCGGTATGAAATGAGGATTCTTGAATTTTGTTGCAGCGTTATGTCTAATTTGACCGAATCTGTAAAGCAAGTTGATGACTTGCTCTTGCGATATCGTAGCGACAGTTATGCTTGAAACGGCGTATTGTTTCATGAAAATAGACGATTAATGTTGAGAAGATGAATGATTTTATGTTACTAGCGACAGCTGGTGGAATTTAGCCACGGAGGGGGTGGTATAATTTCAAGAAAATAGTTAAACTTTACTGGACGGAAATCCAATTAGCTTCTAAGGACGGGTTGGGCTTGTTGAACGACGGATGACTGATTCACTGTTACCACTGTTGTAGCTGTAGCGAAAGAGTGCGCCTTTGGAGTAATCTGTTAAATTGAGCGCAAAGTTGATTCTATTTTACCGTTTTGTCACTAACTATGTCAAAGTTCTCCAGTTGCTTGTCAGTCTGTATGTCTTTGATTATGGCTGGCATTCCGGGGCGACAGCAAACTGTGAGTTTAGTACACTATTTTCTCTGCTAAATCAGGCAACTTAACCCAACGATGATTTAAACATATATTTTTTGCCTTAGCACGCTCATTCAAAGGACTATATTTCCTCGGTGTGTGATATAGGGATAGCATGTTGCTCTATGGATACGAGAATTCATTTACAAAACAACTTACCTTGTTGAGCTTTAACTTGAACCGGGTTGGACAAGGGACCAGCACCCATAGAGGTAAATGCTTGTACCCGTATAGTGTAGATAGCATGAGGAGTCAGCTCAGAAATGGTCGTCATATCGTTGGTTTCCATCTGAGAGTCCCACGATGCTTCGGGCTGGTTTGGGTTGGTGGTGTAGTACACTTTGTATCCCTAATAAAAAGAGCAGACGTAAAACCAGACAACATTAAATATGTGTGCATACTAACATAAACATTACAAACTGTATCAACAATGGATGGAAACCGCAGGGCAATATATTTTACAAATTTGGCTCTTGCAACCAGTTATCAAAGTTAGAAGATCATGAAAGAGTAAAGTAATAGGCAACAGTCGTGCTTACCACATATGCCCCACGTATGGTGGCGGTAAGCGACAGTCCCAACCTTAATGATCATATTAATCAACAAATCCATAAAACGTTCATTACAACCAAGTCAACCAGGCATTACAGGCCCGCAGCGGTGGCAGCCATTATCGGAAACACGCATCACAAAACGCATCCGAGCCAGGGCCGAACTCTGATGGTTGACCTGCGATGTTCTCCGATGGTCATGTAAAATTATACCAAATTGCATTAATAATTCACTGTTAATTACGCTGAAACATCTCATAAATTATTTGCTGCGTAAACGTGAGCTCCTGGCCTGACCCTTTCGACCGATACAATTATTGATAGTTCGTTATCTATTGTTGGGGTACACGACAGTCGTCGGGGATGGATCTCGCATGGTGTAAGAAAATGCTTACACATCATCTGTTTGAAATGCCAGTGCCAGATACTGACATTCAATGGAAAATATGCTTGCTCAAATGAGTGTATATTGAACATAAATGGGAACGAAGGAGGAAAAACACAATATAAACACGGTAAAATATTGTCGTCGGCCGATAATTTTTTCTCGATTAAACTGTTGAAGTAGAGTGAATTAATTGGGTGGAATGTAAAAAAAAAACAGGAAGAGGAAATAGATTGTAAGCTAATCCCTTTATTAGCAATTGAAAGCAAAACAAAAACCGACCCATTAACTGAATGGAGTATGGCTGATGTATCAATTAGCACACTGTTCATTATAAATGCTTACGCGTTTAGAATGATGGTTAATGGAGTGTACAAATGATAACCCTTTATTGATCGACTGGTAGCGTCAATATGTACGCAGCGTATCGATTGAAGGCTTTTGAAGTATGCTATTATTAGATAGTCGAAGTTGTCGCCACGTGAAAATGTGGCAAAATAAACGGTATAGGCGAAACAGTACTATTTTATCCCGCAAATGGGGAAAACGCTATAAATACACATCTAGAATCCATTTTATGCCCGCGCGATGAGCAGCTTCCAGCTAGTCTAGGTGCAAAAAAATAAGTTGTTATTAAATTTGTCCTGCACGATTGGAAGTAATGGTTTTGTTTGTGTCGGTCGTGCCCCGCCGATGCTTGACAACTTTCCGTGCTGTTACTTCTACCCCGAACGCTACTGGTACTCACGGTAACTTGTCCATTAGGAGTCTCAGGTGGTTCCCACGTAATAAGCATTGTCGACGAGCTTAACGGCTTCACTTCGATGTTCCTTGGAGCACTTTCCATTTCTGTAAGTAGTTACCGGCAGACGAAGACAGGAAGATAAGACGATGATACTCAGCGCACGGTGCATTTGTTACTTGTACTCAAATTGAAAAGCTTAATAAACTAAGGCATTTGAACTATAAAATGTATAATAAGGGTATTAAGGTAAAACATAGACAAATTTGCACAAATGGATTAAAGTATGCTTTAGTAGGGTGAAATATAAGAACATTGTTAATCCCAAATGAAGCAAATGATACAGTAATTCTAAAAGGTGATTGATATATACAGTTCTAAAATAGTAATGGACCACTCAAACTAGTGATACTTCAACATACTAAACGAAGCTACAGATGACGGTAATAGTAAACACATACGCATAAAACACTTGAAAAGTAGATTAAAACATGCATGATAAAGAGGTGTAAGAATTAGTTGAATCGTGAGTATGTATATATTGAACAAAGCAGTTTGATTTTGCATTAAACAGTGCGATTTGTATATTTATGGAACTCGTAAAAATAAATAACCAGCTCGTATCGAAATGCACCACGTATAAAGATTTGTGCCGCACGAAGCGCAAAATAAAAGATTCATAGATGACAAGAAATTGAAGACTGCGGAAACCGAGAGCTCCTGAGGCTGAAAGCAATGTCGGCAGTCCGGGAAACTTTAGCAGAACTAAAATAAAAGTTGCTATCCATTGTTAAATTGAATATTTTCTGCAGAAATTCTGCCCTGAGGCATCTATCAGACCGTTTGTGGACCGAGCTCGGACAGGTGGGCAATGCAAAGTTGAGCAGAGCAGATATACGGAGAGGGGGTGCTGCCAAACAATAAGAAGTAAAGGCAAAAGGAACTGTCCATTTTTCTGTACTTGCCCAATCCCCCCACCCTCCCTCCTTGCAGCGATATGTGATCGTTAGGGTTGTTGTGTGTCGGTGAAATAAGAACAGCTCGCAAAAGTACATTTTCCCACTGCTGCATTATGAAAATGCTGTAGAACGTAAAACGAAACGGGGACCAGAGTGCACAAACGGTGAAGGCGTTTGTGAGAAAATGGAACATATTCTACAAACAGTCGACAATACGACACATAGCAGCAGCGGCAGCAGCACACTAAAGTATTGACGATGAAATCAATAGAACAGCAGCATTGGGCACAAAGCACCAAAACCAGTAGACCAACCAAACGCGAGCAGTGGAGTGAGATGGGCGCGTTGCGAAGATAAACACAGGCAACATGAGCACGAAGGTTCGGTCGTGATGTGTGTGAGGGCGGTACGTATCACTTGGAAAAGTTTAGTGCATTGCTCGAAGCTTATCTTTTGGACAGTTGCAAAGTGAAAACTTTCCCATCTAGGAAAGATCCCGAAAGGAGGAAGTGAGGACGGAAGGGAGGCCGAGAGAGAGAGAGAGAGAGAGACAGAGACGATGGTGCGGACCGTGGAAAGCAATCGCTAGTAGGTACAGTGAAGTACGTTGCGACTTTACCGAAATTACCCTGGATGACATACTTGTGTGTCTCCGTAGTTCGTGTACCAAACAACGCAGCAGCAAGCAGCAGCATCTCATGTAAATTTGTGAAGCAAAAAGGTGAAGTTAGCGCTTACGGCCAAAAGAAAATAGAAACAAAAAAGGAAAGCAAAAATGCGCTGATGGAAACTGGAGAAAATTTAAAACTGATTGAAACACGCCATACAAAAACAAGTGAAAAAGTGTAAACATCTTATTGCTCAAAAACTGATCGCCATTCTACGAGAAATAAAACTTTTCTATATGGGAATACAGCAGAAAACCAAAACAAAAAAAAAGTGGAAGAAATGAAAACAAAAACTCAATCGTGATACACACAGTTCGACAAGTAGAGGTGCGGGAATTGAAACATGATGAAGTTTATGTGAATGTGGCATGAAAGTTGGCAAAATCTACCGTGTAAAGGGCCGGTTACAAAAGACAAAGTAAAACAAAACTTCCACAGAAATGGTGAATCAAATGTGTATAAAAAGAAGGAAAAAACAAATCCATACAACTACAGGCAACTGCCGTTATAAAGTGAGTTACTTACTGGAACCTCCATAAGCGGAATCGCCTGTCAATATGTTGGTTAGAGACAAAACGAAATGATGAGAGCACCGCGCGTTATCGAGAGCAAAAAGTTGAGGAGAATAAAAATAGTCAATGAGTTAAAATGTATATATTTGCATCGAATAAAGTGCATTATTAAAAGGAGAAAAAAACCGCTAAAAACAGGTGCAATTGTAAACCAAAAATTGGAACAAAAAGAATGTACAAAATATTTACGAAATGGTGTGTTTTTTTTCTCTTTTCTACAGTTCTATTGCTTTAATATGGGGTGCTCGTTTTGTAAACAAAAGGCAAACACTAACTGCCGTTCCAAATAAACAAGCACAATTTAAACCTGTTAGACTAATGGTACCAAAAAAAAAACACAAAGGAATGTGCTTTTGTTGCATCATATTGCCGGTTCTACACTGGATATATCGGGTGGAAAAAATCAAAAACAAAAACAAAAGGTGTAGTAACGCAAAACACGTGCATGTTTGCTCTATGGAAGGAACGTTTTGGATATTTGGGTGTGCTTATGCTTTGGAGGTTATCACATCACATTCATCGCTCAACGCATGGAACAACAGCTGGAGGAAAGCGCACATAATCTATCGTTCGCCGCAAAATCCTCAGATGATCGCCCAAGTGTACACTGTACACTTTTGCAAATGTGTTTCGGTTTTCTGGTTTAAAACTGCAGACAGCAGCAGCAACAGCAGCAACAATACACACTAATTTTCCATTCACACAAAACAAAAACACAAACATTTAAACGTTATGATTCCCACCCTCCAGCGTTCCATGCTTAGGTACAACCTATTGAAGTTGAGCAGGTGAGCGTGGTGGTGCTCGTGATAAAGGGATCAGGAGAGGATAGAGGAGGAGCAGGACACAGGTTTTACGAGAAAGGAAGGAAGAAAGTGTTGCAAATCCGATACAAAAACCAAAATTGTACTTTGGACGAGCAAAATTGTTTCACTTACATTCCGGCACCGGTCGCGCATACATGAGTGTTTGTGTTTGTGTGTGTATATTGGTAGGAGAGCACGGTGAAGCAAGAGGTTTCGGTTGTGCGAAGATGACCGAGAATCGAGATTGATTTTATTTCATTTCAAAATCCAAACCAAAATTATTTTCGTGCATTCGTTACGCACATAAATTCGGAGGGTGGTTGTTGAAGATTTTTGGTTGTTGTTGTTGTTGTTGTTGTTATCCGAAGTTTGTTTCGGGTATGTTTATTTTGTGATTTTGTTTGTTTGTTTTGTAGAACCAACAAGTTTTTGACGGGGTACATGATGATGTTTTAGAAGATAGCATGAAAAATAGTTGATAAAAACGGAGTCTAAGTAAACTGAACGATGATTTACCATTTGTCTTTGTGTGAATTTGTATTTTGTTTGTGTGTATGTGTGCGTGTGTGTGTGGAAAAGTGTTGTATTTGTGTTTTGTCCCATTTTGAGCACACTAAATTAGATGGCAAAATTTACAGCATTTGCAATTCATATTAATTCGTAATTTATATGCCAACCACAACCTGAGAGACATTCCAACGGGAAAAATGAATCTCGCATTGTTGCACACTCCCTGCGGGGGAATTCTCTTACCATCTTCATTGTTTGATGGAAATCTCTGGGCAATAAAACAAATTACGTTCCATCAATTTTACTATTGCTGACCCTTAAACGTCAACCAAGGCAAAAGAGTGAATTCATTTATTTTGTCCGCACCGACATGTGCGGCTGCTAGAGCAAAGTCCACCATGCTGCTTAGCGTCCTGTAGCGTTTGACCAAGGCTTACGCTTCGCAAAATAAACATTCCCGAGAGGCAGCCGTGTATAAGTTGTTCCGTACCATCCACGCACACCGCCATGATTTATGGAGTTGGAATGCGAAGACGTAGGAGAAGCGCAGCGGGACTTGAACCAAAACCAATCTTACGGTTAAGAACGATTCGGATCCCGCACCGTGTGACTTCAGTGATCGTTTAGTCGAATGGCAAGAACGCGAGCCTAAGAAAGAAAAAAAAAACACACAAAGAGCACAGCAGCTCTTTTTCAAAGCTAAAGGAAGCGGTAGCACAAGAGAGAGTTGAACGCAAAAAGAAAGAAAAGAAAACACACATACACATAGGGCAAAGGATCGTGAAATTGTGATACGAACGAAAAACTCATCGAACCTGCAGCAGTCTTGCTCTCTGCGTGTTATTTCGATCCAAAATGAAAGATAAACTTCATGAATTATATGGTCCTCGGTGAGGCTTTTTCCACACCATGGATTTGTAGCTAACCGTTTCCTGCTTACACACGCACACGAGCGAAAACACGCAAACACGTGGTAAATATTATGATATTCTTCGAATAATAGTAATAACATTATGCTTCAACGAATCCAAGCTGAAAGGGACACAAGCCCTCAGAAGCGGCAGTAACAAAAAAACATCAAAAACCAACCGAACTCGCTGTTTATTCACGGTTAAACCTACGTCCTTTTCGGTTCTTCCTGTTCGTACACTGTCGGTGGGGCTTCGAGGGCAGTGAGATCTTGCCGAATGGTCGTGGCCGAAACGCGCTTGTGGTGCGTGTACCTTAGCTCAATTTGTGACTCTACTACACAGCGTGCGATTCGTAAGGATACATTCACACAAATCAAAACATTCTCTATTTGGATCAATCAGTCATCACATGGGCTGCGGTAATAGCAGGGACAAAGGTTCAGCAAAGTCTTCCCCTTATCTCGAACATTTGTTTGTACGATTGATTGCGGGTTTCCGGAGAAAACATGCTTTTCATAATAATCGCGAAAGTTAAGACGACCTTTCGAGGTTCGGGTCCCAATGGAGTGACCCGAATGTCGTGTTCAATGAACCACCAAAGAAGTGTCACATGTTATTTTATGAGTTTGCAACAACAGTTTGATCTCGTTAGCAGTTTGGCTGATTGTTCAGGTACGCTAAAACTCTAAAACATGAAATTCCTTAAAAAATAAATAACTTTCTGCATGTCAATTCATACATTTCCTAATGAATTTGCTTCAAAGTTTCCGGTTCGCCCTTCTGCACAATCCTATGAATGTGAGCAATAAACTCCGACTCTAAAAAAAAGTATCGCGGTCAAGCCAATAGCAATCAAAAAACTGTAATCGAGTAGGAAATGTGCACACATTTCGTTAACTGCAAACAGAACACCGATCCGAAAGTAACAGCCGGAACGACCACACTGACTAGCTAGTGCTGATTGAAAATGATTCACGGTCTGCCGACACGTTACTATAACATTAACTTTTAATGAAGATAAATTGCACAAATAATGAATAATTGGCTGCAAAGTGATTGATATTTAATGAAAACGGAGTCCCCGAAATAAGGCTGTTGGGCTCACGCTTCTGATTTTCGACGTGGAAGCGACGGCAGCTCCTTTCGTCCGGCAGTGGCCGCAGTCGAAGAAGGTAATAAACCGCCTCCAACCATAGGTATAGTAAGTTGGGTTCACCAGACAAAGTGGTCAAAGTACAGGTGAAGCTATATAGCATTGACTGGTAGAAGCTATCAAGTTTGATGAAGCATATCCTCGCTACGTAATACACTAGCATTGACGATAGTAGGATCTGTAGGGAACAACAAAACGGATCCATGCTCTTGGCTATGTTTCAAAAATCTTTTGGGAGGAACTAATAGAAATACATGGCGTTTTTTACGCATCATATAAGACCGAGTGATTGAACGTTTTCGTTTTGAGCCTTAATATTTAATGAAAGACATTTGACGGGGACGATGTGTTGTAGAGCTGTGTTATTGGATGCTGGGTGTATTTGATTTCATGTTATAATGGTTGTTGTTATTAAACAACCAGCGCAACAAGTTAGTATTAAATAACAGTTATAAAGTAAAACCATCAAACCTGAAACTGTTGTAGTGACTATTTTCACTGTTATGGGCTTTTTTGTGGAGGGTAGTAGCTTTTATATGTTATGTGATTAGTTTGGTTATATACTGTTGGTAAGTATGCATGTGTGAGATGATCATGTTTGTAAAAAAGTAATAGAATGCCGTCAACCATGATGAACATGATTGGCATATTTTGAGGAATTCCTAGCACTTGTATACCTGTCTCCCCGGTGGTCGTAGTGGCTGGCAACGACGGTGGACCACGGCCAATATTATTCACTGCAATAACATAGAACTCATACTCGGTGTACGGACTGAGCGTTCGTACGACGTAGAACATCGTAATAATGCCACTGATCTCACTGAACGCCTGCACATTGTCGCGCGATACAACAATCATCGTAGATATGGTGACCACCCACCGTCATCAGCCGACGCGTTCCCGGCACAACAACAAGGCACCCAAGAAAACATCCGTCCAATGTCGTGAAAGAGAAGAAGCAACATTCAAAATCATTAATAAACATGTCAATTATTCTGCGGCGCACTTGTCATTTCATGATCCAGCATCCGGTGAGTGATTGGAAAAATGATACACTCTTGCTTCAATCATGGTCCACTGGGGGTTAGGGACCAGATTGTTTGTTTTTTTCGTTCCTTGTTCTTACACGATACTTGCCTGATTTGCGTTCTTTGGCTTGTACTGTATAACGTAATACTGCAGATCTTCTGGCCCTTTGTAAGACCACTCGAGCCGAACCTGCGTAGCAGTTACTTCCGAAATTGTGACGTCCGTGGGCGCAGCTGGTAATGCTGGTATAAAATAAAGACGAAAAAAAAACAGTCAAAAAGTTAAAAAAAAGACGAAAGTGATTATTTACATCGCCAATCCATCAAGATCACAATTGGGTACGTATACCGCTGTGAACAGAAAGGTCTGTTTTGCTTGCCGACAAGGGCTGGACTTGTCACTTACATTGAACTTTGACCAGCGAGGTAGCTTCAATGACACCGAGGGACGATTGAGCGATGCAGGTGTAATTAGTGCTGACTCGTATGTCAGTCAGCTCCAGCACGTTCCGCCCAACGGGGACATCATTTTCCGGCGTTAAATCCTGATCAACGCCCTTGCGCCACTTGACAGACGGCATCGGCGACCCGACAGCTACGCAGGTGAGGGTCAGATTTGCTCCGAGCATAACCTCGTACACGGGCTCGGGTGGGCGCGAGAATGTCGGCGGTACGCGTCGTACCTTCACGTACAGTGGAGTCGGTTTTGTGTGCTCCGTTCCGATCGAGTTTTCCGCCACACACTCGTACTTGCCCATGTCACTTTCCTCGCTGTTGTCAATCTGTAGGCTTCCTGCAAATAGAACGACAAAGAGAAAGAGAGTGTGAAAGAGAGAAGCGAATGAAAAATAGGGAATCGTACAAATCAGCAATCACTTGATCGACTAAACGAGTGTTTGGTTGTGGTGAATCCAAAACTACGGATCGTATTTAGGAAACACGTTAATAAATTATGCCGGCTAACGTGGACACATGAACCGACACATGAAAGTATCGCATAATTTATGTTCCGTCTGGCGGAGAACACGCATGGAAATGGTTAGCAGGTTTGAAAGTAAGACGTACCCAAAACAGGTTGGAATCGATTTGCGAGCGAAATTTATTTTGATCATCACAGAAATGTCAATACAAGTTCAACAATGTTTCGTTTCTATCGTGAGCCCTTTGCGTAAAACAGCATTGGTATTGTCACAGAGGTACCAAAGCTTAAAGCATGGAAATAGGTTTATGACTGTGATGGAATGCGAAGTTCCATTCACCATAATTGCCCTTAGTGTCGAAATGTACTGTGATTTCACTAAATATAGTAACGTTAAAATAACAAAATCGATTGCAGCCACTGATAGAAATGTGTAGCGTAGTTTCAGCGATTAAACTATTCGGACAGTTTTTAATTTCATCATTCATCCTAAAAGACTGTTATTATTTACGTTGATTCATTTCACTACAAATGATACACTTTGTGAGCATAAAAAGTAGCAACCATAAACAGTTTAGGGTTTCATGCGTTTCTAAATTGATATGTGTTATACGCTTCGGTCGTAATTCTCTAGATAAATGGCCTTATTTCGGTGTAACGAAAGGGCGGTATTTAAAAGTCAGTGTGCCAGTTTGGTTTTCCAGATCCTCCAGCTTCACCAGGGGTGGGTCAGGGATCTAGTTGGTTGATTCTATACTGAACGTTTAGTGAATATATTTGATGAAGATAAAAGAAGACCATAGAAAGCAATCAAGACCTCTAATGGAGTGGCACATTAATGGGCAATATATGTTTTTGTTTTTTATATTACTCCGCCTTCGCTCACTGCAACCGAAACAACATGCGTTTGTTGATGTAGTAAAAACATTCAAATCACACACACACACACACACACACACACACACACACACACACACACACACACACACACAAACACATGAAATGCTCTTCCGCTGTAATGGGAAGCCAATTCGTTGCCCAAGGGAAATAGGTTCCAGTCTTACCTCGATCTCCACCAGGGCAGCAGAACAATCATTAATTTAGAGTGTCATCCCTACTCCTACATCCCTACCCTACCCACTCACCCTCTCAGAGATATCCCTTGGAAAATGGAGAACACAGCACATATTGTGCTCACCCACGTCACACCATCACGGATCGGCTACGCGAATGCGTTACGTGAACCGAAAGACACATTTAGTACTTTTACTTTTTGCGACCTTTCGTTCTGCCGCATGGCGCACGGTATTCTGATCCTCCCCCACCAGCGGGCACAGCGGCCAGTTACAAATAAGCTGCACATCCGAGTAGCGTCTGCGTGGCGAGTGGGATTTTTATCATAAAAATTCATAATTTATGTGTGCTGAAAATTTATCCGTTATTTATGCATGGGATTTTCTCGATGTGCTAAATGGACGCCCGAGATGTACGCGAAACGATGCGAAGTAACAGAAAAGTTTCACTAACCACAACCGTTCGTCGCCGCTGCTACCTTTTGCATGCGCACACATTGCACTCTGAAGGCGACACATACTCGCGCACAGTAACTGTTTGTTACTTGCATTCTACGACCGACAACGTGGTCGCGTGTTACGTTATGGCGCATAGGATTTTTTTTTCTTTTGCATTTTACTTCCCTTTCCATAGCAAGTAGACGGGAAAACAGTGGACTATCATGTAAAAGGAACATTGCAAATCATTTCGAAAAGCAATAAAAATATTAAAATTGGCAATATGTACGTAATTGGCCGTGTCCAAGGAACAGGAACACAACAACTCCTCATGTTAATTATCGTTATAGTAGATAAGCGAAATGATTATTTCTAGCTTTCGTTAGCTGCCATAGATTTGTGTAACCAAGAAAGAACGAACAGACTATTTGCCTTGAGTAAGGATTAATGAAACGTTATAAAATTTACTAAACCAATGCCACCGACGGTATATAGCTAATTTGTCCGTGAATATAATGCCAATAGTACTAGTCAGTCAGTAGCGGCTGTTCGGCGATTTTCCATGCCAAGAATGAAGATGTAGCATAGCCGGAGATGCATAGCCCGACCCGAAATTCCCCCTGTACACCTCTCACCATTTGTCCTTTTGCTTGATTTACGGTCTGCGAGCTTCCGCATTGACCCGTTTTGCAAATATTTTTTTTTCGCACCATCTCCGAAAATGGAAAGCTTTGTCAAACCGTAAGGCAGAATATCCGGGCGCTTTGGTCGTACTCACACAGAGACGAACGAAAATTCGGTAGGCTGACCGTCCCGTAGTCGGTTATTTTACTAAGGGAATTGCCAACGATACCATTGACCACACACACCACTGCTATGTGATTGAATGTGGTTGACCACGAGCGGTAAGGTGTGATGGGAGGGTGGTGGTGGGTGGAACAGAGAAATGCTAGTGGTAGATAAAAACATAAAACCACCAAGTAGCAGTCTCCTCGAACGACGGGCCATGCCGTGTGGATGGGGGTAAAACGATTTAAGAAAAGCGAATAGGCAGTTCGTTTAATTGGGCACTAATGTCGGAAGAGTGGGGATGGGAAGCAGTACGTAGGTACTCGGGCGTTGCTCAACGGGCGATAAACTTGATCAGCACAAGCAGGGGGAAAAAATCGTACATATTCCCATACCTCATGCACACCCTTACTTGGGGCCCGCGCTTGCCAGCGTTTGGGGCAGGGCGTGTGAGAGGTCTCTTTTTGAGCTCAGCAGCTACATCTAAAGCGGGAAAAGGTGGAAATCAAATTTATATGAAATTGCTTCCCATCCATCTATTCTGCCAACCTGGACTGTGCCCTACCGATGAGAAGGAGGAGTAGAAATACACACACACACATACACACCACGCCGTACACCGCGCTTTCCGGCCTTTGGAAAAATAACGAACCAATCTGTGGTCCAAGATGAAGTCCACCCGGAATCCAGTCGAGTGGACCTTTTTGTGGGTGGTGGAGGGGGGGGAGGAGGGGTCGGAGGAAATGAATTGATGGTTTGCGGAAAGGGCGTTGGAGGGAGGGGATTGGTTTGAGGAGAGGGGCACCAAGTGCTACTACCGCCGCTGTCGGGAGAATTTTAGAACGAAAGTTACCAAAGGGAAAAGCAATTTAACGATGATGATATGTGAACTTTTATGGAAATTGGTTCGTTCCGGTTGCCGGCAGGGTTTTAGAGTGCTTTTCCCGAGCCGCCGGGATTGGGAGGGGAGGAAGTTAAAATTGGAGAAGTGGAAGGCGGCGCATAAAAAAAAAAAAACAGAAGGAAAACATAAAAACCCACACCTAGCATAGGATGAAATGTACAGTGTATGGCGGCTGCCGAGATTCTCCGTCACTGCCACCATACAGACAGCTTCTTTGCCCGCTGCGGCCGACTGTGATGACTGCATCGGGATGTGGTGGTGCTGTTGGAGGAGATTCAAAGGCCATGCCTACTACTGTGTAGTAGTAGGGGTTGAATTTTGGGAAACGTTCCAAGGGGGTTTGGGCGGCAGGGGGGGGGGGGGGGGAGAGGTAGCCTTGGAGTGTGGCGCTTGTTATCTTGCCGTGAAATTGCTGTCTATGATTTGTTGCTGTCAGATACTGCTGCGATGCCCTTCCGGGGGTGTTGTATGTTTCGGAATCAGAAACACTAGCACACTGTCTATTTTTTCAAACAGGTCCAGGCAAGAGCGGCTGAAGCATGAGCAGTTTTCTCGTGAAGCTTTTAGCACTCCGCAGTTGGAGCGTTATAGTGGAAGCGAAGGTGTATTTCACGATTACAGCCGGAGCCTGGCAGGCTCATGTTAATGGAAATGTAATTTGGATTTAAATGTTTAGGGATGGGTGTTCATTGTAATGAAATGTTATTTTACATAATCAAATAATTGTTCTGCTTTGACTAGCGGGCAGTGGGTCCCGGTTGATAAGTACAGTGCTTCTTTGTGGGGGTATACAATGTATACATACATACCGAAATACTTGAAAGATATTTTATTGATGCAGTGTTTAATAATTTTGTAAGTCGAGTATTACAAATTTACAAAATAATTTTCCAATTATTGGTTATACTATACTGTATTTTTAGAGAGAAACCTCCAATTGATTATTGAAAAGGGTACACAAAAAAATCGAATTGGTGCGATTACGTCAAATGGAAGTTTAATCGAGTCGCAACAACTTTGTACATTATAAAGCAAAAACGATCAATTTTGTTGTGCCGTCTGGCGACCGCCGATGTTGTAGACCGTGTTGTCCTGTTTTTCCAAACCGTGGGGAGCGATTTATTGACATAAATTTGGCAACATTTATAAACAATACAGCAATGCCTGCAAATAAACAACGAAACTAGGCGCGCACCGAACGCAACATGCGCAACAACCTCCACCACCTTACCGCATTTGTTTTATTCCAGGTTTCCTCAACACCCCCCCCCCCCCCCCCAACTCTCTCACTCTCTCTCCTCACGCTCGTTTACTCGGTCCCTACAATTGCCAGCTAAATCTGGACCAAGTGCCAAGTGAATCATAAATAATTTCAATACAAAAAAGTGGCAAAAAATATGACTCCCCCCGGAATACACCATCATCGTTCGCGTCAATCGAACCATACCGATTGGTCTACCCTGGTTAAAAGGGTGAAACGATGGGAAAATTTCATACAACAACAAAAAATAAAATAAACAAAAACCGATCCAACCGAGGGGTTGGTTTGTGGGGCCTACAAAACCCGTCCAATCAGTGCACCCCGCGAGCTAGGACCGTTTGGGGACGGTGGTGGCGATAGAGCGGACGACCGGTTCGTATTACTCATTAATTAGCATGGGAAAATTTCGCCCATGATTAATGCATCACGATACCGAAAAATTCGGACCGAGCGTATTGGGTAGTGGAAAATTCATAAAGGTAGCCAAAACGGACCAAACACGGAACTGTGAATCGCATAAGACGCTGTACGTATTTACATTACATATGGCTATAGTGTGCTCCTCAATATAAAACGGCCATTACATCACCAGACTGTTGAATCAAACCTCAACGTACAACACTGACTACGGTCGAAGCACCAGTAACCAGCTTCATATGTATTTCCTATAACAAAAATCATTCAACTATAAGTTCAAAGAAGAAAAAAACTAACCCATCATAAAACTAATTAAAGATGGAATGTATCCTATGTACCGGTTAAGAGATGGAGTTCGAATGATGTTGCTATATCTGAAAGGCCTACATTAATTATTCCATCAACATGTCACTCTCGAACGAAATGTTACGCTTGAACATGTTTAAATGGTAGTACCGTAAAGAAGATCGGTCTCATTTACATTACATCGAAAAATGCTAGCCTGTTTTTGGTTGAGGTAACATTGCACCAACCATATGGATAAACATACAGTCTCGTGTAGTATCCACCGTGTGTGTGTGTTTCATTTCGGATAGCACCGTGTTTCATTGGTTTTTAGGGCAACCAAGAACGATGGTCAAAAAGATAGCATTTTCTGACCAACTTTCTTGGCAGTGGCAGTTGCATTAGGAGACAGAGCACCGAAACCATTTCGGTGTGTAAATTTGTGCTCCAACTGCTAACCGCACACCATGGACGGTGTATTTTGCACGTGTTTGCACTGTGGTAAGTGCAAAGAAGCTCCCTGTGTGTACACGGCATTTGCACAGTTGTGCGTGCGGGCAAAGTCGAGCAAGAATAAAGATGTATACGGTTTGCGAGTTGGCAGGAACAGCTTTGTAAGTAACATTAATTATTTACTAGTTCGCCCTGCAGCCATGTTCAGGTCCGATTCGATATTAAGTGATGCATCGACTTTGGTGTCCGCACAGTTCTCGGTTTGTTTTGGTTTCCTGCAGCTACATCGAGGCGAGCGAAGCCCGAGCACTTGGGAAGCGACTGTGTAAACGCTGCAAACAAAACGATACCAAGGATTGTTGTAGTCGATGCGCGAGGACAATCTTTGGTCCAATCGCTTGGGAAACCGCTTGGGGAAACCGCACCGAATCCATAATAAATGTAATGAACAAGCATCTCATTTACATTTGCCATTGGACAGTGTATCTAATCGTGTACTGGATGGACGTAAACGTAATGGAAGCAGCAGCTGTAGTGGAAGTTTGTTCGTACAATTTTCTCTCGACGACGCATCCCGAACTGTTGCACGGTACAGCATGTGTGGTATAGAAACGGAGGCATTGGGCAAACGTATAATTGGTTTCTCCGAACCCAAATGAACCATTAGATTAGACGGTATTACTTACGTCAGAGTATTTGCCGTCTTTCTACAACCCTATTGATGATTTTGGCGAAAAAGCATAAGCACTGCATAGCGGAAGAAATGAAGAAAAAGAAGGAGAAGAAGTATGGAATAGTTGCTTACCTTCACTGTTGATGCTGTAGCGTGGATTAGTCATATCAACGCGCTTCATGTCTTTCAGCCAGTAGATCTTTGGTGGAGGTGAACCAGTCGCCTTGCACTGCATCACAGCCGTATGGCCCGTTTCAATTACACGAATCGTGGGAAATTGTTTTATGACGGGGAATCCGGCCGGTGTTTTGTCTCCTGCAAAGGACGCAAAAAGGAACGAAACGTATTTACTACATCTATTTATGAGTGCACATGTGTGCGTATGTGTTGGTGAACGTATAGAATTGCAGACGTAAACGTACAACAGAATTGGTAAACGTACAGCACTGCCTTGACATTTACAGGCAGGAAGAATACACGAGAAGCGAATCTTATCGACAATTACAATGTATTATTAATGAGTTCCCAATTACTAGCTTGGATAAAACTTGTTTTTTTGTTGCTTTTTTAACAGAAGTGATCTTCGTATACATGATATTGATTATGGTTTTATTACAAGAATGTAGTTATATGTGTGTATATGTGTGTTTTGTTAGGTGAATGTTAATGAAAGACGGTTCAATTATTACGATTCAAATTGTTAATTGTCTGAGTGAAATTAAGCATCAAATGCCCCTTAATCGCTGTAAATACCGTCACCACAGGATACAAGGTAAAACATGGCAAAACAACTGACGTGGGAGCGCGTTATGTAGTTAAAGGTTATTACTGAATTTAATGAGAAAATGCGAATTCAGTAGCACTGAAAGCTTCCCGTCCATCTCCGTCGCGAGGACGAAGCGAGAACCAGCCTTAGGTATCACCATGTCACATTTCATTCGGCCAGCTCCAGCGACATGGGCGACAGAGTGTAGAAATAACTGGACAGATACCACGACAGGAAAAGGTGGCAGATAATAGGATACGCAGCGTCTGTTGCTGTGTTTGACCCGACAAACGGGCAGGCTTACGTCAAACACTCGGCGTGACATATTTCGCCGGCTCTAGGCCGGCACGGCTGATGTAGAAAGGGACACCGACACACCAGATACGTGTCCAATGTACGAATGTTGCTGTATTTCAAGAAACGTCTCATAGGGTCCGATGTTTTTAACGCTTCATTGGAGAAAACCGTCCCTTAGCTTGAAAATAAATCATGCGATGCCATGTCAAAAAGAATCTCCAGCCACGGCTCTCCTGGCTGGCATACGGCGGGCCCGTTCTGCCGCTATCACCCGCAAAAAAAGCAAACCGAGTAGTGGACATTTCATTTTATCTGTCCGTCCGAGAAAATGAAGAACGATGCGTAAATCATTGGCAAAGAAGGAAATGTACAGCAAGATGATGATTATTACATTTCCACGCGTTACGCCGTTTCGGTTTCAGTGTAAAGGCGGAAATAATTTATGGAGCAGATATGGAGAGAGAAAAAAAAACCCGACACGCAATCAAATGAGATAGATTGTAACTAGCAACAGAAAATAAAAGACTACGGCGCTTTCTAGTGAAAGGAAAATCTAGCTGCCAACAATATCTTGTCACCTAAGACTAAAATTGAATGAACAGCTTTGTATTTTTGAGTCACGAATTTACGTAAATGCGATAAATCCACATGCGATAAACCACCACAGGGCTATGATATGAAGGGCGTTCCCGAAGGGGTGAAGTGTCAACAGTACAGGCAGAGGAGCTCCGTGTTTTTCTTCCAGATTTTGTTGTAAAAAGACACAAGAAGATAGGCATTTTATAAGATAACAGCAGTTAATCGCCAAATTTGTTGATATAGTGAGAAAACCGCATAAAAAACGAAGTAAATTTAAGTAAAAAGAGTGGCGTCGGTTTAATCCATCGCGAGCTTAAGGCGCGTTTACACTTGACCCTGTGTCATACGACAGATTAGGGTGCTGCTACACTCCGCGAATTTTATGCACACACATCGAAATGACAGTCACACAGCAGCTGGAGGCAGTTAATGTTTTCTCCACAAAGGGGAGCAAGATTCGGTGGTAAAGATGAGTTTTTCATCTCAAATGGAGAATGCGCGATTGACTCGAAGCATGTCAGCGGATATATCAAAAACAAGCGTGGGGAAGCAGTTGCCTGCTTCTGGAATACCAACACTACGCGCTCCAATGGCCGCTGGGAACGCTGGCTCCGTAGTCTCTAAGACAGTGGAAGACTTACAGCGGGCGCTAGCAGCAGAGAAAGAGGAAAAGATGAAGCTCACCGTGCTTTTACAGGAACTACGAGCTCAAATTAGCATCATGATGAAAGAATCTCGAGAGACGAAGGAAGAGGCACGTCGTGATAAAGAAGAAGCCATCAGACATCGTGAGGAGTACAGGCGCGACATGGTACTAATCCGTGAGGAGAATACGAAACTCCTGGCCCAATTAATGGCAATGAAGGTAGTTACAACAACTGCAGGGAGCATTCCATCCGCTCCCTTATCGCAGAGGCAGCAATCTTCACCGCAGCCCTCTATGGCATCGGTAGTGGCAAATGGGGACACAGCGTCTACATCTCGCCAGGTGACGCTGACTCAAAGCCAGTATAGGAGGGCACCAATTCCTAATTTCGTGGAATCAGATGGTATTTGGCGCGAGGTGACTCGACGCAAGTCACGTCGGTCTGACAATCGCCGGAACGAGAGGGAATCTACGCAGTATCACCAAAGCGTGCATCAACCTCAACAAAGTTCCCGGGGCCAGCAGCATGGTGCGCAACATCGACCTCAGACGACACGTCCGAACCGGCAAGACATAATTGAGGTAACATCACATACAGGTAAAATGTGGTATCAGGTGTACAAACAAATACGTGAAGCACCTGAAATGGAGGAGATGAACGAAAAATTGCATATTGGTCGTCGTACAGCCAAGCTCAATCTACGCATGAAAGTGGCTCGTAGTATTGACAGTTCTGAAGCGATGGCACGCATACAAGGAGTTCTACGAGATGAGGGCTCAGTCCGTGTACTCACCCAGATGACTGAGGTCATCATAACGAATGTAGATCCCTTAGCAAATGACGGAGACATTCGAAGCGCCATCGGGAACGTGACAGGGTCTGCTTCGAGCATCGCGACTTTACAACTATGGCAGCTGTCAGATGGTACTCAGAGGGCACGAGTTCGCTTGCCCCTGGCTCATGCAAAACTAATAATTGGACTGCGCCTAAAGGTGTTATACACCATGTGTGGAGTGAAAGAAGCTCCTCAGACTCCCATAGAAAAACTGCGTTGCTATCGGTGTTTGGAAAGGGGCCATGTGTCGCGAGACTGTCACAGCCCAGTCGATCGTTCGAACGTATGTATCCGCTGCGGTACTAGTGGTCACTTAGCGACCACCTGCGAGGCAGAAGTACGTTGCGCTTCTTGTGCTGGCCCGCATCGTGTGGGCAGTGCTCAATGTGTTCAGTCTAATTCTCAATGATGATTACGCTGCAAATTAATATTTCGAACTGTAGTACTTCGCAGAATCTTATGCTTCAAGCAGCGAAGGAACAACATGCTGATGTGATACTAGTATCGGAGCTATACCGACAGCCACCAAATAATGGTAATTGGGCGGTGGACTCATCGGGAAGAGTAGCGGTGGTAGCTGCTGGATCTCGACCAATCCAGCGGATGTGGGGCAGCGCTGTACCGGGTCTAGTTGCTGCTGACATTGGTGGTATAACCTTCATCAGCTGCTATGCTTCTCCTCGAATGACTGTTGCTGAGTTTGAAGAATTCCTTAACGCAGTTGAAATCGAAGTAAGTGCGCACCCTAACGTAGTGCTAGGAGGGGATTTCAACGCCTGGCATGAGGCTTGGGGAAGCGCTAGGACGAAGCGAAAAGGCGAGGAGCTGCTCAATACCGTCGAACAGCTCGGGCTAATAGTGCTAAACCGTGGTAATACCTCAACTTTCACCGGACGAGGAATAGCAGGAGAAAGCGTGATAGACGTGACTTTTGCAAGCCCATCGATTGTGCGCTACAATACATGGGAAGTGCTGAAAAGTTATTCGTATAGTGATCATCGTTATGTCCGATTTTCTGTTGACAGCTCATCTGTTTTAGGCAATGGTATACAACTTCATCGTCATCAACACCAAATTCAACCACAGCAGCGTCGTTTTCATCGACAAACTCCTGCACACCGATGGAAACCTCGTTGGCGCCGCGCTGGCCGGCGATGGAAGGTGGGGCAATTTCTACCGGAATCTTTTTGTTTCGCTCTCGAAGCAGTCCACTTCGCGGAGATTGCAAGGACTCCCGAGACACTTCAGGTGGCTCTCTCTAGGGCGTGTGATGTAGCAATGGAACGCGTCAGTTCATCGACACCCTACTATCAAACAAAACCTCAGGTATATTGGTGGACGCCAGAGATAGCACAATTACGTGAGCTCTGCAAAGAGGCTAGCGACAATGCTCATTCACGTGTGGACCCTGATGAGAGAGCAGCAGCATCGGAAATTCATCAAGAGAGGCGAAGTGAGCTGAAACGTGCCATAACTACCACCAAGGCGCAGCTATTTCAACAGCTAATAGACGAGGTTAATGCGAACGTGTATGGTTCGGGTTATCAGGTCGTCACCTCTCACTTGCGCGGTAGTCACACTCCTCCCGAATTGGATCGCGAAGTGTTGGAGCGCATAGTCACCGACCTGTTTCCTGACCACGATTCATTCGATTGGCCCATGCCTACAGAAACCTCATCCGAACCTTATCGTATCCGACCTGTGACGGATTTAGAGCTGGAACGTATAGCTGACGATATGTGCTCGAGAAAGGCACCTGGGCTGGACGGCATTCCTAATATCGCTCTGAAGACTGCCATCAAGAAACATACAGAAGTGTTTCGTTCTATCTATCAAGGCTGTTTCGATCGCGGCGAATTCCCGGCTCATTGGAAAATTCAGCGTTTGGTGCTACTGCAGAAACCCGGGAAGCCACCGGGAGAATCTTCATCCTTCAGGCCTCTTGGAATGTTGAATGGGCTTGGAAAGGTGCTAGAGCGCCTTATTCTGAACCGTCTAAATGAGTTTCTTGAGAACCGTGAGACTTCCCATCTTTCCCCAAACCAGTACGGCTTCCGTCGGGGGAAATCGACGGTGCAAGCGATCCTGAGAGTAGTTCAAGCTGGAAGAACCGCGAAATCTTTTAATAGAACAAACGGACGCGACATGCGCTGTTTGATGGTGGTTTCCTTGGATGTGCGGAATGCATTTAATACGGCGAGCTGGAAATCGATTGCAATGGCGTTGAGATCCAAAGGAGTCCCTGCTCCTCTACAAAAGTTACTGCAGCATTGGATGACTGATCGGCAACTTGTTTTTGACACCGATGATGGCCCCGTAACGCGAAATTTGTCTGCAGGCGTTCCACAGGGGTCCATATTGGGCCCCACATTGTGGAATGTTATGTATGATAGTGTGCTGGATGTAGAGTTGCCTGAAGGAGCGGAAATCATAGCCTTTGCCGATGATCTCTTGTTATTAGTTCCGGGAATTACTCCTGAAGCGGCTTCGCAGCGTGCAGAAGAAGCGGTATCCGCGGTTAACCATTGGATGGAAAATCATTGCCTGGAGCTGGCGCCGTCCAAGACCGAACTGGTTACAATCTCGAGCAAAAGGCAGGGCAATATAAACGTTCCGGTGGTCATCAATGGAGTGGAGCGAAGAACGACCCGAAGTATTCGCTACCTTGGGGTCGTGATCGACAACCAATTGTCTTGGAAGCCGCATGTGGAGTATTGCACGACGAAAGCGCTTCGAACAGCAAAGGCGCTTGGGTGTCTTATGCGCAATCACAGTGGCCCCAAGTGTGCAAAACGACGTCTTCTGGCATCCGTTGTAGACTCCATCCTTCGTTATGCCGCGCCTGTTTGGCATGAAGCTACCAAGAATCAGGAATGCCGGAGGATGCTGCAAAGGGTGCAAAAACAGTGTGCAATAAAAGTGTCAAGTTCATTTCGGACGGTACGTTATCAAACAGCAGTTGTGCTAGCCAGCATGATACCTATCTGTCTGTTGGTACAAGAAGACGCTCGATGTTACCAACGACAACAAGAGGCGGGAGGAGCCCTTTCGGCAGGGACACTTCGAGCAGAGGAGCGCATCAACACCATGCAAAGCTGGCAGGAAGAATGGGACGCGGACGCAAGTCAAGCTGATGCCAGCAGATTCGTGCGATGGACACATCGTGTGATCCCTGACATTGCGGCATGGCATTCCCGAAAACACGGAGAAGTTAACTTCCATTTGTCTCAGGTTTTGTCCGGTCATGGCTTTTTCCGTGACGACTTGTGTCGGATGGGGTTCACACCGTCGCCAGATTGCATCAGGTGTCCGGGTGTTCCGGAGACTGCCGAGCATGCAATGTTTGAGTGCCCCAGATTTGCGGAAATCAGACAACAGCTGCTTGGTGAAGCCAACACTGATGCGATTACGCCCGAAACACTGCAGTTCCATCTCTTACAAAGCCAAGAAAAATGGAGCAGGATCGCTGAAGCTGCGAAGCAGATCACCTCCGCATTGCAGCGGGACTGGAACGAAGAACGAGCGCGTCTGGCAGTTTCCAGCACATTATCACCCTCGCATCCTGTTGGACCAAGCGATAGAAACCAGATCATTGCTGCAAGACGTGAACGCCGCAATGCCAGACGCCGTGAACGAAGGGCCCGTGAGAGGGAGGCACAGCAACAAAACCCATCTCTTGTCTTTTCAGCGTCTTCAGAAGCAACAGAAGGGCGCGAACCAGCCCAGCCGGAACGCAGAGATCAGGTACGACCACAGCGCAGGAACAGGCAACATATGCCGCAACAACAAGAGGTAGTCGAGCTTTCAGACGTCACCCAATATGCAACAGCTATCAGTGAGGGTGTCTACTCCTCTAACCCCATTCAGAGAGGACTTACGGCGGCAGAGTCAGCAGCGGCTACAGAAGCCGAAATATCCTCTCGCTAATCGGTGACACAACAACAAATCGGAAGTTCCTTCAGACTCGTCAGTGTCCCGTTGGAATAGGGTTGGATAGATTTGTATTTTTCTTTATTTTTGTCTTAAACATCATTTTGCTTTATTTGTTTCGAACTATCAAAGAGTTATTATTAATATAATACACACACAAGAGAACTGCCATGACGGCATTACAAAATCGCACTTACTAACCCTCGCGGGAATTGTATGTTGCGAAAGGCGAGGGAGGGCTATTCTACTTTGTTTGTATAAAAAATAATAAGAAATAAATCTCCCGACATTAAAAAAAAAAAAAAAAACAGGGCTATGATATAGTAGCATCAGTGCTTAGTATGGGAAGTTACACTGTAATTTAGGTTAGAACCCTTGATTGAAATCATGTTAGATCCTATGACAACAAGTTTCATAATTATGTGTGAGTTTTATAAGTAAGATTTACATAATTTGCACATATATGACCAAATATTTTTCTTTTGGCTCAACAACCGTTGTCATGTTAAGGCCTGCCTGTACCACTTGTGGACTTGGCTTTCAGTGACTAATTGATCTCCCCCCATAGCAGGATAGTCATTCCTACATATGGCGGTACGGTCCATTTGCGGCTTGAACCCATGACGGGCATGACAGCAGCAAATAATAAATTAACTTCTTTTGATGCTGTTGTCAACAGATGCGTTCAAAAGGTACTTTATGAAATCGACAACTCATAGAACTACATTTGAATGTGAGTCTTTTCATGATAGTTGCAAGTTATATTATTGACATTAATTTGGTTTAAAATATTGTATATGGTATATCATGTATGTAAGTAGTGGTATGTTGAACGTGATTATTCCATTTCATATTGATAGACTACACAAGTAAATTAAAGTGGGCATTCGTACGGTTTCTAGCCTAAAAACATTGGGTTGGGATTATTTATTTTTACTACTAGACTAGACTAACACATTAGTAATAAGTCTGAGTAATAACTGACTATTTGGTTGAAAGCTAGTAATAAACCTCTTTAACTTATGCGTTAGAGTAGAGTAGAGGACAATAAAGGTGTACCAAATGAACCAGCACCGTACGGTTCATTCAGTTCACGTGAAAAACATTATGAATGAACCGGTTCACAATAAAACAACCCTATGGTTCTTTTGATACACCAAAATTAAAAAAAAACTGCTAACATTCATGATCATTAATGAAAAACCTTCCAACATTCACGAATTTAGGGGAAAAACAAGAAATGGTCTATTTAAAACTATTTGTGTGAATCGCTTTCTAGGGTCAAATTATAGATTGTCAATATTGGCTTGCTTATCATGTGATCAGACCAACGGTTTCTGTAGTTCTACCGATTTTCGAATAGTGTACCGATTCACAGACTTCACAGATATTGCAGTTTGCAAAAGAACGAAAGAACCGAAAACACGATCACGCTCACAGCAATGAACGGCTCGGTTCACTCACGTTCACTTAAAAGAACCGAAATTCCCACCTCTACTAGACAGACACGATTGTGTGGGTCGTTGAATCAACAAAGAAAAACAAAAATGGTGTAATTGTACGAATATAAATAATCTAATGTTAAATAGATGTTAAGGATCAAAAGGATGTATGTCGCAATGAATATATCTGTTTATTTCAAGAACATTTATGTTCTTCTTCTTTTGCACAACAACCGTTGTCGGTCAAGGCTGTGCCACTACTTGGTTTGGCTTTCAATGACTAATTGATTTCCCCCCGTTGCAGGATAGTCAGTCCTACGTATGGCGGGCACTTTTCGGGACTTGAACCCATGATGGGCATGTTTCTAAGTCTTACAAGCTGACGACTCCCGACTGGCAAGAACATTTATAGGGGCACAAATATTGATGTATTTTTGATGTATTTACACAAATATCTGCTTAATATTTGATAACAGCACACTACATTAGCTTTTGATTTTCTTATAAAGTTAAAAGCATCGTGTTACGATGAAACGCAATTGAAAAAAATATAGCTAATTATTGTGCTTCGATGCATTCAGTACAATTTTGTGAGCATACGGCCTGAAAATTCCTGTTTTGGACAAAAGATTTCACGCGTTACATTCATCTTAAAAGATACCATAGAGTAAATTAAATACACTGGAATGGTCAAACACTCCACTATTGTGTGCTTGACAGTAATGCACTTTCTTTACTTGACTATTTTGACTGCTGTTTTTAGCACGGGCCCATTGTTCATGGATGCAGTATAATGTTTACTTTGCAATGAGCATGAAAGCGACAAGAAGAAAAGAGCGAATTAAATTACGGTGTTTTGCAGGAAAATGCTACGATCCGTAAAGATTGCACTGCAACATGCAGCCTGCTCCCGGGTTCGTTCTGGTCGGAATATATCTGGCGCTCACCTAACGTCCTGCACCAAACAAAGTAGCAAAACCGTTTCTGATGGCACTTAACGTTGCCCAGACGTCAGACTCAACGGCATCGTTTGTGAACTAGGCAAAAAGTGAAAAATGTGAGCACATTGCTTCTGCGTCACCACACCACTGCCCATTGGGGTAGTAATATTTTCGTACTACACTACACAGCACAGTTTTGCCAAGTTTTTCCCTACCTTGAGCCATAAGCAACCACCATGGTGGTGGTTGACCCACAGTGTGTGAGAGATTTGCCAGAAATTTGTGCAATCTCCTCTGCGGTTGACAGCTGTTGACGATATTTTTGGACATTTTAAACTTTTACCAGAATTTTTCGTGTGGACTGTGTGAAATGTTTTAAAGCATTACGCTTGAAAGAATGTAAATAGAAGGATGTAGTTAGGATATGATAATGAAGCTACAATTTGGTGGCACATACCTAATTATGATTCAAGCAGCATAAACGATAGCATAGAAAATCATAAAGGTTTCCTATTGATACTTGGAATTCCAAAATGTTTGAAGTAAAATTAACATATGTAAAAAAGGAGTTGCTACATACGTATTTTAATTTCCAGTTAAAATTGAAAACTTTATTTATCCGAATTTACGTTCAGTCGTAGGTAATGTTGAACATGTATCTGCTTCCTCAACAGATAGTGAAATTAAACAAACTAAAGCACACAAATAATACATTGTATAATTTGTTTGTGATAATTTCTTTGAAAGTTTCAACAACTTAAACACAAACGAAAACTGTTCCACCATCGGTGTCGTACGTAAATTTTCGGAGTGTCTGATGAAACTTTTCCACAGCGAAAGTGCTGCGTTACGGCATGATAATCTTTGGACCCAAAAGCGCCCAGCTATGGCCGTAATGTCCTAGGGCAACAAATAACCGAAATCCTAACAAAAATCATAACAAAGAACCGCTGGAGAGAGCCTCCAGCTTACGCTACGCTCTGCTGCTCCTGCTGCTGCTGCTGCTGCTGCTGTTGATGCTGTGTGGAGATGTGTATGGTTTAAGTTGGGAAAAACACGGCAACAGCAAAAACAAAAAAATCCAAACCAGGGGTTAGGGAAACAATACATTTTTGTTTGAGTTTCCGCTTAGCAGTCCCTCAGCGGGCTGTTTATGAAGTTAATTTCTGAATAATGTTTTTATAATAGACCTGCCTATTCTCGCAATGCTGAAACACTTTGCTTGAGCAAAAGATGACGCTGTCGTGTGAATCCACTTTTTTTGGGTAAACAGTTAGTCTGCTAGTAAATCGCGGTAGCATTTCTGGAACCAACCAGTTTACGGCAATTATATTGCAGAAGTGTGGGATGGACCGTTTTTTGTTGTCATTTAAGCACATTCCATGAACGGAGATCTCAGATAAAAGAACAATGTTGCTTATTTTTCGCTTTTTGTCAACGGCATGCTCGGATCACCAAGACGTTTATCATAATCACACCCTTAGAAGAACGTTTCAAATAAAAGACCACTGAGACTGGCTTTTGACGCGTAAATGAACTTGGGAAAACTTTTCACCATTTCCATTTTCAACTACCTTGTGTTCCGAGAGGTGCGGTATAATCGTTAGAAAATAGATGCGAGGCAAATTTTAACGCATTTAAACGATATGAAATAAGATTGAGTTTCACCATCGTATTCACCAATAGACAAGCAACTGGTAAATATATAAAGCTTGGAAAATTTAAGTCGTTTGTCGAAATAAACTAAGTATACAACTATATATTATCTTAAACTAACCCGAGACAATCTAAATCAATAAAAACACTTCATAAAGGAGAATGATACATTACAATACATACATTAAATTATTACATTTTACAATATTGCCCATTAAACAGAAGAATGAATCAAGAAAACCAAAGTAGTAAAATGTTGTATCACTAGTTAATCATCTTGAGATTCATCAATCCTGGATCTGGTTTAATTAATAGCGATGCTGTAAAAGATAAACCATGACGAATCTGATTCATACCTACCACGGTTTGTTTATCATGTGATTTATGGCAGAAATAATCTAGTGCAAAATAGCTGAGCAAACTGGAATGGATAAGATTAGAGCAAGCGGTTGAAGCCGTTGATTTATCTACCAGCTTTTCTAGATTTTATTGATTACTTCGCACTATGTCTTGAGATTTATCTAATTATTCACGTTAGTCTACATTGATGTAACGGCCTAAAATGTTCAATGTTGTTGCTTCAAATCAGTCACATTCGCTTCACAACGTAAAACGAATGATATGAATTGGAGCGTAACAAACACTACATACTAACGTTGTTAAGCAGTGCTAACCTAGCCTAACAATTATAGTGATGATGTATTTTAAAATTCCATCAAAAGCAGTTTTTATTACGGATCCTCTGTGAAAGTGAATATTTTGTTTCCAGTATAAAACTGATGGAACAACATGGGTTATGGATGGTTCCTCCTTGGATGGCTCGACGAGGACAAGGTTTTTCGTTTCATCTTTGGGTACACAGGGTGGCAAATGATGCTGTAAACATATTTGGGCATGCAAAGTGTAAAATCTTGTTTTGCTGCCCTTTTTAATGAGGCCGTTTGAGTGAAACTTCCATTAATCCAATTGTCAGATCTCGTATGTTTCGAGATAATGCGCTTGACAGTTGTGAGAGAGGTATATAGCTCTCTCTTGCTGACAATTTGCTCATAAGCTGGGTTGCAAAAGACAAAACCAAATCAGCAGGAATTACCTGCCTATGTCAACCACACTGTTATAATTGGATGTTATAAAGGATGAAGAGAAAATAATAAGTTTCTTTACTTTTATTAACGCAATAACTTAAATGTATAAGTGAATGGGTGTAGAACTGATAAATAGTGGTAATGTTTTTTTTGCTGCTGGTTTTAATTAGCATACTTCAACACATAGCAAGTTTTTGAGGCAAACGTAAAATAATTTTTCAAGTATTCCTAAAAAAAACTAGAGCTAAAAATGTGAAAAGGTAACGTAAAATTTATTGAAGTTTCAAGAACAGTAATTTATTGCGTGAGATTTGGTTTTCTTCCAGGATAGAGGAAAGTGTGTTTAACCCGGTAAACTTTTCCAAGAAGTCTACATATAATTGAAACAAAATAATACATGAACAACGTTAATGTCGAGCATAATTGAAATTAATTGTAATGGCAGCATTCGTTTGCAGGAATATTTTCTCTTTTCCCACCATGGCTTCACCCTTCATGCGAACCCACATCTTGTAGCGCAATAAACAAAGCTACCGATATTTCGCACCCATTCTCTAGCTAGCCAGCAAAAGGTCTTGTTTGGATTTTCCACGTTCGCACGTCTGTCGGTCGGTCGTGTAGTATGCTGTATTTACTTTACAAGTTTTTCTTCGTCTTTATCGTTGGCTAGCTAAGTTTACGTGGGCTGCAACTTCGCATTGCAGCCACAAGATAGCACCACCCACAGTTGTACCAAAGATTCAACAGTCTTACAAATGAACGTATGAGAAAACGAATTAAAAGAAATAACAAAACCTCGCGGTTTCATGAGTCAATAACATATCTCTTCATCTACGATGACCATTCTCATACTATCGTTCTTCGGTGATTGTAGCTTCTTTCCAGCCCTTCCTAGGACGGGCGGTAATGTAAACCGATCGTTTGCAACAGTTTCGTTGCCAAATGAGAAAGGACGCGGCACTGGGTGGAGGACCAACGAGCTAGTTTTCGCCCCGGGGTTCCCGACACTATCACAACAAACGATCTCATTTTCGAACATACCTTCCTCTTTTAGCGTAACGACAAGCATAATAGTCCAACTTATCACGATGGTGGTGTGTTTTGTAGGGCAATAATTTGGCTTTACGGAAGTTCCAGTGTAGGAACATTCCCGTAAGTTCCCAAAACTATAGTTAAATATTGAAAATGGCATTCGGGAACTGTTCAAAAGTAAAATTGTGAAGCGCATCGTGCATCGTGTGCCAACGATCATAAATCATACATTAAATTGGCCTCCAGTTAACATGCCTTCTAGTGGTTGAAGCAATGTGACCTAGGTTAACCTATTAAAAAATATTGTTTAATGTTGCAAAAAACAAAAACCAGTAAAAATGAATTTATTGCACAAATGGTATAACAAGAATTGTATTTCTTTGTTTTTGTTTATAGAAAACACTGCATACAAATTAAATAAATAATTCCATTAAACATTAGGCCGATCTCGTGTTCGTCAAATTGTTAGACTTAACAGCATGCTCGTCATGGGTTCAAGCCCCGCATGAACCGTGCTCCCATACGTAGGACTGACTATCCTGCTAACCATTAACCATCAAGCCCACTTGTGGTATAGCCAGACATAAACCAACAATGATTGTTGTGCCAAAGAAGAAAAAGAAGAAAATCATTAAATATGTAGTTAGAAAACATAACTAAATCACCTTAATGTAAGTAGAACAACATTCTATTGGACAATTACTGATAAGTTTGTAAAATATCTTATAGTACCTGAACTCTTATTTCTTATTTCTTACATCTTATTTGAAAAAATAATTAAAATGTATCTAGGCATGTCTTAGTTACTACTGGGGTTAAGTATTTTTGTCTGATTGGTGTACACATAGCAGGATAGTCAGTTCTGCATATAGGAGGCTCGGTCTATACGGGAATTGAACCCATGTGGAGCATGTTGTCAAGGACAAAAGCAAAATTGTTTTAAATCTAAATGGTTCATGCACACAATGCTTACTGAAATGTATTTTTAAAGTACTGAAACAAAAGTGTTCTTGTGTATGTCGTTCCGTAAACCTTTTTTTGTCAACCACAACGATTATTCTCTATAGTTGGTTTCTTGAACAATAGAGCAAAGAAAGCACTTGACACTTTTGTGTTTACCGGACTATTTTAATGACACCTCAGTGGCATATACAGTTAAAGAAAAACTTTGATGTATGAATTTCTGAGAACGACCCGCAAAGGCTTTGTAGTTGATTTCATCATTTACTTACAAAAACTACAAAAAATACCAATCCTTTCATGGTAGAAAAATGCCTCCACACAGACACAACATGCTGTACTCTGTTGTTGAATATGGAGTCCCCACTACAAAATTACACTGTTGGTGGGACTCAAGCACTGCTACACCTAAATCCCGGGTGAGAGCGAAATAAATGTGCGCTGTCTTTTGGTCTTCTATATGCAGTCCAAAATAATCGCCGGGAAGAAAAATTGCTCGTATAAAATGTTATTCTTTTGTACAGCTCACTCCTCTCGCTAGCACACATCCCCAACAGCACACTTTCTTTAAGAAGTGGCGTCCAGCGTCAAGTGGGTGGAACTGTGCAACTTCCGCTCTACGACAACCAAACTTTTCTTTCATGCAAGAACAATGCAAATTTCTTCATTTAAGCAACAGTGAATATTGTAACTGAAGGTCCATTTATAGCAAGCCTTCCCACGTTTCACAACGCCTCTGACTAAACGCGTGAATCAACGGCGGGTGCCGTCTGTACCAAATACCAGGCGTCCGCTTTCACGGCACTTACTTCAGTGGTGTCGTATGGTCAGACGTTGAATTCCGAGCGTTGTTCATTTGGTGCCCGACCGAATGCCTTGGGGTGGAAAGCAGGGACTCATTTCCAAGGCACCAAGCAAAGAGTGAAAAAGGAACAGTTGTTCGGCCACCGTTTGATGCATATTCAAATGTTCTCTCTCCCGGTTGGCTCTGTCGTTCTAAGGCGTCAACTGCAGGATTGTAATTTTCAGTTGAAAAAACTTTTACAGTGAGCGATTTTGCCTCTTGAACATTACTATGTTTGTGCTGTTTTTCATCGACTTTTTCAACTTATGAACCAAAACCTAAATGGGACAATGGTTCTCACCAAAAGCAGTTCTGTGAGTAGTGCTTAAGGAGTCATCTTCAAGCGATATTCTTTGCACCGACGTTGCTCCAAAATCTTGCGTCTTTTGCCAGCAGGGCCTCGCGGAGTAGAAGTATTTTCCTGGACCAATGTTCCAAAACGTTACGAACCAGAATTATAGTGAAACACTTGCGCGGTACTGCACATAAATATAAATGCAAATTTATACAACATTAGCATAAAAAGAAGTTTCACTGGGAAGTGAATATTTCGAATCCGGAATCAGAAAGACTTGAATCCGACTTGGATTAGTGTCTCGCTTTGGTGTGCTGCATCTTTCATTCACACGGCTGACCAGTTTCGCTATTCTGTGCGAATTGTTTCGTTTCGTGCATTGACAATAACATTGCGTTCGGATGGTGGATGGACTGAATGCGGGAAAAAAGGAAATCATGCCAACAGTTGATTTATTCGCCGATCGAACGGCTTGCAAACGTTCAAACGTTCGCTTGCAGAAACACATCTGTGATTATACTAGCAGTCAACTTGGAGAATCAAGTCTGCATTAAAAGTACGTTAGATAAAACATAGCTGCTATATGCATTGCTTTCATATGCGACGCAAGCGATTGTGAACAATAATGGAACTGCATCTTATACACGAATGAGTTCCCTCACTTTGAATTTACAATGTTTTGTACGTCCAGCAACCTAAATAATTGCGCTAATATAACCAATAAAATAACAACAGAACTCTACAAAATTAGACTAAACCACAACGAGCATGATTTCAAGTCCCATTTTCGAGAAATAAATCATTGAATATACTTTCCAATAGCAATACAAATTAGAACACTCTTTCGTGGAGGGCTATTTTTATCCCCAAACTTTGCGTACCGTGCTTGATTGCCACAATATCTAGCAGAATTGGGTTGAAATGAAAAGAAACCAAATCAACCATCCGAATGTTTCTGCTTTGCACCCGAAAGCACACAATAATCGAGGAGAGCGCACAATGCGATGGGAAATTAAAAATTAAAATAGAAATGGATACAGTGCAAAACAATTTACAAATAGCGAACTCAGTTGGACGAATGCCGTCCTGAGTGGTATCGTTGTCTTTTTTGAGAATTCGTTTTGTGGACCGGTTGGCATTAAACTGTGCTGGTCGTAAAGCTCGGAGCTAGTGACATTTTTGTGTTTTTTTGTTGAGTTTTTTGTGTGTGCGAATAACCCGACTGAGCAACTAAAAGCACATTTATTTACAAAATCGTCTTTGAATGATTGAAAGCCCAATGCATTAGCGAGTTGCTTTTAGATACTGTTTCGAGTCACTGATGCAAGAGGATCTATTAGTGCGTTATGAATAAATCATTGAGAGAGAAACCAAGGCTGGACGATTCACTAATCGGTAGGAAAACGATTGTGGCATGGCTGTCGGACGATGGGATTTTGAGAGAAAGCCTCGATGCTGTGATAGTTAACAAACGAGATGATAATTGGCTTAGTTGCATACTTAAAAAGAGGTAAAATCAATAATTTTTGTTTAAATATACAGAATAATTAACTAGAGTATATTTAATAGTTTAATATTTGATATATTCTTGTAAAATTTAAATTACTCGCTCCTGCATGATCATTACTGACACAACACGCTTTGAAATGTAGTGTCGGGGAGGTGTAATCTCAGTCAACCACGATGTCTTATAATCTGTGCTACCACGTAACTTACATAACAGTCGATCACTCCGTTTACCATTAAGCCCGTTACTGATTTCGTCATGTTATTACGACTATTGAATATGGACCGGATTAGCTCGTCAATTAAGTTTTTTTTTTGTATGAAGCTAGAAATCTGAAATTGTATGACTTTTTGTAGTCAAGTTCAATTTTTATCATCATGCTTCTCAAAAGTTTATTTTTATTTATTGTTTTTAAAGGAGCTGTAGTACTTTTTTGGCTTTCAGTGACTTATTGTTACCATAGCAGGATAGTAAGTCTTACGTATGGGGGAACGGTCTATTCGGGGCTTAAACCCATGACGGACATGTTGTTAAGTCGTACGAGTTGACGACTGTACCACCAGACCAGCCTTAGTACTTTTTTACATTGTGACAATTGATGTTGAGCAGTTTTCTGAAGACGAAACAGGATGCACCCAACGGTTCTGTCAGGAGAGTAATCAAAGTTGTTGTTTTTAATTTATTTTTGAGGAGTATGCAAAAAACTTAAAATTGTGTTATGTTAGGACGTATTTGTGCGTAATGAATGAGATCATCATTATTAAGCAGATGATGATAATATATCAGAATGAGATAATTTTCTCCAAAATCTATTAAAAAAGTTGAACGCAAACTCTTAGAGGCAACGCATAAAAACAGTATCAAGTCCCATTCATATACATGAGTGGTTTGTTCAATTTTGCATTTTATTAAACACAATAATGCTGGCAAAAAAGGGGATCGAGTAAAAAGTGTAGAGTTATTGCTTCTCTTCTCTTTACTTTATCCTCCTTCCAATGTTTCATAACTTTTTAAAAGAAAACGAGAAATGCTCACAGAGAGCATATTTTAGATAGTCCTCGACAGAGTGCAGCAGGGCCAGTAATTCTGCGGGAAACAACCACCCCACGCAAACAAACACAAAAAATATCCCGGAGAGAGGGAGAGAAAAAAAACCAAACGATTGAAAGGAAATGTGAACTGGCGGGAAAAAAGTTTGTTGGATTTTTTTTGTGATATTCCCCCACAGATGGTTTATTGTTTTTGTTCACAGAACTCGCTCTACCCTCCTCTCGTCCACCGATTTTCTCTACACATTGTTGCTATTTCACACACCCAACGGAAAGCACAGCATGAGCTTGTCATCTTGGATAAATGGATAATGTCGGTTGAACGTTACCGGTGGTGTATACCGCTAAAATTACTGCCACGTGAAGAAACTTGCGCCTCGTGAACAAACATTGGACGCGCACTTTCATGGAGGCAAGAAGTTTGCCAACCTCAGGGCATAATTTATGCGTCATATTGCTGAAATTCCAGCAAGGTCGAAGAACTAGTTTCAAATATTCTCTATCGTTTGTTGAAAGCTTCAGCTAAGAGACGCATTTAGTTCATAGCACTTCTAATAAGTAGAAAAAGGTTTTATGTGGCAACCCGTTTTTTATAATGTTGCAAAAATATGGCTTTAAAATATGCCTATGAGCCACCTTTGACATGTTAAACACGGTATCTCTGCCATCTTGGGGCTATAGTAATTGTGCGAGGTAAAACAAGGTAAAGGAATTAATTGCTTGTATGGAATACAATTTACATATGTATTCAAGATAATATAAATGGGTAGCGCTTTTCCACAACTCGTATCATTCCAGTTGATCTTTGTTGTGTGTGCCCTTCCCCGAAGCTAATTGGCTACGCATACCTTGATGAGCTATTGTGCTAAACTTAAAACGAACATTAGGAAGAGAACTGTAAATGACGTTTGGGATACTTGTGTTTCTGAGCACATTACTGACGCATGAAAGACATTACGAGATGGCTACAACAGTTATTCAGACTGTGGGTTTTATACCGTGTTAATAATTGCGTTTGTATGGTTCACTGTAAAGTTTAACTTTAAATGAAACAATCTTTCATTACACTATAAAATATTACGTTTGATCTATTCTTAAACATCGAATAATCGAATAAATATTCTATGGAGAAATGAAACACACTTTAAATTATATTCTAAGGTTGAATTTGCATTGATTTATCATAGTGCATCGTACAAATGCATCTATTATCGGTGGCCATCCGTCCAAGTTATAAAACGCTTTGCCAAAAGACGAAAATACATCATTCGGGTTGATTAGCATAATATGAGGAAATACTTTTAATTAATCATGCAAATCACTTCTCACGTCGACGGCATCGTCATCGTTGGCAAATTTTCTGCATAATTTAAACAGCGCGAATTCGCGCTGAAATCGTTTATCTTGAAAATGGTATCCACAGTGAAACTGAAGCCCTGTAGAAGGACGAACGTGAAAAGTTTAGCCACAAGTTGCCACGATTCGATGCAGGCTCATCGGTGCAGCGATCGTTTCGATGTGGCGTTTTTCTCTCTGTCTCTGTTTTTCTCACGACTATGAGAGTCGGCAAATTTGTAAGATTCAGAAGCTGTTGGTGTACGCCTTCTCGCTGCTTGGGAGAACATAATTTCTGCACTTTATACGTAACTTGTCACTTACCTTCATAAACGGTCAGCGTCGCCTCGGCCGAAACTGCATCGCCAACGCCATTCTCTGCCACACATTCGTACGGTGCATCGTCACGTCCAGCACGCACCGGTTCGATACGTAACATTGAAACTCCATTAGCGTCGTACACCGTGTATCGTGACTGGGTCACTGTAAGTATAGGTTGCAGGCGAGAGAAAGGTGGATAAAATATGGCACCTCATGCAATTCGCATGACAGATTTTACGGAAACAATCTCAGCAAATGTGACGTTCTGCACTATGCTTGACGTATAATGATTAATGACTCATGTAAGAGAAATGCATGTGTGACTGGTGCTTTAACAATGTTTAAAGTTGTATCAGCTACAGCTACATGAAGCTTGTTGAATACATATGACAAGAAAAGATGCATATACTTACTCATTATCTTTTTGCTGTTTTTGCGCCATATCACCGTTGGTTGAGGGTCGCCTCGAGCCGCACAGAAAAAGGTTGCCACACCGCCCACACGCACGCCCTGGTTGACTGGCTTCTTAATAATCTCGGGGGGATCTGTGAAGTAGGCAATAACGGTAAAGCACCCAATGAAATTTGATGATATATTACAAATAAAAAGGCTCTGTAGATGAATTGTAAATCATAATCTGTTCAAGGGTACAAATAATGAATTATAAAACAATTGAAAAATTAAATAGATTCAGTCGAGTGTCACAAATATAACATATATATTTGATAAAGTATAATTGGTTCGAAACATAACCCAGGTCATAACTAATATGTTTAACTTTAAAAAAGTAAAAATCAAATGAATAAATAAAATATGAACAAACCCAACGTTTTATTACAATTTTTTTAACAAAGAATAAAACGAATTCAATTATGTAAAACATATTCCTGTAAAATGGGTATAAAGTACCATCAGATAAACATTTACAATATTTTCAAGATCACTGAGTGTGACCGATGCACCACTCTTGGACGCATACGGCAATAACTTACGTGTCAGATAAATGAATGGAAAATCCGAAAAATTTCCATCTGCAATAGTCGGACGAACGGTAAGAAGAGAATGCACATTACGGTTGAACGGTGAAGCGATATATCACACACATACAAAAGAGTCGACGATAAATTCACAATCGTGGTTACGCAATGTTCCTTCCACACAACGGCAATACCGTTAGCTTCATTGTCCGCCTTATTGAACGAATTGAATCTTTGCCTATCATTAGCGCATTAGGAGCAAGTTTGTTCGCAAAAAAAAGCTAACATCCGGGGGCAGGTGTAATGGATTGTCTTACCGCGTACAAAGATTTACGACGCGATATTTATTGTATACATTTCTTCTAATGTGTGTGTGTTTTTTTGTGTATGTGTGCATACAAGCTACGAGTGGTAGGAGGGGAATAGAATGATGCTGGGTTATGGTGGGTTAAAGCATTGAAATCGGAATGGAAATTGATGACACATGTCGTGTCAGTAACCTGTCTTTAGCCATGCTGGAAAAAATGCCCAGCTTAATGGGCATTGGGATGTGTTGGAAATCGTTAATCTAACACATTCATATTTATTTATCCTTTCGAACGAATCGATTGAAACCTTACATGCTTGGAAATATGGGGTTCTAAATCGCTGCACGACACCCTTCACCCCTTCTCAGCGCACAAAGCACAATACTTTTTACTCCACTCCGGCGGTTTACAGTGGAATTCTAATGCTACCGGCAACTTTATACTGATACTTGTGCGAACTGTTCCCCCTGCGAACCGACGCAAGATTGATGACTTTTATACGAGATTTGTGTACTAATCGATTCCAGCTTTCTTTCACGTAAACAACAGAAAATCTGGCGTTCGACGCCTCAGGCCGGCACATTCTTCATGCCGCTCAAGCGAAGCGAAAGTGATTTTAATCGTTTTCGGTTTATGTTTGTTTCTCAACACTTCTCCGTGAAAGCTGCACACTAGAGTGGAACGTGTTTTGTTCGCTATGGTCGAGACAATAAATTTCCCGAGCACATAAATTTGCATACGTAGGCAGGATTAAACGCAGATTAACACCAATTTCATCTTTTGAGACAATGGATTTATTTTTAATATCAAACTTTGTCTGTGCCTGAGGTGAACCGCTGCTAGACTTTGCGCACGATACAAACGTATCGCGTGAATATTGAATCGGTTTAACGGTTTTCCGGTGTTGGTCTTTTTTGAGGGAAAGCCATAAAAAGTAAAACAAAAACATAAGCACACTTTCAAACATCATTGGAGCATATCGTTATTTTACTGCATAGTGAAAAATGTCGAGCGTATAAATTAAATCGGCTTGAATAATAACTCATTATGTTCAGAATCTACCATGAAATATGATCAACCTTAAAGTAAAAGTGTTGCTTCATGTTCAATTGTTTATGGTGTAAAATTATACATGCGTTATTATTTTATGAAAAAATATCTCGAACCACCTATTATTATTTTCATTAGTATGCTTTTTGATTGCTCCCATATTCGTCGTTATAGTAAAAATATTAATTATATGAATATTAAAATATTAATGAGATTTCATAAAGAAAATAATAAACATTATCTATCTGGTATTATTTATTTAAGCTTAATTATTTGTATAAATGTTGAACTAACGTATTTTTATTGTAACTATCTCCAACCCTTCATATGACTAACTATGTTCCTAAATATGGTGAGATAAAATTTGTTCATTTTTTTAATGAGTTCTAACCTTCTGTACGTCGTGACATAATAATTGCAGCTAACGAAGAACGAGGAATCAACAAAATCTATCAACGCATACAAGAGAATGCAAATAATGAGTCGAACCCACATCCAAATCACAAAGCTGTAAAGGATCGTTTTCGAAAACTCGAACCCACCAGGCATCTACCGGTATATCGACATTGTGGCGGGAAATTAGACGTGGATGGAGATTGGCCATACAATTGAAGCAAATGCGACAGAGAAAACCAGATTTTGTAAGAAAAAAGTGAAAAAAACCCAAGAAGTGAGGTCGCATGTACAACCGGGACAGGGTGACCGAGGAACGGATGGTATTCACGGCTGTTTGGTAAAATGAAAAGATAATGTCGACCTAATTACGTTTTCATCTTGTTGTTTCATTTGGTACAAAGAAAAACTCCAAAGAAAACGCACCCGGATGAATATAATTCGAATTTCGGGGCGTGTCTGATCTGAAGGTGGGATATAGGAGCAAAAGTGAAACAAAAGCAAGAAGAAAAAACAAGGGATCTTCCCCATCTCCCTTGAAGATGAGGGCAAGAGCAATGATTGAGACAAAGAAAGTAAACCGGATTTATATGTTCCACTGGTATAGAGATTTGTGCCCATTGCTCTTTCAACAGCTTTTCGGGACCGCTGATAAGAAGATCATCTCGCTTTGCTTTGCAATCAAATGAATGTTCAGTATAATTGCCACCACCATCTTTCCATTTGCATTCCACCACGATGATGCCGGGTTTTCGTTGAATTCTCTTTTGCCTTTTTTTCTCGTCTCCACTTCCTAAACCGAGGAGGAAGCTACCAGGCAGCTTTTGCCGTATAAAAATATGCGGGTTTGGCAGGACCGTAGGCGATGACAATGACGCCGTTGTAGAGCGTTCCGTTCCATGAGCCATTTTTATTCAAATTAGATTTTCAAAGACTCTTCCTCGTTCAGCTATGTTGCGAGAAGAAAGAACATAAGAGACTGGTTGTGGAAGTGTGCTGGTCACACACAGCACCGAAGCCCAACCATCAGTACACCAAGAGATGTACTGATAGCAATAACTAGCCCGAAGGTTAAAGGTAAACAGCGCGCACCCAGCGGAACGAGTTTCTCGCTTGCTGCTAATGTCGAGACAAGGTAGGATCAAACAGAATTGCTGATCAACCGCAATTAGTTCGGGCAAGTTTTGATTAGGACCCTCTGTTTTCATCTTCCACCTTCTCAACCGGCGATGCACTACGTGTAAGCAATCCACGTGCTGCCCCGAAGGGACTGTTGATGTTGTTGTGGGTGCTACCTATGAACAATCGAAAATTCAGAAAGACTGACACTGGCTACAACTAGCGAAATTGTCGACCATTAAATGAGGATTATTTCCAAACAAACCGCAATTACCCGTGCAAAAACACACTGGCAACAGCGCACAAATCCATGTCGTCAAAGGCGCCTAGCGAATTGGCTTCCAGGGGGAGGTTTGTGTTGATGAGCGTTTTATGCGGATACACAGGAATAACACACATGTATACACACAGACACACTCCCAGTGGCGTGATAAACTGCGTGTAGGACACAGCCAATGGGAGCCGGAATTAATTTGAAACAAATTGCTGTGAAAAGGATACGTGACAGGTAGTGTAAGCAATCATGGCGAGGGATCAGAACCTATAACGGTTTTTGATAAGTTCCTGTAGATGTGTTAAGAAAAGGTTAAAAGGGTGACCGTAGAGAATGGTGCCTGAGTCGAATGAAACGTAGGGGTTATCCATTATTCCAGGAATGAGTGCGATTAATTGGAGTACACCGACTGCTCGTTTTTCAATCATGCTAAGCAAACATGATCGGATTGGGCTGTGAGCACTCCAATGTAACACAGTCCCGAATTGCGATCGAGAACAAATACAAAACAAGTCATTAATGCACACATCCCTTCGAAACATAATGTATACAACACTGAATTTTGGCGCATGTTTACAGAAAATAAAATTATTACCTAGCATTATGTACCCCTTTACCAACGAACTGCTTCGTTTCACGATGCGAAAGTTATTTTATACTTAAAATCTAAGTATAAATCATGATATGCTCATTTCGTCAACATTCACATCCACATTATCATAACCGTCTCGGTACTTTGAATTTAAATACGTCGTTATTTTTGCTGATCTTCTTATCAGCAACGAAAGGGAGTGTAGCACAAAACCCCACTGCAAGGGATATATCAAACGACGGCCAGTTAAGTTAGTAAATCATACAACGCTTCAACACCTCTGCACAGGGCAAACGATCTATTTGGGAAGGGTTTCGAACGGGCAGCAATCCTTTCCCGTGCTATAAAAGTGTTTAGGTACCCCCCCTGAATATTGGCAGCTCAGGAGCAGCTTTAATGGGCGTTGACTGAAAGGGCTTTTTAGCACAAAATTTTGACGAAATGAACAGGGAGGGAAACCACAATTTATAGCCACATCTAATTTCTAGCTTTATCAAGTAGTAGTGCTGAGGTCGTTTATAATTAGAATTGTTTAGCTTTAGAAAAACTAGCAAACACGGCCGAACGAAAAGGTATACCACCCAAAATCTGATAAAGTCAGAGCTCCCCTGCCAATTCGTCACCTTTGGCCAGCCACCAAGTCACCCTGGGTGTTCCCTCTTGGCAAGTCCGAAACATCTGATTGTTTGAAACAAAAAGAATAAAAAAAAACATAGATTTTCAAGCGTCTAAAATCTGCTGTCGCAGTTGGTAAAGTTAAAGCGCAAAGCACGGTTGGCAATATGACGTAATCAAACCGTCACGCGATCAAAGCATAAAATTAAGTAGCCACGCAATGAGACCCGTACAACATTGGGAATGGAATTCCCGTCCAACATCGGTAATTGCGGAGAGCCTCGTGTAAGCTAGTTTCTTAGAGTTGACGGTCAGGCTTTGGTGGTGAGTGCTCGTTAGGAAACTTGTACGCGAAGTTTAGGGAAGAAGGTTGAAAAAATATGCCGCTATCTCATTCCTCTGGACCTGGGGTCTTGAAATGTCTATCGTATCGTATACTATGATACTGGCTTTACTGAAGAAATAAGGTGTAAATTATGGTCTATCTCATGTGGTACCAATTTGTTTGCATGTTTTTACATTTAAGATAAGCATAGTTAATTTAAAATAGGTATAGGAATCTGAAATTGCAATAAGCCGGAATAAAATTTTGTTAAAGTTATGCCAATCACTAAAACTGAAACTTGAATTCATTCTACCTATCGTTTGTACCTATTGGTATGCTAGGGTGTAACGTAACTTAAGTATGGTTATGGAAAAAAATCAATGTTCAAAACTCAAAGAGATATTTCTTTACAAATATGCATCATAAAGATTACAAACTTATCTCCAATGCATCAATATCATGCAGCCAGCGGAAAAACGAAACCCCATGCTATCGCTTAAGGTGTTGCCATATTTGTCAATAACAGGCTCAATCTGTCGTCTTTATTGAAATATGGTTAATACTGATATGCGAGATATAACAACGTCCAAAACAAGCTATTGCGCTTTCTCACACATCACCCACACCAAAATCCACACAACACGTTCGACGCTGTATGTGGGCATACGGCAAAAGTGACAGGTGGAACACCGCTCGCCGAAGAAATAAGGAAAGCAATTTTTTTCTTCCATCTCAATAATGATGTGTAGCAGCGTTCACCAACGGTGGATGATTTGCCCCAACTGACGAAGTTCCAACTGGAGTGCAAAAGGCCATACGACATTCTATACAGTAGCCTTGGCTAGGCGACTAGCTCCGTACCAGACACAGGCGCATCATAACAATCAACACACTAAGCATTATCACAGCGCCAAGATGAGAAATGACACGACGTTCCCTGGAGGTGTGATCCAAGATGTTAACGCCAACAAAGGCGGAATAGTGTTGGCAAATGGTAGCGTTCGGTGTGACAAATGGTAGCAGCAAGTGGCGGTTGGAAGGCTTTTCGTGACATAGCGGCATAAAAAATGTACACGCGAAGAACGGCTTGCTTGCTCGTGGTGCTCGCTTTTTGAGCATCTTTGAAATTGCTTGCTTCGGTGGACAGAGGAAATGAATTTCTTTCTCAATTCCGATTCCGTCTCTGACAAGTGGCGGTATCACTAGTCACTTAGCTACCGTTGGCAACAAAAAAGCATTTGATAGTTTTAGAGCCGATCTTTATTTTTACCATATTTTATTTTTAATTCAATTAGCCATGTGGTCCAGAACGTGATTCATTGCATCAGAATATTAATCTATATTTATATCAAATTATCAAAATATCGTGATGATCTAGTTTAATATACCGGTAGTTATTTGATATTCCGGATATTTCATTCTTAAACATTATTTGTAGTGTATCATCAAAACACTTAAGATATAGACATTTTATACATGATTGAATTTAAAATTTGGTATAGTTTATTTAAAGAACCTTATTTTTGAAAAAGTCAACAAAACTTAACACCAATTTTACCTCAACATAAAATGAAATATCAGCATGCGATCAAAATATTGATAAATCCGTTCATCCTCGGATGCAATACCAATTTCAAGGCATCTGGCAAGAATATGCTAAACGGTGAAACAATTTTCAACAATACTTCAAAATTTGCTACGTATGCAAATATTTTATGAAACCAGTGCACAGCGGTATCGTGCTAGCACGTGTCTGGCACGAGATCTTTCACTAGATGTTGATACACACTGAGAGCGCTTTTCGATAAACGGGGACGACATGGAAACCCTGCCGGATGAACAAATCTTACCTGCAAGAACATCTCGCTTGGCAGAATCTGAAAGAATTTGCCTTCCTACTCGCTATGCGGGACTAACAGTCTAACAGGGATTTAGTACTCCATTGCCACCGTGTCGTTTCCGTCGTGGCGCGTTCATCACGAGGATGTATGGTTGCACGTTTGGGAAAAGTAAATATCGAATAGCAGCAACAAACAACACGACACCACTTGATGCAGCAGCTAGCGCATGAATTTATCCGCAGCTTTCAGACCGGCAACGAACGAACGCCGCGCGCTTCCCACTGACGCAGTTGGCACTTGAAGCTCGCGTTGTAGTCTTAAGAGGAAGGCAACCCGTTCCTCTTCCGTGCGGTCGATAAAAAGGGTGACTTCTCAACACCATACCCAGCAGCAGCTGGCGTATTTGATGCGATGAAGAAGGAATAAATTTAAAAGCTAAACAATTTTCATAATGAAACCCATTTCATGACCCGCTCGCTGCGCACTGATGCATTGACGCAAAATGGAACACAATCACTGACGATGATGACGATGATGAGGATGTTGATGATGACGACGACGACCGTGTAGCATGAAAAAAGAGGAGATTGATACTACATGACACCGTGCGCATCGTTCATTCGGGAATTGTTTGCTGAAGCGTGTCATCAAACAGGTGTAATATCGTTGCATCATTCTACTGCGATCGAGCGTTCTATGCGATTTGGTTTCTCAAATAAATGGATCTAGTACAAAATCCTTGAGATGAAGCACACTCAGAAACACATCCACGTTAGCAACACGCCAATTCGAAGGCAGATAGAACGGCTGATATTGTTGCAAGAAAAAAAGAAAGGCAAACGAAATATGAAAAGTTATTTGATATGTTGCATGTCCTCCAGAGATGTACAATCACGGCAAGTAATACTACTTCATTTTGATGACAAGCGAAAAGCATATCAGAAAGAACAAAGCTTTCAAACCAGAAATAATTCCGACTAGAAGAGTTTAAACCAGCTATGTGATGTGCGACAAAAGAATATAATAATTTCATCATAACTAATAAAAAAAGCTACTTAAGCAAGGTACCATGTACCATGTATGTATATCTAGAATATGTTCATCATTTCAAATTGCGTTTTACCATTGGAAATAAAACAGCTACAGAGATTTTGATCCTATCTGGATTTACCACTAAGCAGTCTTTTGTACCACTCGTCCGAGCTCGAGCTATTGAAGACGAGATGATACTTCGTTGGCACATGAGCTGCGTGTACTTGATGTATTTGCAAGTTTACCAAGCAATTTTTTGTTGTTGTTGCTGAGAACAGTTTGTGTGTTTGCAGATCAGCCGTAGCAAAATGACACAACACACCACTGCAATGCGACGAACGAGCATCCCTTAGCTACGGGAGTAAGTGAACTCATTGCAGCGTTTCCCGTAGCAACAGTAGGCAAAGCATCTCTTCCTTCGACTCAGAGAAATTCGTAAGAAGATGCAAAAAAAAGGAAAAATGCTTTTGACAGACGCGAACGAAGCTGCTATGCTTCATTACACAGCACAAAGTTCCGGCCGAGGAATGGGTAAGAATTATTACAAGGCCCCGTGCAGATTCATTCGACCCTATGTACCGGCTGAATTGCAGCAATACAAAGGATATGGAAATTATGTTGAAGAGCCATAGTCGTCCGCTGGCCAGCGCAAGGCTTGAGCGAAGGAAAAACGTGTAGATCTAACCCTGCTTGGCTCCGTCAGTTAATTCAGCATTCGCTTCCGTACTCGGCGACTAATTAGTGAATCAGAAGCAATGACTTGCGAGGAAATAGTCCGAGTCCTTTCGTTATTTTAAACCATGTGCACTGTAAGGTGTTTCAACGATAGCTTGACTCAGACGTGAGCATTGTTATGAAATATTTTCTTATAACAAACGGATATTTTCTACATTCACTTCACGAGATCAATCCACGAGAGATATTCATTTGTTTTTCTTTCGTACTGTTTTACTCTTTGTGAGATCAAACGGAGTGAATTCTCTAGACAAAGACTGACAACGGTTCAGCAGCCTGTGCTAGTTGCTTCATGACAATCATCAACAACATCGCACGTGTCCTCCTAGTGCTTCGAAAAGTCACCTCACACTTTTCACATTTACATTCATGTAGTTTACGCTGACTTATTCTCGGTGTGCTCTTGCATTTAGGAGCCCTACATTTGGGTCACGATATGTGGGCCTGTATCAGATTTTAGTGGCTGTGCATTGTCTGAGAAGTGTTTCATAATGAGGAATGTATGATGATGCGTAAAAAGGTAGAATATAGCTGTTTGTTGTTTGTTTTGCTAAAAGAGACTTTGATCGTTTGAGCTACATTCGTCTCTTGAAAAGGTATAATGTGCCAATATCTGCATGCTGACGATAAACAAAATAAAATTGGAGAGTGTGTAATATATTTGCAATAGAGATCAGAATCCGCATGAGGTTAAAGCAGTAACGAGTAAAGGAATTGGACGCCCTGGCTACAAAGATTATTAGATAAGAGTTCGGATAAGAGGAATTGAATTACTCAGATATACTCCTCTTCGTATTTTACGCCGGTAGACAGCCGGTAAATATAAAGCTTGAGAATGGTCTACGAAAACACAGAAAAAATACATTTTCCGAAATCGTAGAATTGTACAAATTGTTTACTAATAACTATATATTTTTTAGCATTTTAGGCCTTTTAGGACCGTTACTCGTGAATTAAAAAAACAACAACAATATATTTCAAAAATATTACCATTAGGGCCATTATGAAAACCCTTAATTATTTTTTCTTGTAACATAAAAAAGGTGTTGACTATTAACCGAAATGAGTAAAATTTTAATGAAACAATTTCAATCATTGCTCGATGAAAAGTTTATTGTTATCGTTCGGTCAATGACGGCGATAATTAAACGAAGGGAGTAAAGAAGAAGCTAACATAATCCTAATGGTAATAAAACGTACTCTTCGTCCTATACGAATGACAGCAGCGGATCTGGCAAAAAAAAGGTTATAGTCGTGCCTGGAGCCGTGAGGTTGACATGTTCAACCGCGCTTGCCAACTAAATAGCCAAATGGCAGATGACAGAAACTAAACGATGAGTACCAAGGTCTTGGCCTTTCGCAAAATGTCCGGAAATTAGAACCATTCCAAAAAGGTTGGTCGTGGCATTTTCGACACGATCGCTCAGCTTTGAAAACGGTCTCGACAGGCACAGGGCCAAGGAGAGAACACAATCATAATAATGTTTCATACTGTGTTCTCCGCACATCGAATGTTCTTTCTGGCAATTTTCAAACCCATCGGCGGCCACTAGCCAAATGCGATTGGTCTTTGCCTTTCGATACCAGGCGGCACGAGAAGGAGCTGTTGATAAAATGTTTATGTGCTTCTGATAGGTCATTAAAAGTGATTGCATTCCACTGGCAATTTCCCAATAAAACAATGGACCTCCTGCAGGTTTCAGTTGTGGATATTGCGAGAAGAAGACAAAGCTAGGAAAATCAGAAAAGAATACTCTTGATAAGGTAACACATGAATTTGCAATACACTTGTTATATTATTGGTTGATAGAACATTTCCATCCGTTGGTAAATAGGTTTTTCAGTATCAGTATTATGAATAAAATATATTTTAATATATCGTTTTTTTATTAGCAATAATATTAAGTACTTAGTAAGGTGGCATTTTATGTTGATCATTCTCTCTTGAATCTGTATATAGGTGTAATAACTAATTAATTTGGCCAAAAATACAGCTTTGGCAAGTTTAAGCTACAATTATTATAAGAGACCAGTACACATTAATGCTAAGCTAAACTAAAGTTACAAAAATGGATCCGGTAAATGAATTGAAAAGCAAACTGTTCAACATCATTTAAATCTAAAGACACCATTATTTGAAATAAAGTTCACTGTTTATTCGACGAACAAACGGATAAAAACACGGATTTGCCAGACATACTAATGATAACTTTTTGAGTATCAGTTGTATGACTTGCAATACACTATGCGTGTTCCATCATAACCTGCTTGTTAGTATCTTATCGACTAATCTAGCTTGTACTGTATGTATAGCAAAGCTACCAATACTGACGATGGACTAAGATCAATAAATAAATGGCCTTGCGGGCATCTGAGTGTAGCGAGACTGCACCAGTGTCTAACGAGACTTCCCTTTCCTTCCAGTGCTAGTTCCAGAGTGTTTCTCGGCAGATGCTTCATACCGTTTCCCTCGTTCCCATGGTTGACTCATGAATTTGTGATCTGGGGAAGCAGTCGAGCGATCCCAGAATCCTGATTCCAGCTTCGTCCAGGGACTCTATATAATGCATCCGCTCGTCGTAAATTGCATGTGACGGTCAAGCGTGCAAGAGGATAAACGTTCTCGAACTTTGCACTCCAAGTGCAGAAATGCGATATACAGCACAAGACCTTGATGCGTTCGACGGGGTTTTGTACTACGGGGTTGGTTTGGCCCGTACAAACATTTTTTAACAGCTTCTCGGCCACTCGAGCGCACATCTAAAAGCAGATAGCAACCAGGTGTACTGAATGTTGGGTGAGATTACGAACTGCAGTACTCTAACGGTGACGGTTCCCGCTAGCCACAAACTGGCGCTTCCTTGACTAGTCTTCGGGATCACTCCCGGTGCGCCAGTTTGTGTCTATTGGCCGGAAATAGCAAACTTATCCGCCAACATACGTTCTTTCTGCCGGGCTCTTGGTCCCACCAGTGAAGCCCCAAGCTGCTGATCCTCTCGGTACAGTCCGGGAGTTACGACCGAACATGCCGAAGCTACCCGTTGGGATTCGTTCCGCCCAAGGACCGGATGCTTTTAATGTGTTCACTTTTTCCGTGTCATCCGATAGCTGGACGGTAGATGGATTCAGCTGTAGTATTAGATTTCGTGCACAAGACACAAAGCTAGTTACGCTACGAGAAACTTTTGCTGCAAGGAAACTCTCAGAAAATGCTCATCCTTCTCCTGCAACAGCTGATGCTGGTGCAGAATAAAACACACCGGACATAGGAAGAGAGTGTCAGATAGTCAAGCGCTCTGATTTCTCAAGTGCAGCAGCAAATGGCGCCAGCTTCTGGCGAGGCTGGTCAGTGATGGATTTTGCCAGAGTTTCTACTGATGATGCTTTCTGCAACGATCTGAATAGTGTGGGAAACCTCCTGGCAGACGCATGCCGTTTTGTGGCCCGTAGTAGGGGGTCCGTCCACCAGCGATGCTTCGGAGATTTTCTTCACATGCTAAAATGCACCCTTCTACCACATAGCTTTGGTTGTATGGATTGTGTCTCAACTCTCGATGAACAGACCTTCATGCGCGCTTTTCGTTCCTTTTCAATTTTCAATGTTCTATTCCATTCTCGCACGTCGTAATGTGTGGAGTGTTAAAGATGCTGGAAATTGACAGCGATGGAAAGAAGTGGCAGGGTTGTGAAAAGCAAGTCTCCAGCCGTTGCATTCTATTCTCTGGGTGATAGCTATGGGCCACCAAGCTGTGGAGTATTACTTCAATTCTTTTTTTCCCTCATCACATACCGGCAAACATTTTTTGCCATACAGGAAGCGAAAGCGCTAGTCGAATAGTTGCTGATGAACCGAAACATCCATTAACAAAATTTATGTTTTATTCTATTTTATGGTCTACGATCTTTTATGTAAGTGCATTCCGAAAGATAAATCTCATCCTTTGCATCTGTCTTGTTACATTGGCGTTTCTCGGGAGGTCAGTTGAGTTACTTTAGGCTTCACTGACTACAGAAGGATACTAGAGGAAGGAAAATGAACTGCAGTTTCTCTGCTCACACCGAAGTAGTTTCCTACAAACGGTAGAAATCTTGAAAAGTTGTTTTCGCTATGGTATCTAGGAAAAATAATTATATAGATGCATACATATTACCATGCAAAACAAAAAAAAATGGCTTGTAGCCAATTAGAACTATAATGAAAATCGGATTTATCCTGTGTTAATAACAACAAAGAAATTATTTACTTAAAACAATTGAACATCGCTCCGAAATAACCTGCAATCCGAGTACTTTCAAAGTGTTGGGCAAATTTGATGCGGCTTGAACTGAATTTACTTCCTATGTTACGTTACAACTCGGGGCGTAGCAAATACCGCGCCAGCACATCTTTCATAGGTACTGTATACTTTCTCTAATCACCGTGTTGCGTGTTTTGTTAAGTGGACCTGACCTACTACCGCGCCTGAGGGTAGTGTGTAGCCTTTGCAGCTAGTAACGGATAATGTTTGACTTTTTAATTGCCCTGCACGCAAAGTGGTTGTGACCAACAGCTCCAACCTATTCTAGGAACGTCGGCGAGAAGGTCGACGAGCAATCGATCGGAAGGCCAACATCGTGATGTTTGGTCTCTAATGGCCTGACGAGTTGTATAAGTGACACAGCGAACTCGGTTGAGGTGTGAGAAGTCCCGTAGAATTGGGTTTCCGATTGTAATGAAACTGCTCATTCCTAACGAGCTGAGAAATCGCAGTGCAATGAAGCTACTGTGACTTAGATGAACGCAAGGATATACAATTGAAAAATTCCACATTATATTAGTGCGAGACGACATACTACAGCACAATAAATGGTCTGTGTAATCATAAAATAACAAAATGAGCGCACTGTTATCGAAATGTGTAATGAGCTTTAAACACCTTTTGATGCGATTAATATAGTGCTGACACAAATTATAGCAAAATGCAATAAAAGAAATAATGAAACTATGTGCTAATAGAGTGCTAAATATGAAGTCGCGAGAAAGTGTGCTAGCTTTATAAAACCAGCAACAAACATTAGTTCCACCAGTGAAACAGTTGCGAATCGACAAAAGGTAGTGAGTTATTTACACATCATCCAATTAGCAGTAATGTTCAAAGCGTTGGTTTATCGATTTAATTTCACTCGAAATGAATTAATGCAAACAAATTATCCAATTGAAATGTAGATTTACTTTCCGCTTGATCGGTTTCGCACCGAGCGTACTGAGTAGTAGCACAAAAGTGTTTTTTTTTTCTTTTCTAACGTTTATTTTCCCAGCACTAGAGATGCGTCAAAAGTAGAACACCCGTTGGGCAAATAACAAATGGAAACGATTGAACAGAAAAAAGGTTCTAACGATTCCTACAGCGTTAATTGTTTTACTTTCGTGTTTTACGACCCAAATCGTCACTTCGATCTAACAACGAACTCGTTCCCTTTAGCAAAGGAGTTACTTTTGTGGTAAAACCGGCATGAACCACTCGACAGACTAACCTTGTGCGTTAGAAGCACACAGCGATACGGGTAGAACAAGATACTGAAAGTCGTGTTTGGTGTACACAATACACGCACATAGGACGAGGGATGGATTCTTGCAATAGAATCTTGTTGTTGTCTAGGTCCTTTGCCCACCATAATCAACATTGAAACACGAAATCTTTGCTCACTGAGGGCCTTGACTGTCGATGTTGTTCGTACAATGTCGATGATTTTGAGAAGGGATCTATTTTTTATCTATTTAAAAACGCTCTTACGAGCAGCAAGAAGCAACATTTGTAATCAAACAAAAATGAAAGAAAACTTGATTGCGGCCAAAGGATATCGACAGGATAATGATATTCAAACAGATGAACCGATTTCAATCTTACCACAAATTTGCCAGCTTACTTACTTGTTCCGCTGGGAATACGGTGGAGTTGTAAATGGTAGAGAGAGAGAGAAAAAACGATTGAAAAACCTTCGTCAAGTGGATTCTGGTCGGTTTGCTGTCAATTCGCACGCTGATAGAAATCGAATTCATTTTGCGGTGGTTGGATTTCCAGCGGAACGGTAAAACCATAATCCTCTCTCTTCATGTAAATTTTACGAAGAAAAAAAACTGCTATAGCATGTATTTCTTTGGGCGAATGTCAATTCGTGCCATTGGTGTGATTTTACTCCGTAGTGTCCTTTCCACAAAACGAGAAAAGTTAAAGTATTTGAATTTAATCAGTGTCTCGTCAAACGGAGCTTTTGTAGCGAAATTAATTGGTATTCAAGATACAATTTGTTGTAACATACGCTGTTCAAGTAAAGTAATTTGAATGGATTCGGCATGCTGGAAACCTTCAAAAAAATATTTTGAAATTATTAATGTTTTATAATCATTTGATACGATTTTTTTTATTTGTTTCGCTGTCTGTGGCTGTATGTGTTTTTGTAATTCCTGATTATCTTAAATGACAGCATCTATTAAATGAATCGTAAACATCGTTGAGCTGTCTGCATGCCACAAATTAGATCTAATTCGACAGATAGTAGCATGGTAAACTTATAACAAACATCAGCCCACAAGGAACATTCCTGTATGCATTCTAGCAACTAGCGATTCGTTAGTCCATGGTTGGCCCCCGTTTCCCGTTTACGAGCGAAGAAAACCGTTTCTCGTGAAAATAATTTGAACGTTATGCTTCTATTTCCGCTAAGTGCGCTTGTCGTGCCTATCTGTACGCTCCCTTTTGATTGCTAGTGAAAAATCCCTGTAGAGTCGTGTTTACGCAAAAGACAACCTCATCACCATCATCATGAATGAGCCCGATTATTGCAACCATTTCGGTTCCGGGGGTCTTGTTTGGCAGTGGTTGATTTGAATATGAATGGATTCGCATCTCTGCTGCCACAGGAGTAATAATCTTTTTTGCTACATTGAGCCATTTTCAATTCGCCAGGGACGTGCGATGACGTTGAATATCGTCGTGGGAATCCTCCATAATCATTATCCATTGTTTACCGATGTGTATTCGAGTATCGAAGGTGTCATTCTCAGACCCAATCGGTCGATTGGGTTTGCAAAACAAACTGCTGCGCTCCGCTGCCTCATGCATTGTACTCTAAGGGGTTGTTAAAAGTAGAGAACTTTGAAGGTTTCGGGATCTTTGTGAAAACATCGGTGACAGGCACCCTTCGCCCAAATGGTGACCCAAAAACGAAAGCCATGAAGCTGAACCATGAACCGTTAAACAGCAACAAGAACGAAGAAAACGGAATCCATAGAATACGGTCTCCATAGAATTGACCGTAATTGCAAAGTTAACGAGCAGAAGAGTTATGTTTTCATTCAGGATAAACGATGCACAGTAAACGATTGAACTGAAATAAGCATAATTGTACAGACATCAACAAATAATTACCTAATGCCAAAAATTTCCCTTGAGATAAAATATGTGAGGTTTCAGTGATACTTATAGCTCTTCCACACGTTCTTGGTAGCTCAAAAACATTGTCCAAACATTGGATATTTTTAGAACACCCTCTTTCTTTCTTACATCGTGGAAAGAACTTCTCGTTTTTCGATATCGTGGACCAAGGATAATTCCATACAGTGTCGCTACACCGGCATTGCTTCATACTAGATGAAGTCTAGTACGATGGTCTGTTATTGAAAAAAGTGTTGGTAATAAATAATAAAAAATAGCATAATGAAGATTGGCAACCAACCGTGAAGAGCTTCGTTAATATATTATGCCTTTGACCTCGAGGCCTATCGCGGCCAATACAAATTCATTTGGGAAAGGTTGGAATTGTCAATTGATTCGTTAAAGATCACTGCGCTTAAGTGTGAAGTTTAGAACTCTGCAATATAAGCGCTTGGAGCCGCTGGGAATGTTACGCTTTCCGAAAATAAATGATAACAATATCTATACATGTTCAGCTGAATTTTGATGGATAGTATTATTTCAACTGATATATATTACCTATACCTATCTTCTATATATATAAAAAATCTCGTGTCACGGTGTTTGTTGCGAGCAAACTCCGAAACGGCTGGATCATTTTCAACGAAACTTTGCACACACCTTAGGGTGGTATGAGAATAGGTTTTAAGACTTAAAAATCGTTCAGATGTTACACTAAATTTAATTTAAAAATGATTTTCTAACTCCCATACAAAGAGCAGGATTGTTGTTGTGTTGTATACGGCACTTTGACACTTGGTTTGAGGAGCCTGGCGGTTTACACTCAATCATCGAATTCTGAGGGGATACGGGCACGAGGTAAAAGTAAGGCTCAGCCCTCTACGTTACGCTAGCGTTACGCGTAACGCCTGTTTATCACAAACCCAAGCAGCATTTTTGAACGTTTGTTTTAACCGCCGTGGATGAGCAAATTAACAGATCATCATGTCTTAATATTGTTTATTTTTATATGATAATTAGAAAAGCTAAAATTTTTGAAAAAACTTAAAAAAGTAGAGCAATCGCTAATGAGGATAAATTCACAGATAATTCATTAGTATAAATAAATAATAATATTATTATTAGGCTATCATTTTTAACAGCAATCAGAGTTGTAACATCTTCAAGAATCATAATTATAACAATCTTATAAATAAAAAAGGGGAAATAAAAAAATGATTATATATTTACCCAGTTATTAATAAGGCAGGATAATGAAATACTTACAAGTATTTATTAACTTCATTAACCTAACTTTAAAAAAAGAGCCCTCGCACCTAAAGTAATGTTTATTCAAAATGGTTGGAAACTTAGATTGAATAGGTAATAATTATATTTCATGGATACAATTAATTTATAAATATTTTTAATACTTTACATTTTCTAATCATAGGAAATGTTACTCCAATTGAAAGCTTTTAGGATGTTTATGAAATTCCTTCTTTCATACTATTTTTCATAAACCATAATGCAACAATGAAAAATATTAAACTTATGATTTACTTGTTATTTAAACATAAATCTCGAAGAAATCGATTCATCTTAAATAATTTTTTTTTATCGCAATTTAAAATATTTTTTATTCAAATAATGTACACTGGTCGGTCGCCTGGATGACAAAACTGTAGTAAAAATGCTGCTTGGGAATATTTTAAGGGATGTAACGCTTCTCCAATGTAACGTAGAGGGCTGAGCCTTACTTTTACCGGGCACGATACAATTATCCCAAGTAACATATAAATAATAAAATATTTGTATATTGTATTGTAATATTGTATTAATAAATGAAATGAAATGAAATGAAATGTATATATATATATATATATATATATATATATATATATATATATATATATATATTACATATTACCGAAAGTTTTGCAGGATGCACGTCAACTTAGTTGTTTGGACGCTTTCGTGAGAATTTATTTAGCGGCCGAGTATTATTTTCATTTACGTATTCTAGTAATCTTTCCATATCATGCTTTCATCTATAGTAGCCTGGTGGCAGTTTAGAAAAGCGTCCATAATTTACAAAGGAGATAAATACAGAAACACATATTTTTTTCATCCATAAACCAGGGGAAGCACATTTGTTAGTAATACAGGGTTTTCCTAGTCAGTTTTGTATGAAAACGTTGATTTTCACTGCGTGTAAGATGCTTATCCACATGAATCTGAAATTTTATCTATCATAGTTATACTTTTTTTTCAGGATGTTTTCAACATGTCTCATGCTGGATTGAGTTTGATAGTTCTTTGTGGCGTGTTGAAACTTAAATTTCATTATGAAGCAAATATACCATTTGACAGCTGTTAAAAAATATCTTGGAGACGGTGAATAATTATGTGCACATTCGAAATTAATTTCGAAAACCCTGTAACTACTAAAATCATCGAGAGCCATCTACATTACATGTTAGTTCAACATTTGTTTACAAAATCTTTACCAGTTTTAAATTAAGTTTGTAGATTGTTTGTGTTTGAGCACAAAGCAAGTTTTTGCACAATAGTTAGTATCTTTCATCCAATCTGTTAACTAGTTTGCAAATCAGCCCATGTTGCTCAAAGTTAACTGGGAATGGTCATTACTAACACAAAACTGTTTTAGAAAGCCATCTCATTTTGTGCATGTCACCAAATAATCAGATGGCAATATATCTCTAGACAACTAGGAAAGGTGAATCTAATGCTTTCTCGATGGCGTAGGTTTTTCTTCGCTAAACGTCGGCTGCCATTTTTACCCTTCGGTTTCATGTTCCTTGCTGCTTCCAACCCCTGATATTACACTTTATAGTGTACAATCGGACTATTGCTTCTTCATTCGCTGCTCAATGATGATATGGTCGTTCCGGTGAAAAGTGTAATGGATTCCTTTCCGTTCGACCTCGTTTTATCAATCTTTTAAAATTCTTACTCTTCGTTTAGGTTGAGCCCTGCTTGGTTTAGCTGCTTTCGTTCATTTACGCTAGCGATGTCTTGTCGCATCCTCTTTTTAAAAGAAGGCCGCTTGGACGACTTTCCCTCGACTGTGCTCTACTGGTGCCAGCAGCTAGCTCTCTTATCTTTATTCACTCAAGGAATGCTATCACAATCCCCCAAACGTCTCGTGCCCGACAGCCGACAGTGTCTTGCCTCTTCCCTTTCTTCCTCATTGATAGCAGGTAGTATCCTAAAATTGTGCCAGGCTTCGTGATTCCTTCCGGAAGAATCGTTTGTGTGCACAGGATTTCGCTCATTGAATCCATTCATTGTGTCTCACTCTCTTGCTCTCATCACTGTTGCTCTTTGCCTTCTTTTCCGCTTGTTGGTGGTTTATGCTCGGGAGTGTTTCCTTTCTTTTTTTACCGTCGGTCACACCGTCAACCGTTTGACCAGAAATGCAAACTAAAAGCATTTCGCAGCACACAGGAAAGAAAGCAACGTCCTGCACCACCAGAGACAGGCGAACTGGGAACATTATGTATTATGCCACCACCTGCACCAGTACCAACGGCATGAAGGTAATGGGTTGGGTGCTCTTCGCTCTTTGCACCCGATCCACGGCTCGTGCCCGCTGCTCATTCTGCTCATGCTGAAAAATGGCTTCTTCCGCCCAGAAAGATAAATCTTCTGCAAGGAAAAAAAGAAAAGCGGAAAGGAACGACTAAAAAAAAGAAGGAAAAAATCAGCTCGACTTGACTTTTTCCGAGCGGCTCTACTTTGTGCACTGTACTCCATCGAGTTTCGCTAGACGTAGTTAAAGCGTCCATCCATTTGTACTGGATGCAACTGAGAACAGGACGCCTCAACCGAGGACAACTTCATACTTTCGCGCACGGATCGTATAGATCTTGTTTCAAAGGTTTGCTTTGGAAGGTTTTTGTTATGCTCGTGTTAGTTTTTCCCTTAGCTTTTCCTTTTTTTCTACCATGAAATCTTACCGCCTATACACTTGGGCGTTAGACTCAATGCCAGTCAACCAAAAATGTTGCTTCTCGCAGAAGCCAAAGTGAAAACTAGCTTCTAAAGACTTCTTTTTATTAAAAGCTTACTAAACTGGAATGTTGAAAGCTAAAAAAATAAAACCCAAGGTAAAGCTGAGATAGGCAATCAAAATTAACAAAACAGGCTTCAGCCACAACGCTAGCAGCCATCGTTCTGCTGAGCAGCATCTACTAGCCTGCCTGCGATGATGTGGCCTTTTGACGTCTATTATTTAGGGCTACCGTTCCTACCAACCGGCTAAACCTACGCGAATGCGGTACATATCTTTAAAAAGTAAAGAAAACGTGTATTGTAAAGCCTACCGTAGAGCATTTGCCCTGTGGGAGTAGTTGAAAAGCATGTTAATCACCCCTTGCTCTACTCTTTTTATTCTACTGGTGACGTTTAGGCTAGGGGCTTAGTCTAGGGACTCTTTTTGTTGGTTTGTCTTAGTGGTGGATGTTCATAATGAACCAAGAGACGTGATAACGCTCTTTGGAGTTCATATTCTTCCAAAGAGCAATGTTCTCGCAAAGGAACGATGTTACCGTAAAATTTGTGTTTTTTTATGAAAAGGCTGGAGTGAACCCTTCATTGAAACTCTTAACAAAACAGTAATTTGGTTGTGTTCACTATCTAGATGCAGATAATGTTCTTCTGTTTGGGTTGTATGTGAAGGGTAACGATGAGGTGTTACAATCATAAATGATCCGACACCTATTGAACGACATAATGAAAAGATACAAAATGAAACAGAAGAAGCACAGACGCGATGTAATCGAATTGAGGTTATATTCGGCGAGCATGTTTTAGCGCCACTAAATGCTACAGTAAAATTGTTAAGGCGTTAACAATATGACAAAAGCATCAAATAAAACATAAATGTTTCACACCTGGCCAAGTGTGGTTAACGGCGAAAAAAATAACACAAAAAAATACTTTCATCTTCTATATTCGGTAGCAACTCATTGTTTGTCCTGGGTCGTAGCCATATTTTTTGCATTAAATCGTCCTTTATGTTTGTTTCCTTCGTTTCCTTTTATTTCTTGCTTCGTGTAGCCACGACTCACGTCTATTCAATCCCAATTTTACGACTATTTTTGCACCGATCCTGGATGGTTCTATTTCGGTTGGGCGAGTGACTATAAAAACCAAAGACATGGCTATGAAAGCACTTCGATCTGCCATCGAAAAAAGCACAAAAAAGCTTGAGCTTATTGGAGCGACAAAGAAAAGAAACAACACAAAATATCGTTCCACCATGAAACCGACCGCACACAGATGGTCAACAAATATGGAAGCCTATAAACGTAAAACGCACATGAGCTGAAAAGTAGAAGAAAAGAAAGTACATCACCGAAATTTGGACAACCTTCAGCCGGACCCGTATTTCGGACCCGTGTGCGTGGGCAAACGGCTAAACGGAACAGTCGTAAAAATGACCATTTTCCTCAACAGACTGGCCTGAGCGACAGTACGGCATAGCGTACAGAACCAGCCACAGTATCCACTAGCCCGGAACCGCTATCAGTTCAACATCATCGACATCGCATAGTTGTCGTCACCATCTCGTACCGTAATTTCCAGTGACATTAACTCTCCTCAGCAGACCATATGAGGGGTGCAAAGTGTGTTCCGGAGTTTTGGGATGAAGTCACGGATACAGATCATATTTATAAATCACAGCCAATCAAGGTTTCCTTTCGTAATAACTTTTTTATCGTTTGGAAGTGGAGCGATGTGTAAAGAAAAAAAAATGCCGCATGGCATCTGTTTATCCCTGTGTTGCTTGGGAAGAAACAATTTCGGTTGAACGTTTAGCAAAATGGTCATAAATCTCAAATGTAGTTTTTCTTTTTAAATTGTGATATAAGAGTGCATGGCAACTTAAGTTACCAATACTGTAAATTCATCACTGTCAAACAATTGCGAATAAATATAAACGACACACTCTTTAAATAACTTGTCATAATAAATATCACGCAAATCTGTCATATGGCACGATATGCTCAAATGACGTCCTAAGAAGAAACAAAAAGAACTTTCACCTTTTCTGCACATTATTCCGTACAGATACAAGCAGTGGTTCGCAAAAGGGATTGGGTGATGAATTCTTTTGTGGATTAACACTTTGCTAACTCTTTAAGCCCATGGGTTTTAGTGCCCAAAGTCCTTGCACTCAATAGTCTGATAATGGTTAGGGCATAAGGCAAGTTGTTCGAATGGGTAAAATACATAGGACAGGATCGAAATCAAGCAAAGCATAAGAAATGAAGGGCAGTGCGAAATGCCAAAGGACAGGAAAACTTTTCTATAATGTAGTTAAGGATTCGATGGACGGATAAACTTTTCCACCAGCGCCACCTCGCTACTGAGAGTGGTACAAGGTTTGTGCGTTTAGTAAAGGGCAAACTGCCGATGGCAAATGCGGTGAGTTGCCAGGAATGGTTATCTTTTGTTTTGCCATCGCTTATTGATTGAATCCGATAGATTTGGCAGATTTTGATAATAACCATAATGGTTAAGGTTTTTTCTGTAAAGATTCCACATAACTACAAGCGCAACTACAAGGGACAAGCAACAACCTCTGTAACTTATGTAGGTTATTAAACTGTAACTGTAAGTAGGTTATTAAAAATGAGTGTATGAATATGATCTTCTAAGTAATTCGACAAACTCCCTGTTGGAAAATATAAATCTAAATAACAAAAGGATCTAAAGACGCACACGTTGTAAAACAGTTTAATAATGTCGCTACAAATAATGATTGAAATTCCAAAACCTATACATTTTCAGAACGCAACGTTACAAACACACGTGGTTAACAGCAAATTCAATATGAGACTGTGCTGTGTCCATAAGGCTTATATTTGTTATTCTTCCAATTGATATTCTATAGTAAATGGTAGGAGGACATTTATTGAATAAACCCATCGAAAACATTCTACATTGCTTTCGGTGACTATACGGCGCATTTCTTGTCCGAAGCCCTAGTACTACATACTCCTATGGTGAAAGGAGGAAGAAACAGGTGAAAGAAAGCCTGCCATGAAACTCATGAATGAATATTTTAAATATTAAAAGCATCCCGACCATTGCCAGCCGTAGCGGGCCGTACACACACTTACTTTACCAAAGTTACACACCATCGGCATCGGCAGCGTTCGATTGGAGAGCAAGTAGAACGTAGAAGACAAATGAGCCGAACCAGAGTCGTGTGCCATGCTCGAGATAAGTTGAAGTGAAATCAAAAATGAAATTTAATTTTCGGTCGCCTTTGCCTTTACCAACGAACGCACGATGGTAGAGTCACACAGTCGTAACGACAGATTTTTGAACCGGCAGGCAGGCGGCTGCCCAAATGTCATCTCATACCGATACCGTTCACAGCTTCTTCGTCTTTCGTTGCACAACGGGTCCCGTGTCTCCTACATGCGCGCATTTACAAAAACCATGATACTGTGGTGAAAATACTTTGGCCCTTCTTCTTAATTTTCCCGGTGATTATAAATTCTGCTTGTGGTTTTTGGAAAAACGAGCACTCTGCTAAAGACGCTGCGAGTCATGTGGAAACACGGTACGGGCACTAAAACTATGACGAAAACGTAAAATGCATACCAGTGAACCAGCAGACAAAGTGTACTTTGGACCTTGGCAAAAGGTTTCCGGTATGTTGGTTTACGGTTTTTTTTTCTTCACTGTTCGTATTATTTCTGCCCTTGGTTAACCAATTTTCCAGCCGATCTTCTAGCAAGCGACTTCGAGTGTTAAAGGTGCGGTTGCTCTTTGGTCGCGGCCAAACGAAGTTGGCACCGGAAAGTGCTACTAAAATCCTGAAAATCACAAATCCCCACCACCAAACACGATGGAACGTGGCTGACGGTGGTTCCGTGGCTGCGTTTTATGAAATTTAGAGATGCTTAAGATATTGTCTCATCTCTCCTTCCATCGCAGGCGAGCAGAATTTTGGTTGTTTTTTTGTCTTATATGTTCTGCTCCTTTCTTTTCTGCTGTTCAATCCTACCGTGGTAATTATACCTCCCCATCCTGTTCCCCGTTCCTTGGGTCTAATGTTAAAGTAATTAAAATTTAAATTTGCACCGTACAACGAGCAGAAGTTGTTGAGTAGTAGCAGTAGAAGCAGCAGCAGAAGCAGCAACAGAAAATTCTTGCTGCTTTCATATAGTGAGCCAACCGCACAGTAGATTCACTTTACTAACTGCCAGGGCTTCTCATTGCACTGAGAATATTCGCTGGGTTCGCGCATAGCTCATTGCGTGCAAGCAGTAAAATATATCAACTCGAACGCTTAAAAACGGCACGGATATGCTGAGGAATAGTCCAGCGTGCTTTTACTTGCCTTTTGCACCACAGTCACCCAGCGAGCCAAGCGGATGATGCTTTCAAACGAGAATGTTAATTCCCTTCCGCTTTTTGTTGAGGTTGTTTTTCTTTTTCTTTCCTCTGTACACCGTTACACACCGCTCCTAAACTGGCCATAAAAGCAAGATCTCTAGTGGCAACTGATAGCAACGAGGCGAAATGGTGCGAAAGTTCTTTTTTATACTATCCCATTTGTCGTTGCACTCGGAGTTTCCTTTACTTACTGATAGCCACGGCGTTGCTATCGTCTTTCCGTCGCCGAGAAGAGAAGATGTTTCGGACACTAATGGAAATATTTTAAACATTACAAGTTTTAATTGTGTACCGATCCGGCGACACTGCGAGGCAAAGTGAAACTATTTTATTATTACGGATCATTTACCGTTTCAACTTCTGCCGTGCTTCAACTTGGGAGTGTGCTCGAGTTTGATTTCATTATCTTCCGACTCATTAATTTTACAAGATTTTTCTGAAGCGTTTGAATATGTCATCAAGCAAGGAAAGCTCAATACATACTTACTAATATAAATTGATGTTTAAATGTTTTAACATATTTTCGATTATTAAAATCTGGAATCAGGGTAGGATTTATCGTTTAGCAGTTTATGGATTACAATTAAACTAGTCGATCTATCGAATCGAGTCAAAGGTTACAAAGGTGCAATATTTGTCTGAGCAGATGGAAATCAAGCAATTAAGTAATGTAAAGTAAAGTAAGAATCAAGACGAGCATGGACGCTTTACACGTTTCGATACGCTCAAAAAAATTGAGAGAAGATTGAAAAGTAATTAGAAAACTTAAAGGACGCACGTGTCCATTCATTAGCAGCTTTTCTACTGGTACGTTCTTTTTATTTGTCCTACTCTGTACATGCACATCCAGCTGGGTGTCTATCGGCTGCTAGTATGATTGTATTCCAGACGCCTCAGACGAAAACAACGACGAGTCAACACGAGTTGAGGAGTTTTATTGGTATGAAACGAAATCAATTACAAAAGTTTCTGCTGTTACCGCTCTACACAAGAAGACATAGAACCGATGCCATCGTTTTTCTCGTTTGTCATCAAGAAATGCATTGATGGTATGGTTGTGTTCGCTAATGCATCTATGTATAGTGTTGTTTTTGTTTAACGTTACCCACATTCAAGCTTTGTTGTGTTTTTACTTGTTTAGCAAATTCAAGATAAACAAATAATAAAAAAAGATAAAGCGGAACACTCAAGAGATAGTTTACTCTCTGAAACTAAAAGAGATATTTATCATTGTTATGATACTAGTTGATTTCCAATGTATGGTTTTCATTTGTGGTAATTAGTTTTCGATTTGACTCGGTGATGATGATTCATGCTGGAATGGTTCACAATGTTGAACACTAAGCATAACATGTGCGGATTTGCAAAACATTCCCGAACTAATAGAGGCTTGGGAGACAAGAACAAGATAATTATTAATAGATGAATGACCTATAATTTCCCACTGTTTGTTGAAGGAATGATTCAGTTAGAAGTAGCAGCTATATATTATTTTCAAATAATGAATTAGTATGGATTTATGCTCTACATCTGTTGCTTTCGGAATCACTCAGATATGGCAAATGTAACACTACAGAAGGTGTATAGAGTAGAAATGGTGAAATATATTTTCTTGATGAGAAAAAAATTTCATCGAAGTACTATTGAGTACTAAGAGCTACATGAAAATTCAGTGTTTTTAGCAGTGTTCAAGCTGTGAGAGAGTAGAATCTCGTGATCTGCTGATTTCATTGGTTTGCTATTTTTATTCTAGTTTGGGCCGTATGTTTCTTATATACGTCACATCATATTTATTTGGTTCTGTTTTACCAACGTTTTAAAATATGTTATGTTCTTGGCTAAGGACATGAAATATATAAAAATACAATATAGAAAACTATGTTATTTACTCAATTCATTGCCGGAACAACATCGGTTTAATATGCGAAGAAAATGACCGTAGATAGAGACAGCGTCATTCAAATGTAAAAAAACAAGTATGGTAAATTGATTGCTTTAATATCTTTCATAGACGAACATGTCCCTTATATTATATTCTTAGATTTCAAAAATATGCGTTTTCTTTGATAAGGCTTCATTTAATTTCATTGAATATGATGTTAGTCGACTTCTTCTAGGACATTCAGCATGTTAGTGCCCTGTTATTTAATCAAACATATTTTTTCTGTATGTTTACTGTTGAATTGAATGATTGGTATGATCAAACAAACAGAGTTTGTTTTATTTGAACAGCCATCCAAACCAATTCTAGCTCTGGAGAATGAAGGAATAAAAAATTCTTTAATGTACTTTAGGCTACATTATGTACATTACGGAAGCTACTAAATGACTTCATAATAATTTTACTATCACTCGTGAATCTGGTGTTTCAAATATAGAGGTAATGTAAAAGTGGAACCTTATTATGTATTTCAAAAAGCCGGTGGGTATAATAATGCAAATGTATCATTTTTTTGTACTTTTGAGGTGTTATTAAGCTAAAGAAGTATGCGTGCAAGGATGGTCCTTTCTGCTATGTGTTGTACATCAAACGCAACTCACACTTTCGAATATTCTGTTCGACTCTGCACCAGTTTCGTTTACGATATGTCCAACTAGCAGTCGTTCGTCTGGAAGGCGACGGCTACTACGGTGGAGAATTCATGGATAGTGCATGAATTCAAAATTATGCATCGTACTGGAGTGCATCATGGCACATCGTACGAGCTGCGTCCGAGCTTGCCCGTGGAGGCACGATAGAATGTGTGTGAAATTGTTTCGTCTACGTTGGACAAACGCACACGCTAACGTGGCGAAGCGTTTCACCACGAACGCAGGATCATTAGATGGTAGTCGAAGGTTCGTTGGATGTGTTCAAGAGTGCGGCAGATGGATGAGAGCGCTACCGGCGGTGTAGTTTTTGCAGTTGCAATCTGCCCAAATCGCATCTGCATTCCAACTGAGTACCGCGGCGGCCCATCCCGTCACAGTTGGCTTTTATTCGTTATTCCATTTGGTGAAGAACTCTCGGGGGTAACATAGCCGAACCGTAGGCAGAGCACCTGACAGAGCGAGTTATTGCTTTTGAAAACTCTGGAACAACAAGATTACCGTCCACCGGAGCATGGTGAGTTTAGCAACTAGAATGGTGTTCGAAACACTGAAGCATTATTGTACTAAAATTGATATTGAAACAAGTAGCACAATTTTTAAAAAAATCCATAATAAATAAAAGCCATTTTTAGACCAACCTATATTTTTTAAAATTATTTATAAATTAATTCCGCACATTGAAACTATGTTACCATAAATACTGTTTTCCAAATGAAAAAAAAAAGTTCAAAATACACATATCTCAAACTAATTTTTAACGTATTATATACAACAATCAACACTAAAACGATAAGATGCTGTCAATGATGTTAATAAATATATGTATGTCCTTCTATATTTGCGTACGATTGTCAGTTATGCGAGGGCACTCAGGTAGATATTAGTAAATTATAGACAAAATAGCATTATCTGAAAGTTCTACCAAGACGCAAGATAGATTATTCGCCCATAGAAAATAATGTTAGCGAACAGCTTTGCGAACATTTCAAACTTGTGAACGGGAGATTGGAAATAGAATTCGGAACAACAGGCATTTAGAAGATCTTGTGAATGTTTAGAAACTATAGATGCTAAATATAAAAACAATGAAAAAGTCATCACAACTAAACAAAATTTGTACATTGTCTACTTTCTCTTATGTGGGAGCCGATGAGACTGTCAAATAAGAGGGGGTTTCAAATTAAAGAGGCTGAAAGTGAAGGAGAAGTTCATACGAGTTAGAAGGAGAAGCTAATACAATTAGTATGCCACCTTGACTGTTGCTATAAGAAACTGCACAAGTAAGAGAGATACAGATTTCTAAATTAGAGCGAAAAAATGTATTAGGAATGAAGGTACTGTCAAAACATTAAAATAAGAGGAATTTTTCATATTGGAGAGGTCTTAGATTAGAGAAAGTCCAGTGTAATTATATTCTTCTATTTGGTTTTCGAGCTTTATTCAGTATCAAACACCCGGTTAGTCAGTCCTTGGTAAGGGGGAATGGTTCATTCTATATTTGAACTCAGAACGGGCATGTTGTTAAGTCGTGCGAGCCGTGGACGACAGGGACCACGGGACCGCCATAATTATATAAGAGCATTAATATAAAGCATCTAATATATTAATATATTTATTTAATCCATTAATATATGCAATCTTCTATATAGAATTATAACTCCGAATATCGATCGTTGCATTTGCTTTAGCTTTGTGGATCTAAATAAGGAATTGCGAAGGAGTCATCTATCCAGTAGGTTTGAACGGTAAAATTGTGCCGAATCGTAAAGCTCTCTACTCGATTAATAAACACTATCATACGGGAATGCACATTTACATCGATAGTAGGGCGACGTTGGTTTGTGAGCATATATCAATAGAACATGAGAGTCACCCCGTTCATGAGGCTTCCAAGAAGAGTCCTAACCAGTAATCGATTCTCTTCGGTAGGTAATTTGAATTATACTGCCACTAAACTTCCATTCTGCGCCGCAGGCAGCCTACCGTGAACAGAGGCCAGCTTGTTGCCTGCCAGCAGAGCAGGAAACTGCTGTTTTGATGCGTCGCAAGCTCATCATCTCATTGTTATAGTCGATTGTTTTCGTCGTAGCACTGTGCATATCACCGCGCTGCTCACGTCCGCCAACACGCACACACGTACGGGACAGCATACTGACGGTACACACAGACCCCATCCGACACAAAACCACTATTGCATTTGAATGCGTTCATCGAAGCGATAAAGCGAAATATGCGCCAACACCGCTCTGCCGCCCTGACGCTCTGCTCTCAGTTGCCCAGCAAATTGAATTATAAATTATTCTAATTAATTGAAGCGCAATCAATTAGATTCATAATTTAATTACCTCCCGAATGTGCTGTACTGGGGCGAAACACACCGAACGGCAAAAGAGCATACGATGCGCAAGCGCAGGGACCCAGCCAACTACACTAGAACGTTTTACGTTCTGCCGGGTCAAACGTTGTTTCCAGCTTCAGGCTCAGCTGTAGGATGATGAACTGGAGACGGTTAGTTGAGTGTCTAAGCGTTACGACCAGCCGCCGGCACGACGTAACCGTTACCCGTGGTAACGTGCCTTGCAGAATTTACGTTGCCCTCTGGCTTCATTAGCATCGACACGTGTCTTGCATATACAAAACCCAACCATAAACCGACGGCGGTACCCTCAAACCTACTCTCCACTGACCCTAAGGCTCCAAGGATATAAGGATACGCTTCTCAAATGGGCTCGTTACCAAAGATTGGCCATTAAAAGAAAGATTTGTTTTGTGCCAAACGAAAGGCGACAGTAGCTCCACACTATACGCCTCTTCGCACGCTAAACCGTCTGTTTTTGATGCAGAAATTACATTTATGTACAACCATACACCAAACCATTAGCGGTGTAACGAGTGACGATAAAATTTGGAGCTTGTGATGTTTGGTGCGTATATGCGTGATTCCATGCGAGGTACAATCATGTTTTCTCATCACTGTTTGGGGTAAAGCTATTTTTGGTATTTCGGCGTCGTATTCTGTACAGGCTGCGTTGTTGGTATAAAAATCAAACGCAATCAATGTTAATAAGTACGAATGGTTATGTGCTAGTACACAATGGTGTTGCTGAACGGATGTTTCATTGCATGAATACCAAAACAGAACGATATTTTTTAATGAGACATCATGGAATGATACATTAGTTCTCTATAATAGATAACGAATATCATTTTGGGATAGCATAAAATGTTATAGTTCGCATTCATATTTATTTTTACAAGTTCTTATTTTACATTTTCATAAACTGTCGGTTTCATTTTGACGTTAACAAAGAAATAAAAAAAAACATATTTTTTTGAAAATCTGCCAAAAACAAATATTTCATGTAAGCTAGCCTTACAGAAAATCAAATGTATAAACAAATTTCGTCGCATAGTGGCGTGCGGTGTCGGCGCTTCCATTATGATCATCGTGTCACAGATAAATGCAAACCCCTTACTGTCAAATTAAGCATAGTTTGATGGTGCTTAACCACGCATTGAAGCTACGTTTTTCACGATCCAGTTAGCAGCTGACGCAAAATATTGCATGTAAGCGACGATGTTCACGGAACTTTTTCCCGCCACAACCAGCTCCGCACCGGTCGGAACTCTATTTTAAACGATGTTCTATCACACGTACTCAACAGCAGTGACCGGCAATGGTTTTGCGCCCCCTTTGCAATACACCACAGCAAACTTCCGGCTGTACAAGATCAGATCGCCATGGTGAACAATGATAATGAATCCTGTGGTCAGCTTTCGCTTAGCTGGTGGTCTTTCGTCGATACGCTGCGAGCAGCTTGTGCAGCATGACAATCGGGTTTTCAACACAGCCTCAACATCGGTCTCTCTTTATTTCTCCCTCTCTCGCTCTCTCTCTCTCTCTCTCTCTCTCTCTCTATCTCTTTCTCTCTCTTGATATCGCTCGTTTGCTATCACACTGTTGGTCGCTCTTCTTCTCGCCTTCCATCTCTATCTCTCTTTTAAATATTCTGTAATGATCCTGGTTTTTGACCAGACAGTTATCCAGATACACCGTAAAAAGCTATGGAAAGGGGATAACGGTAATCGGAGTGGCAAAAAAGGGTCTCTTCCTCGAACGGAGTATCTTCACAGAGGCGGTAGTTGGAATCATAATGGGAGCCGTGGCTGTAGTACCTCTTTCAAAATGCATTAAATTTACGTTATGCACATGTTCCAGCGAGGGGGACATTATTAAAATTTATGCATATATCGTGGTTTGCATGCAAGGTGCATGAAGTAGCTGGCGACGGGTGTGAGGATATGCAATGCGCGTTTTCCCAATGCACTGCACTATTAGTGGAAGATGGGAATTGTATATGCGTTCCCTACTGTTCAGCCAAAACCATTACGTATAAACGCGTACTTTGCCCCTGTATAGTGCTTCTTATGCGAGCATCGAAACCATCAAGAGTTCTCTTACTCCTCCTCCTCCTCCTCCTTTTTCCATACGAACTAAAGGTCGCAAATTGTGCCAAATTTAAAGTTTCCCCATGCAGTCTCCACCACTAGAAAATACGTGTTTTCCTTTTTTCTATTTTATAAAACGGTAGATGATGGGAGACACGACACAGCAGCAAATGGTTGACCTCATAAAATACGTCATAAATACCGGTGTCCTCTGGTGTGGCCCTAATAAATCGAACGAGGTGTTATTGAAGTTGGCACAGATACTCCAATGGTAGCCGAGCTACGTGTTTGCATCACGGCCTCATAAATTATAATTATAAAATACTATCATCGAGTTGATTTGATTCTAACAATTTTGCAAAACACAAAATTTCGACAATGCGTAAGGCAGTGCAGGGCCAGAGTCAAGCCGAAACCTTGATTTGATAGCACGATAAACACCAATAAATAATAACAAAAGTGTTCGCCAATTTGATCGATCGAGTTCATGTGCTTTTTCTTGTTGGAATCAGGGGGATCGGAGGTACGATACGAATCACGCAAAATTAAAGCTTATTATGCTGCTAAGTGGACCCCACAATCGAGGACAACCAGTGTACGATATGTTCTGAGCGGTTCATCGTGATGGTAATGAGAGTACGAAAATGAAGACGTCACGAACACAAAACACGAGAACAGTATCAAATTCAATTAAAACAACACCACTTCTAATAAAAAAATAAAATTTCTCGGCCTCAACGAAAACGTGCCACACAGCTATAAGCCAATAAATCGTATTCGGGGTCGGGGCGGTGTTGCAAGGAAATTGCAAGAATTTTCGATCATTCCTCTGCTCACTCATGTATTTATATTAACGTTTTAATATCAATTATCGATGAAGTGATTTCACTCATTATTGGCACTCCAAGCTAGTCGAATTTTGAATCACCCGGGTGCAGCGCGAATATTCGTTGGCCGAGAAGCATAGCACGCATGAAGAGAAGAGTGCATCAAAATTGCACACCACACATGCTACATCGCATTAAAATCATGCGTGTGCTCCATCTTGCGTTGGTCGTGTGTGCGCATACCATGCCTGCTAGCTGTAGGCAGAATTCAGCAAGGAAAAGGTCGTACAGGACCTTTCCCGCCCAATTATTGTGGCTAGTCGAATATCCGTCGCGTTCGGGGACAGCTGGATGGGATGCAACTTGCAGCAAGGTGTGGTTTGCAATAAATTATTTATGATATGTCGCATTCACGCATCGCTCGAAGGTACACCCCGATGTTGCCGTGGACCGAATAGACTGACAGCACCATGGGAAATGGATTTTGCAACAGAACGATATAGAGAGAAAAAAATCGACACGTGGTTTACCTTCACTTTAGACCGGCGCCAATGCCGATATGGAGGAGAGCGACGGAACCACAAGGCCTGTGTAATTTAATGCGGACAACCCATCAGGCGCGGTCGTGACTCTAATGGTCACGTCTAGATATCATGCGTCGAACACATATTAGTGATCTATTTTGAGACAATTTTGGTTGGAGGCTATCTGGTAGCCCAGAAAAAAGGGTTAGTTAGGATAAATATATCAATTTCCAACCCGTGTTGACATAGTATAGGTCAGTAAGTCAAATCAGATGCTAGAGAATATAACATAAGAAAATATAGCAAATAAAAAATTTCGACACATACTACTACTGGAATCCCATATTTCTTTACGAATAAAAAAATATATAAAAATTGCACAAACAATCATGCATGGTTGATAGCAGGTATTGTAATAATTGGTTTCCAATGTAGTCGAAAAAGTGATTCGTTTCGCATGATACCCAGTCGTGATACTCACGGTTAGTATGATATAACCCCGTTTTGTAATATTTCATTTAGATTTTTTGTATTGGTTCGCTAAATGACCGCAGTTTTCTTATAATAAAAACAATCGCCTTGACTGAAAGTACTGCACACGTTGATGTCGTTGGCAACGTTCCAACTTATATTCCATTTTTTTCTAATCCGTATCAAAATCCTCTCACGATCGTACTAGATACACCACATCCACTTGAATCCACTATGTTTGAATTTAGTTTTCGTTCGTCATTTCATACACGGAAACGCTCATACTCGTATTCACGTGCAGGTTGGAAAAATAAATAAATTTCGGCAGATTTAACGAATTTTCCAACGCACTGAATGTGCTCGACGCAATGTGGCTTATTTTGAGCTCCTCTGCAAAACTACTGTTCGCCTGGTGTAGAAAGAGATGTCGTCAGGTTTTTGTACGAAACAGGCTAACGTAGACATGAAACAGACAGAGCAGCTGGAAACTAACAGCCCAAAAGCTAACCTATTTCTGAGCAGCTTAGAGAGCCGGAGCTGTTTTGGTGAGTTCCACGGACATCTTCTAATTGCTATCGATTCAGTTTGTCGCAAATAAAACAAAATCGACAACGCTGGAGGCGTGGTACCTAGCCTAGAGCGAATGGAGGGGAAAAAAGATAACCATAATAGGATATTGCTCACACTGCTGAAGCAACATAAAAGAATTGCGTTTGCCTCGCTCGTTAAGCTCCGCACAAGAGATAAATCTCGACCACTTTCGAAAACAGAGCTATACTAAACGAACGTTCAGCCTACCGGACGGGTTGCAAACAAAAGGCAAAAAATGCACGAAAATTTGTGGTAGCGTCCAAACGGCTTCCGCGAACGACGCCCTGTGTGAAACAAGCGCGGAAAAGGACGAAAAATTTCACGCCGCATCACGCAAAAACCGCGAAAGAATCATTCCGGCCAGCGAAACTGTCCAAATACGAGAACACCGACTACAATCACAATCAACTCGAGCACCGGCATCCTGGCTTCTATCGTCAGCTATTGTCATGTGAATTTCGCTGCACTGTCGTCTCGAGTCGCGGAAACTATGAATGCTTTTTTGTGGCGTGATTTACGTCCGCTTGCTCTTGGGATGAAAAATATTTTGAAGCATTATGACGTGCAAAGATGCAAACCAAACTAGAGTTGCAAGCAGAGACGAAAAAAAGAGCGACATATAATGCTAAGAGATATTTTAGATGGCGTCATTCGGGTGATAGAGAGAGAACCAGATTCTATATGCATACTAGTACCACGAACTCTCAGGAATTATTAAGATATCGTTTTAACTGTGAATGAAATTTTCCTGTCAAAATATTTCGAAAGTAATTAGCAACAAGGGAAATGTTTTAGTCATGAAGCTTAAAAGCAATATTTAGAAATAAAAAAATATTCTATATTTAGCGGTTTTTATTTCACAAATGTATGGTAACCACTTTTCAAAAATGTCAACAATCCTAAAACAAAAAAAAAAATAATTCATTAGGCGCGAGACCAACGGTAGTGACAAAATGCTGACAAATTATTCGAAACGTGAGCTTTTGTCAAAACCTTCGTAACCTGGAGCAGCCACGAAATAAAGTTGACAAAAGTAAACCAAAAGTGACAAAATTTGACGTTCGCGAAACAGCGTAAACAAACAGCTATTTGGCGCAGTTGTGACCCATTGCTATGGTAATACTGCTAAAATTCATATTTTTAATTGATTTATGTATCTATATAGTACTTCATAAACAAAATATCGATGATATTCAGAGGTTTGAACTTTTTGTCGTTCATGTAGATTTTAGATGCGACCAGGAGAAAAGCTTTTTTTTGCAGTTGACAAGCAGTTTTAACAAAGTTGACAAAATGTTCGACATTTTGTCCCCTCCGTCGAGACGCGCGACAAGCGACGATCTGGAGGTTAAAAGAAACCAAGATTCCTAAAAGATAGGGTGGAATCGATTCCTATCCAAATTGTCCACCAGTAGCAAGGACTCAAATTACTTAATTAGTTTAGGGATACTGAATTACGTCGTAAGTCGTCATACGAAAGGAAAATAAAAACCAATTCGGAATTTAAATTAAAGCAGTCCATATATTGCAAAATAGTTTTAACAATTATATAATTATGAACAGTAAATCAATAATTTTACAACAAGCGGCAAAAACTGTAAGCCACAAACAATCTTACAAAACTTTTGATGGTTTTTCATTTATACTGGAGGGACAGACTAACACAACACAGTTTTTAACAAACGAAAATTCAATGAATAAACCACGAAACCCGATTGTCAGGGTGCACAGAGATTTTCGTCCTTCAAGTCCTATTATTTTGTAACATTGTTAGCCTAAAGTTACAACACAGATACACGTTCATAGCACGTTTGCGCGTGTGTCAACAGGGGACACCCAGCGTGCCTTAACAAAGCCATAACACGGTGGTTTTAAATCGTGTGGTAAAATGCCCAAATTGAATCAAACTTTCATTGATTGAAAACGAGCTGCGATGCATGAGGTCGGTCGCGCGACTAAGCGCTTTATTCAACAAACAGTCCACAGTCCACAAGTGGCGCTAGAACGCTTTGTAGAGAGGAAAATTCCAATAAAACCGCTGCAAAAGGGCGAGTGACGAGAAGAAACCAACCCATCGTATTTGGGCTAAATCCTTCCAATCTGCCCGAACGCACCATGCTTTCAACCTTCACACAGCAACCAGCTAACTGAGCCCAATGCAGCGAGGCTTGATATTTTATAAAACCGATGAGATGACGATACGCGGCAGTTTTGATCCAATCATTCTATGGCTTCCAGTATTCACCAACGATCCTAACAAAAAAAAAGAAGGAAAACCCATCTCGCATAACACGAAATACAGCATGGGATACGATATCCAATTTGCTGTGTTCTAATTTTAAGAGCATTTTCCTCGAGCGCTGGAAAACTTTCATCGCCGAGTTTTGGGTGTAAGCGAAACGAAAAGGTAGGCACCACTCTTTTGTTTGTCAATTTCAGCACCTTTTGCAGCAATTTGAGAGATAAAGAAAAAAAAAATACACACACAAACATAGAATGAAGTGAAGCCTCGCAAAATGCTAAGACAATTGGCTGCTCCACAACATCCACACGATGTGAAGCAGACAACGCGTAAAATATTTTCGCTCCAATGTTGGAGCGCATGTAGTGATATGCTCTCCATTCGATCCTATCTTGCTTTACTCTATCTTCATATTTTAGCGCCACAACTAGCGACGACATCGTTTGGGATAAGTCTCTACCAGCATCAATACCACTTCGCACAAAACCAAGAAAACGGCCCATCATCCACTCGGTGGGAGAAAATATTGATTGTGACAGTAATTCTATTCGATTTTTCATCCGATACCGCGCGTCATATGGTCCTGCCAGCAGGCTGCCTCTTCTTCCGACGATTCAGGGTTGGAATCGGTACGGTAAAAAATGTGTTCCGGACCCGTCACACCACCCAACTTCACCTTACAATCGCCTTTGTATTCGATAAATTTTTCACCAAACGTCAAACAAAGGCATCGATTCTCCGATCTTCCCCCAGCAGCATCGAGAAAATGGGTACAAAAAATCAGGAAGATATATTCAGTTCCGCATACTGGAGTTTGTAGGTTGTAGGCTGGGTTTCGAAGTCTCGACGATTGCAGAAACGGGAAGCATCGATGAAAGGTATACAATATTTGAAATTAACACCTTCCGGTGTCATGAAAAATTGTTTCAATAAATCAACCGAGCTGCTCCATACACAAGGAACGAAAAAGCCAACAAATGGTTTTCCCATATGTATCGTTCTTCCTTTCGATTCAGCAAATTATATCACGGTTTTGCATCATAGCGATGACTCTGATTACAGTGATTGGAAAACAGTGCAAGTCTATTATTTATATACGTATGTTAAGCTGATACTTGGCCGGAATTGTGATACAGTTGTCATGTCGCAATTGTTAGGTCCGGTTATGTCCGTAAGCGTCGTTTGGCCAGTGCTCTCATATATCCAAACATGAAGAAAAAAGTAGTCATTTAACCATGGTTTTAAAAGCACTTATCAATACTAGAAATAGTTCTGTAAATCAAATGTTGGCAACTGTCGAAACTAATGCTTTTTCCTTATGACATAAGCACATCGTTACCTTTGTACATGTGCAATCTGTGCCTTCTTCACTGTACTCATCGTCCATGAAAACGTGCTTCAAACAAAAGAAATTGCACACAGTTACTGCTATCGCTGGATTTGTGAAGTAGTCCGAATAATTTAGACAATTTACCCAAAGGTTAACGAACGGTTCAGATTCATCAAGCGGAAATTTGTAACCTACCTGTTACCAGACTTCAGTCAAGCCACTAATACACAGTTTATCGTCTATCAATGACAGCAGCATACTAATAACGTTCGCTTTTGTTCGACATGATGGATCCACAAAAATGGCAATATCCTTCTCACATCCACTCACCGGAAATGGAGAGTGGATACGGGTAAGGCAGAAAATTGGAGGGTTATCCCATTCGGGTGAAAGGAATTCTAAGAGCTGTATACTGTCAGAACATATTTCAGCGCATCACGTTCCAAAGGGAGATTATGATCGTCATGTGTAAAGCGTCTTGCTGCTCCACCTCAGCCATTTCGGTCTATTGCTAATACCATGGTATTGCATTTTCCTGGTGGCACACGCTTTGGCCGGAAACATTCTCCATCGTGTGTGCTGATGAAATTTGAAGTATTTCTTAGTGAAGTGGCTCGCATCATATCTTCCCCAGCAGCACTTGTTACCTTCGCTATCCAATGTCGATCACATTCACAGCATTCTCGAACCCAAGGAAACCAGAACTACTACGACGAATCACTACTTCTACATCATCCACTCGATGATTGACATATATCGAACACGGCACAGGCACGAGACCCGAACGTGCGTGCGGGAGTTACTGTCGTAGCGCATCGCTGAAGGTGTCAACAGAACGAAGGAAATTCTTCATGGGATATGGATCCGGCTGCTGTGTCAAAATACTTACATCATTAGTTTGCAGCCAGAAGACGTTTACGATGTTGAATATCCATGCGATTATTATTACGAACACGAAGTGCGACACCACGTTTGAGGCTTAATAGCAGTGGGAATTGATTTTTTGTTCATGTTCAAATGAACACTGATGCGAATTTACTGTCTTTTTTACTTCATATTTAGACAACGCTTGAAAATATGCAAACGTATAGAATAAAAATCTAAGAAGATGATCGATCTTCAGATATTTAGAAATAAAACACTGTTTAATCCAACAAAATAAAAAAAATATTCTTTAATGTACATACATAGTTGGTATATAAAAATTTCCCAATCTGCAACGACAATATTGCATATGCTTCATTCCGTTTTTTACCAACTAACATAATTGCCCTATAAGTATATATATTGGTTTGTTGAATAACGGAACACTTAGTCATTTACCTCAAGCACCAAAAGATATAGCCACGTGATCCGAAAAACGATTGAATTAGTAGACCAGCAAAGAGGGGCCTTTCAAATTCAACCCCCTTTTAACATAAATGACTAAAAAGAGTCGGCTTGGGAATTTAAGATAAGAAATTAGAGCGATCATTGGTAAAGCTGAAGCAGCCTTTCGTGTTAGGCAACATAGCAGGCAACTGTTAAAACGTCCGCTTGCTTAAGACTCCTTCACCACTCAATTTGTCAAGCATGACACACAAACACGAATCGAGCTCCGCGCTAACCCGTTCCAGCAAACCAACAGGCAAACGATTTCCGGTATCTTCGCCAAGAAGAAATCCTCTCCAAATGTTCAGCACAGAAAGTCATTTCTTATCCTTTTCGGTTTAATGTATCATGACTAATGGTCCAAATTCGCACGGAAACACGAATCCTCCGTTCGCTGATGACGACCAGCTTACCGTAGATGCCAATGAAAGCTTGAAAATGGCGGTGGAACACTAGCACACGATCCGTTAGCTTTTTGGTTGACTACTAGAGGCCACGTTTCGAACGAATTAATAATTCAGCACCGTAGGGATTCATGAAAACTATTTTACCGATTTTCTAGTTTTGCATGCCTATAAATCCCGGTAGAAGCATCTCCGCATGATGCAAACGTCATGCAAAAACAAAAAAGCATGAAAAATTCTTGGAACGTCTAAAACCACTCTAGTTCGATTTAACTGATGATGGTTTTAGAAAAAGCAAAGAATTCGAAGTTTTTTTTAAGTAGAAATGTGTTGACAAACTTCCCAGATCTATCTACAATGATGAATGAATAAGCATAGGCAATCACTTCAGGCTCCGCATGCAAGATGCGATGACATTTTAGACATTTCGGTGCTCGAAAGATCAAAGAAAACCTCAGCTTTACGCAACCTTTCGAAAAGTTCGCTAGATGTTGCACACACCCATACAATTATTGTTAAAGGAATATACCAGCTACTACGAATTGTTTAGCAAACGATGAAGCAAGTATTTCCCTGTGAAGCAAACGTGCTACAATAAAGGGCATCTCTTGGAAAGGGACAGTCAGGTTGGTGGAGTTGGAAAAGTTTCTCAAACGATTACACTTTCCGCAAACGCTGGCAGCTAGAGAGTCATTTTGTGACGAAACATCTGTCAAACACGAAATGTTGCGTAGTCCTTCGATTCAGTTCATTAAATAGAAGACGCCTTTGTCGTGTTGCGCAGCAAACACAGCAAAAGTTTCTGACAAACTTCTGCCAACCATTATTGTGCACGTGAAGGCAGCTAGGAGACCAATGAAAAGTAGACGAAGAGTTCAGAGTAGGGGTCTGAAACGTAATTACATCCGGTGTAATGTTACTGCTTGGACTTCGAACTACACCGTCTTACAGCAATAAAAGCGTATTTTTCATACTCTTACCATTGTCCTGTTTCTCTCCCAAATGTGTCGCCAAACCAATTAATAATCTGTGGGTAGGAAGGGAAATTCCGTATCAAATGTCACGCTTGGTAGCTACTTGATCATTTCGCCCACAGTCGGACAGGCGTTGAGAAACAATTCATATCCAGCTAATGATTATAATTTTACATCATTTAGAAGCCAATAGGTGGTGGTATTGAGTAGTCTCCCCACAGAGTGGAATAATAAGTTGAGCTCGAATGAAAAAAGTAACAATATTCAGGGCAACATAAAAAAGCGTATGACCCAAAAAAGTACTGTAAACTTGTACAAGGAATATCTACACCGATATTAAGAAAAAATAGCAATAAAAATAAAAGCAACTACTGTTTGCATGGGAAAAAAATCTTAACAATGTTCACAACAACACACACTGATATGATATGTATGATAATAACCTACCGGTTACATGACTGCGCATATTACAGCCAAGTTGCAAGTGTAAGAAGAAACGAGTTCAACAAGCATGCCTTGCAATACAGCGTGAAAAATGCGTGACTTCACAATCAAAACGATTGGACCAAGCTTAATCACAGATTGTGGTGTATATGCTAATGCTAGTTTCGGCGAATATAATGAAAGTAGTCCCTAGTCATCATGTCTGCGATGGTAGAGTCCGGATGTTACCATACTTCCAAACGAGGATTATAAATGGTGAACCATCAATCAGTGCTCTGAGCATAGCTTCTCGCTCACCCATGCATTCTACAACGAGACATAACAACATTGAATACGACAAAAGCCTTTGCCTAAACTTTGACTACGGAACTCAAACCCATTGGGTGCGACAAGACATTTCTTTAATCAACAACCACTACGACTAACCGTATTCATTGGTTGAAGATTGAATGGTGACGATGGTCACGGCACGCCAGCTAATTGTGATTGGAGTAACTAATGGTATGCCATAACAGTAGTTATTAGCCCATTTTTCATATGGGAGGCAGACCTTTCGTTCTAGTTTTTGGGGTTATGCGACGTTTTGATGTCAACCCATCTTCTCACTATCAGTTGTTTCGCTTATTTGTGGCAGCAGGTACTGGAACACAATACATCATTGCCTTCATCAGTAACATACTATTTGTGGAGCTCCGTCCTTCCAATTAAGCAGAATTCAGCTAACGAAAATGAATTATTAGCCATGAGGTATGTTAAAACATTCCATTGAAGTAGTCAGCCACTTTGCTTTTATGAACATGCTTATCGAATTGATTGATCAATGGTAGATGTATGTTGACAGTAATCATGAAGATTGCAGAATTTCTCAAAACAACTTGAAATAATAAAATTATGAGATGTTTGTAGTTCTAGAAGATTAATGCAGTACATAACTTTCTGTATGAGATATTCAAAACTCATAAAACTTATATGTTCAACAGTTGATAATCAATATGACCAGGTTACACCAAATCAATCGGACTAATATCTCTATCGGATGTGGGACAGTAAAACTAACTAATAGTTGTTAAGTTAATAAGGCTATTGATTGATGGATTATGATTCAATTACGGATAGCAACGTGTATTGGTTGCGTACAAGCAAAATCACAGCATAATTACTTTTGGCGTTTTTCTTACGCAACTTCCCAAACAATTATTGAAACTAGCAACACATTGATATTATTCTTAGCAAAAAAGAAAGAAAAAAAAAATGTTTTGCAAAAAAAATACAAGGGCATACAAATTGTGGAAATTCGATGAATGAAATATTCTCCATCAAAAGTTCTGAATTTGTACCTGGTTAAAAGGACAGAATTTTGTCAAGCGGTCGAACAGGGATTTTGTATTTATTTATATTATTATCATGTCTCACCAAGCTGTTCATAAGGTATGCTTTACGAGGCAAATATGGCAGTCCCCTTCTTTGTGGACGGATTTGCTCAAGCCAGGCTCGTTTGTCATGCTGAAAGGATAAATGTTTGAAGTGGGAAAACCCACCACCGGGTAGGTGGTTAAGAACTAGCGTATAAAAGCTACCGCACATTGACCAGATTTATTAGCAACGATCAGTTGCCGACAAAAAAAATATGACAAAATGATGCTTGTCTAAGTGTGTAGCAAAGGCAAACGTTCAGTATGCATTATAAAACCAACGACGATGATGCTAAAGAAGAAGGACTCCGCTTTGAAGATGGTATATTCAAGCATACCATCTTCTGAGAGATCGCGTCCCACGCAAAGCTAGACTTCGGTAAGCCTTCCTTTACCCTGTCCGACATCTGTAGCACTTTGTGAGGATACACTTTTTTTTGAATCTTGAGCAAGTTTTCCTTCGCACACGCTGTACAGTGCAACATTTCTGACAATGTATCCTGTTGGATCAACGTCCTGCACGTCTTGCTACCACAACAGCAAATGCTTCACAAGCATCGAGGCGCCATAGCGCTAAGATTGTCGGGAGTGCGGTTACGAATTCTGGTCACGAGTTTGCGTTGGATAAAAGGGGATTCTTGTTTCCCGCTTCACAATTTTGCACCAAACCCTTGCAGGCTTTTCTATCAAACACAATCAGCAGGCGAGTAGGACGATAAATTCAAATTATTAAAACCATTCAAGTTGGAGCGAATCCTCGGTAAAGTACGAATGGTGCTTAGACGAAAAATGATCTTTCATTCTGCAAAATAGGTAACAAATTTACAGGCCTATTCAAACTTTTCAATGCTCTTGCAACGTATTTCTAGTGTCGGATTTACAGACAGAGCCATATATATCAGCAAAAGCAATGTTGAGGAGCAAAAATATCAATGCCTCAAAATTGCCTCTCATAACTGTTCTGATACGCTTCAATTATATTCAATGTACTGTGAAATGACATACATCATGATTTTTGTAAAGCGCGACAATGCTATGCTGTTGAGAAAAGCATTCCAAAATATGATATTTGTTTTATTATTACTATGGTTGAGTTGTTGTTTAAGTGTTCAAGTTTATAAATGGAATACGTGACATAGTTAAACTTATATTTACTATTTTCTATTTTTAACTAATTTTAAATATGGAACATAGCATCAAAAATTCATCTTGTTAATCACAGCACCAATCCGCTGTGATATTTAGTTTACACGTCCGCGTGTATGTGTGAAATAATGTGTGAAATTGTTTAGAAACATTTTCTGAATTAATCGAGTTATGGCAATAACGTGAGCTTGCTTGTGGAAAAGTTACCGATTCGTTCATTGTTTCCACTTACTTCCACTTACTGCCCAAACGAACACCAAATTTATCGGCGTTCCATCGCAGCACCTGTACGTGGTGGTTTGCAATTACGCTTTCCATGAGTACACCTCGTACACCAACGATGGCTGAATACGTTTTCAAAAACAACACAGCATTACTAGCATCCTTTCTCAGCACAGGATGCTTCGTTTTGCGGTAAGTGATGCACCCACCTATGCGATAGCGGCAAGGTGACGTACTCGTCTAGCCTCGCGCTTCGCACTGAATGCAATCCGGTCTGAAGCCAAACAAAAGATTTGCAACCAATGTTGGCAAAAGCATTGCACTCTGGGATCATTTACCAATTTTCTCACGTACCTTCCATTTATCCACCAATGGAACTATAGCTTTTCATGCCAATATTTGGCATTTCCGTTGGCAAAACCGGGAAACCTACAACCAAAAGCGAATTACTATTCTCATACGAAGAAACCGAGTCAAGGGATAGTTGAATGTGTGAAACCTTCGCACAAAACCATCGGAGAAGTCAATAGTGTGCCTACTACTGATCAAGAATTGCAAGGGAAACTGAAAAGCTATATCCATTCGTTGTGGTCGTAACGTAAAGCAGGAAGTGAATCCAATACTACTACTCTATACAAAAAGTTGTTCCACATGGTAAAGGTAAACCAAGTGATTCGAGCCAAACAATGACAACGACATATTGTCAATACAAAAGAATCCTTGGGCTAATGTTTCACTTCTAATCCTAACTCTTTGTCTGCGATGCAGGTGTAACATTATTATGTTTTACGTAATTTTAATGATTTTTTAATGTAAAAATGTTTCAATCATTATGTTAATGAGAGTATAAGTTAGTTACTTACGTTTAGGTTAAATTTTATTAATTAACACGCGATGTATACGCGTTATCAATAGACTATAACTTGATACATTTATTGTTGTTTATTATTATTATTATTTATTTTCTTATTTGGCGCACCAGCCATTTTCGGTATATGGGAGACTCCTTGCAGCGTTTTTGAATTCAGTAATTTACGTAATTACCACGATATTTTTTCAATCCCTACTCTTTGATGTAAAAATAAACATAGCAAATAATCTTGAAATTTTTCCTTTCTTTTTTCAACGGTGTTTTTTTTCGTCTTTGACATTAAAACTTAGTGAACGTATTAGCATGTACAGGTTTCTTGATTAACCAATACCATCATTGGTGTGAGACAAGCTTTCCAAAGCTTTCGTCTATGCATTGCCACATAACACAAGTAACATAGAATAACGAACTAAAGCATAAAATCCAATAGCATTAAATAAGTAATTCTGTGGTAAGCTATTCATTCAACGAGCCGGTTAGAAAAGCATTGGTTTTATGCATATGCAAACATACTTACTTTTCAACAAACAAATACTGCACCACCCTCCATGTCAACAGAAAAAAAGTACTGCTCAATGTGTGTACAGTTTATCAACGGATAGAGTATGGATATATCGTAGATGTTGAAATGCAACTGCATAGCAACATGCCATACGCATAAGAGCCCTACCATTCGAGCATTGCCATCTTATTTCACTTTTTCGCATACGCACAGTTTTCCACAATGTGAAGAAAGTCATATGTAGCGCACATGATAAGCTGCACGCGCTCTGAAGGAAGATACTAATTTATTCACCAAGATCACTCATTTATCTCTGAGTAACTATCGCTGCCACATGTCCGGAATATATGCTCGAGGGCAATCTGTCCCTCCATTCCTCGCAAATACTTATACTAGCACTAGAGGATGAATGGGATAAACCAGCGGTTGTTGAAAAAAAAGAAAGAAATACGAACATGATATCTGAACCGTGCAAGGTGTGCATTTTTGCTTTTCGTAGCAGGTTTCCACAGATTGACAAGCAGAACTGTGTGTTGGAAAGGCGTCATCATTTCTACCTCTGAAGTGACACTATTACAACCGTAATCGTCGCTCACTCGAGGAAGAAGATACAACGACTCGGTGGTTTGCATAGCGCATCGCGACCCACTCCGTAGTATAAACAATCAAGCCGCAGAACAAAACAGGACTTGGGTCGAGCGAACAAATTCACTCCAGTACAAAGGCTGTTATCCTTTAGCGACTTCGCGTTACTATCCTAAATAATTTAGCAGGTTGTGACATTCTATGGCCCCGTTTAACGACTAAGCCTTGTTGGATGAGGTTCTCTCGGTGCCACGGTGATGAATTCAATGATGTTGAAGGCAAAAGTCACCGGCGAAACGACAACTAGCCAGAACCAACCGTAACAGAGGGAAGCAAATCCCACCAAATCAACGTTGGTTTGCTCGTTGAAGTGGGAGAACTGCACGGGTTTTGGAAGAGCAAAAGTAACAACACGTGGATAAACTTGGCCCACAGCACGATGCGAAACGAACAGAAGGCAGGCCAAGAGAAAGCCGTTCAACTTCATCAGTAGATGCATGCTATTTTGGGAAGAAGCAGAAATCGCACAAAATTTTGCCACCATAAATAAACGAGTGGCATTCGTGGAAACTCTGCAACACCAACCACCAACTAGAAAAGAAAAAAAAAACGTTTGCTTACTCCGACACATAGATATACACATCTAGCATTTCATAACATGTAACATCCTTCTTTTCCATGAGATTCGTAAAAGGCGATGTGGCAGGAAAAGCGGAGGAGCAAACATCTCCACAAAAATACTTTCAGTTGGTTTTTGGTTTTCCCTTTTCAGTTTTGCTCTTTCCATTTAACAAAAATCTAAAAGTGCACAGTCAGGCTAGTCAGCTTGAACTGAGCTTTACAAGAACGAGAGATAGACGATGAAAAAATATCAATTCTGAAAAGTACATCTTGACACACAGTGAAGCAAAAATCAAACAACTACAATCAACCGGTGCTTGTAGCAAGGCAGACTCACTAATGAAGTCGCCCGTCATGCCAGTCCTCGGTGAACGTAAGACATCAATTGTAAAGGTACAGGGTTTACCAAGTCACTTTGCGATGTGAGCTGCACAATTCATCTCACTTGAGACGTATTTCTATTCTGACGTGCTACTTCATTTGGCCCGAAATAATTTTCTATTCCGCCGCATTCATTTTCATCCATTATATGAAGTATTTTCACAGGGGATGTTAGCTGGAGCCGTCCGCGATGTTTACATTTTTTTCAAAAATAAATTTTTGGGCTTTTAGTGCTGATTTGTGATACAACTATGTTGTTTAACAAAGAATAGAAGTTTATCTTTGCTCCGCTGTAACATTCTAGCCGAAACATGGGTTATTAATTGAGTTATTAGCAGATTTGACAGAGCAGGTTCAACTGCTAATATCTCAACGATTAATCCATTTTTCGGCTAGAATGTTACAGCGGAGCAAAGATAAACTTCTATTCTTTGTTAAACAACATAGTTGTATCACAAATCAGCACTAAAAGCCCAAAAATTTATTTTTGAAAAAAAATGTAAACATCGCGGACGGCTCCAGCTAACATCCCCTGTGAAAAGACTTCATATAATGGATGAAAATGAATGCGGCGGAATAGAAAATTATTTCGGGCCAAATGAAGTAGCACGTCAGAATAGAAATACGTCTCAAGTGAGATGAATTGTGCAGCTCACATCGCAAAGTGACTTGGTAAACCCTGTATATATGTGATCTAGAGTATTGAAAGAAGAAAAAGCTAGTGGCATAACCGAATGTGACACATCTCAGTTGGACTCGATTCCACTAACAAATAAAGCTGCCAAATGTTGTTTTTAGTTTTTCAGGAAAATTACTTATACCTACTTCTTTTCAACAGTTTGTGTTTCCAGCCGTTTGGCACCAATATGACAAATGAATGAATCTTACATACATATAATCTCAATTGTTTGATTTGAATTATTTGACGTAGTTGAAGATTGTTTCATAAATTTAATGAAAATGTGTGTCTTATTTTTACATGTTACTCTTATTGCTGCTAAATGAAGTATCTGTAAACAGTGAACAAACGGTATGCATTCAGTAAAGTTCATTTCAATATGCCATTTTTGTCCAACATATCGACCCATGTGCTGCCGATAAACTATTATTTCCAGACAAATTTGAACGCTTTCTAAAGGAAAGATACACAACTCAAGTGCTCTCATCATAACTACTTTACGACTTCGGGAACTGGCTTTAAAGACGTTTGTTTCACTGCCCCGCCGTTTCATATTTCACTTGCTGGCATTTTATTGCTTAGTTTACCTTCAAAACTGAGCCAAGCAATAAACTAAGAAACTGGCGAGCCCATTCTTCATTTTGCTTGCTCCCCGTAGGCGGGTTCCCGCCGTAAGCAGTGGGTCACTGCAGCGTTGAATAAATTCCACCTACATTACGTAGCAAAACGCGGGCTCCATGTCTTTGCGCGGCTCCTGCTATTCATCATCGTTCCCGACGACCTCGACATCGTCGCCGTCTTTAGGTAATTGCCAGGCACAATCTCGATCGAATTCCCGGGGGTCAACGGGAAACGGTCCGTTATGCTAACATATGCATGATGATTATGATGGGTTGGTGTAGTTGGATGTTTGGAAATTTTCCACTTCCTTCCTTGTTGTTGCAAAAAGGAACGAACAGGGTAACAACACATGCGAGAATGAAACTGGTTTGCAATTCATCTTTCGGGTACGGGTGGACAAAAATGTGCGCACCCAACCCATTCCTTGTCCCTTTTTTGTATTATGGTCAACAGTCAAGGTACTTCATCATCATGCAAAGTAAGCTCTATATTGCTATTGTTGGCTGCCAACCCGTTCAACTGCCGCGCTGCGGTCCCTTAATTCACCACAACTATTCTTCACCCAGTGGTCATACAAAAAAACGCCAGATTCCTTCAGGACCGTTGCGTTGCAAATGCTGTGAAAGTACATGCCTTGCGCTGTTCTAGGTAAACCATTCAAATACGGGGTTCCCAAAGTAAAAATGCATGTGCTCATACAATTACACGCGCTCGCTCTGGCAACTGGTATGCTATACAATACTTTCAGCCTGCGCCTCTCAATTCCGAGAGCTCCAATCTACGATATCTTCTTGCACGGTACTACTTTAGCGTACTTTCGGAATAAGACGCTTTAATAGTATAGCGTGAACAAGAACACTACCATTTGACCACAACAACACAGCTTGTACCAAAACAATCACCACCGTTGCACCGAATCATCGGTTGATTTAGTAAGTACTAGCCACAACCTTTTATACTAACATGCTAGTTAAACATCACTGTAGCACCAACGAATTTGCAGCCCAAAATAATCCTGCAGGTCGTGTTGCAAAAGTTAATGAACTGTTCGATCAAAATTATCTGGATGGATCATTACATACAAAATAAATGTATTATTATGAACGTTTAGTACAGTACCTTTCTTATAATAGGTTCATTTTTACTGTGTTTTCGTTAAAGGAGGTTTTTGATTCATTTTGGTAAAAAAAATTATTATTAAATATATTAAGCATATACACTTATCAGACAATCAAACACAATTTGCTAAAAAATATTTCACCACGTACGCGAATGTCGTTGTTTTTAAACTAAACTAAACAGCGAGTCTACCCCACCCAATAACCTCTCGAAGCTTGTATGTTAATTTGAAATCGTAAACAGTACTTTTTATTAATTTCTTCCGAGAGCTTGGTAATTGTTTTGAATTATAGCCTGGCAGGTCTTTATTTATAAGCAGTATCCTCGCTGTGCTCCATAAGGACGTTTTTCAACTTAGCATATTGTTCACCGGCTGCTTGAAAGTGCATTTTCTGGTAGATGGTAATACCACCATTGCCAACATAACTCCATGACTTGGGCTAGACCATCGACACAGGTTCGGCTTCGGCACCTTTAAGTTGCTTACAATAACGGCAATGATAGAACGGTTCATCGTTCTCCGTTGAAAAGTGTTCGGCTGCTAGATGTATATCTGTGTATCCGCCCATTGCGATGTTCGCCACCATCGGCTCATTTTACATCCCTTTGAAACTGGCAATGCGGAAAGTTGAATAGGATATTGATTACTTCGTGCCCATCTTGATTAGGGCTGACGGATAAGGCTTTCGTCCGAGTAACAGAACCGAAACTAGCCAGCAGGATCGTTCGCATAGGAGAAACTTCTGACTCAATGAACTAATCAATATTTTACTCCTTTCGAGGATGCCCGCCGAGTGACATTTGCCCGCTAGCAATTGAATGCAGCATGGAACGGTACGTAACACAGCGGAACAAATACAACCGGTCGCAATCAACCCAACCCGGAAGGACGGTCGGATTGTGAGAAGGACGGGAAGGAGCATGAAAATGAGACCAATAATTCCTATTCTACAAAGCCAATCGTTTGTACCCGCCCGTCGAGCTCAAGGACGTGATGTGATAAGGAGCGAGAAACTGTCAGGACTGCTAGGGGAGGTATGTCCTGGCGATAGCGTTTGCGGCCCATTCATTCCATCCGCTGCTAATTGTAATTGCTAATGCTATGTAAATCAATTTTCAACATTCACACATGCCCCGATATTCGACTGCGCTTTTTGCATGCTCTCTACTACGGCAGAGAATATTGCACACATACACGTACATCAATGCACGGACGAATGGTCATAGAAGCCGTTCTGCACTCCATTCTCCACAGTCGTCAGACGGAAGCTATCAATGATTTAACCGTTTGCATAAATATTTGAACAGCTACTGTCAATAGGAATTCATAAATAATATCCATCACGAGCATCCATATCCTCGCGCCTTACCTTTCGCTGTTCCGTTCGCACGGCGCGATAGAAAATGGAAGCAAAGTGACAACCAATCAACAACAGGCTCGAGAGCGAAATCGTGTAGGATTCGAAATAGTGCACTCTCCCTCCCTGCGTTACTGCAGCCTTTCTGGATGCATTGTTTGTAAGCGTTAACAGTATTTTCAAATAGATGAAATTTTCATCGATGCTGTGATGGGACGAAATAGAATTGAACTGACACGAAGCATCGTTGCAACTGGCAGTTGTCGAACGAGCAGCGACCAATCCTACCAAGTTGTTATTTCGTGTGTGAAGAATGTATGTGTGAGTTTGTTGTACTTGCCCGTCTTGTATTTATCCTCCATTTCGATGTTCGGTACCGGTGGCACCGGATATAAGTGACGTTACGGCGATATACCCATATAAATATGAATTGTTCGGAACACATGCATCAAATGCACACAAATTCGGTCGATAGCCACGTGCAGCTGTTACCAGCTTTTTTTGTGTGTTAATTTATCTTTTTTTGCGCTTCAAAACAAGCAGAAAACTGCTGCCGCAGTATAATAAAATACACACGAGAAAAATAAAAAGGGAAACGCTCGACAACTATCATGCATTTCGGTTTGATTCCGCCATTTATCCGGATAAATAATTTAATATATGTTTTCTTTCCATCCGCCACCATAACAAGCACTCTTTCGGGGATTGTTTTTTACTCGTGCATTTCCCGACCATGCAGCACACCACGGCACAGCGTAAACGCGACGATTGCGATGTGCGCAACGTTGAAGCGACATTTGGTAAAATATGAGTTCCAATGATATATATCCAATTAAAATGGCTGTTGCACTCGTGGCAAAAGATGGACCCGGGCGAAGTGGCACATTATAGACAAATGCCTTTGCTGAACGCGAGTGTTTGTGAATAAATAAATGAAACGTGTCGATATACGAGAGCTAATAGGTAAGTTGATTTTTTGCGCACTTTTACTTCACCAATTTGATTTTGATTTCCAGAAACAAAATAAAATATCCTGCATCATTCTAAAAGTCATCAATATTTGCGTCGTTTCGCTGCAAATGCCGTTTTTTTTTTATCTACAACGAATATCAAGGCCGGTTTGTCTTCTCTTTTTGTATCATCTCTCGAGAATTATACTCTACTGCAGAGTAATTAGCTATTTTATAAATGAAATGCAAGTACTTACGTGATGCTACCACAATCTGCGGCACCTCAGCCAGAAGGAAAAGTGTGGCAATGATTGCCAGCAGTAAGGCCGCGGTCGAATTGACCACCAACAGCCCCATTTCCGATCGAGGAATTTCTGTACACTTTTTTCTCTCTCTCTTTTCGGTTTAGATGAAGGGACGGTTTGTCAAGAATTTTGAATATTGCAATGTAGACTAATATTGCGAAGCTTTTACGGGCGTGATTGCCGTTTTTTGCCTACTCTCTTCGAAAGAAAGTTGGATAATAATTGCAGATGATTGTAGTTTATGCTTCAATATCAGCCTTTACAAGGGTAAGCAATATTCATGAGGAATGAATGGAGAGAGAAAGAGAGAAAGAAAAAAATATAATGATTTAAGAAGAAGATGCAAGCAAAACACATGTTGCCAGGGATTCATGAAAATATACAAGAGAATAAATCATACTTTTAGCTTCATGCTCATACATATGTTACCTGTGAAAGGTGCCTGAACGACCTTCGCAAGTGTATTGAACCGTATCGAGCGTGTAAGCTGCTATTCCTGTTTTTCGGATTTCAGTCTCAGGAAAGAGTGGGATCTTTTCTAAATAGATCCTTTATGATATCGTTTCATGCAGCCATTGACTCGAGTAACGATTGAATTGTTGTTATTTAATGTATTGTTGCCTTATTCTACTTCTAGGTAATTAATGCTAGGTTCAAGGAAATGATGGGAGAAGGACAATTTGGGATACTAGGGAGCTATAACGAACGATTTTGACTTATGCGATAGATTCAGAAGTTGAGCCAAATCTCGCTAACAATAACTATTGCGTAACGGTCGACAACGATTCAACAAAAACACTACTTTTATCATTGTGTTGCCCAATCGCGCTCTGCCATCGACAAACGGAATAAATTAAACCTAATAACAGCTTCACACAATACCGATGCGGAACACTCGATTCAATCGGCGGTTACTTCAACCAACTTTTTTTCACTTCTCACTCATGCACTGATCACAAACACATTAACTTTTAACTCTTGTTGATCACCTTAGCAGCTCGTCTACAGGCTGCACTTTCATTTGGTGATTGCAGCTTCGATACCAAAAGACCGCCGATTCATAAATTTCGTGTCAGTGTAGACATCCAGTGCGTCGTTACACAACTGCGACAAATAATGATGAAAAGTGCACTCTGTTGCTACCAACATCACCATCTTTACATCACACACTAAGCATAGCCAATATATTCCTGGCAGGATGGCCTTTCAGATATGGCACACATTCGGTTACAGAAACAATGCGAAACAAGATATACACACTGATTTACGATGCTCTGTGGGTTCGAAGTACATCTGCTTGCTTTACGTTCACTAAAACCATGACACAGACACAAGCACTACATTGCAATAGATGGTGCTTTTTTGATTCACTCACTTTTCACCTTTCACTACAATTTAGCACGTTTTCATATGCGACTGCAAACAATAACCGTTCTTTAGCCACATTTCCAGCTAGCACATTTTGCTCTTTTACGCCATTACAGCCACCTTTGCATCGTGCAACCATTTTCAATATTTTGTGCTTCATTTTCCGTCGAATAACAGCAGCAGCCGCCGTGAGCAATGAATTGTTCGCTGCACTGCCACCATTACGCGGCCATTCATGCTCCGCGTGGTGTTGTCTCATTTATTATTCATCTTTTCATTTATTTGCATCCTTTGCAGCACGGCCGATGTCTTCTGTTTCGTTTGGCTCGGTCGTATTAATGCGTCACTTAGGATGAAAGGATGCCCGTGGCGACCCCGACCATGCGAAGGCTCTGCCGCATGATACGCGCTGTCTTCTATTTTATTTTCTAGCCCGGTTGCACTACGCAGACATGCGAGGTAAGTGCAATTTCCAGATACATACTCCCACAAGCAATACGATACCAGCACCAGTAACACGGTTTCACATGCCGCTGTTCGTTCGGAAAATGTCCAAAGAATACTGTACACCGTACGAGAGAACACCACTAGTCATGATGGAATCACTTTCACAGCATCGCACATTCTCGCTCGCGAGTGCAGGGTACGTGGCAGCTTAGTGAAGTTTGCTACCACTACGGGATTCCAGTCATAAATGACATTCTTTTTTTATGTTTTAGATCACGTTGTGGGACAGAAGCAGCCTTTTCCGTGTAAAATCACTAATTACACGCGAATTTCACGCACCGACACTGTATCTCCCATGAGTCGTTCGTTGCACCGTTGCTCGAATAGAAGCAGTAGAAGTGCAACAAACACATCTTGTAATATGGTGCCACTTAGTGTATGATATTCCTCGCATCGTTTACAATTCTTGCCGCTTCGTCAAAACGAACCGTTGTGATTTGACACGGCGTCGAAAGAAATAGAGCTTTCCTTGCTTCAACACACGCTCAATTTTTTTCATGTCAATACCAATTGCCACACCGATTGACGATTACGTTCGTTAACCAAACACTCTTTGTATGGAGCAGATTTTTTATACACTTTTTTAAAGATCACTCGCACTTAACATTTCTATTGCTTTTCTGGCTATAATGTAACGGCTAAAAATAAATTTGTACATTTAAGAAAATAAAGTTAGCACTGTCAATCCATCTTTTTGGTAACTGAAACACACATTCCATTACTGCTGATGCTGTTCTTTACTAGTTCTTTGCTAAACGTCAATATTTCGTGCCCGGTTTTCAATTATAGTTTAATTACCGAATGTCAACAAATATTGCTGAATAAGACTGTTTATGGGTTGACGAATACAGTGACACACACCACCTTTCACAGATTACAACCCAAATCTAATCGTGTATGATTTAACGCTGCAAAATCATAAGCTGGCCAGTAAACATCTGCAAATGCACAGGAAACAGTTTTCAATTCAGTTTAAGCGCCACACAAATTCACCAAGTATCCCTCGTTTACGGTTAAGACATACGACCAAAACACAACAAGCCGACCAAATAGCTATCGTTGAAATTCTTACATTACCAGTCTTTATGACCATCGCCATTTGGTGGCGCCATCAACCCATTTTTTGTTTGGTTTTTTGAGGTTGTGTTAGGTTCATAAATCCTTCGCTAAAAGACGCCTATACCAAACGAAACAGAACAAACGCCGACTAGACGTGGCGCATGCATTCATCTGCACCGAATGGCTACGTACCATTTACAATTTAACTAGCCCACTATCCATGTACCACAGTTGTCCATTTCAGAGCTGTGCAGCTTATACGACTGAATGGTTTCCATCTCAGACCGTTCAAAGCGGCTCCGTTGACTTCTAAGGCTGTGTTCGTTGTGATCAGAACTCTCCTCTCCGATCCTGCGGACAGGGTATACGAGTTACATAAAGTACGGTTCACTAGTGTCGTGCCACCATAACGGTACAAGATTTGCGGGTGAGTAAAATTGCTAGTTTTGGTTGAATTTTTTCTAAGGGATGGTTACTTTGGTGGGCTATACAAGACAGGAAAAAAAACCTCTTCCTACCAACCAGGAGCTTACAATTCAATGCTAGAGACAGTAACTATCGAAGCGCATTTTCAGCGTTCCAAGACAGCAGAAGGTGGAACAGCACGACAGCATTGTTTCCCGTTCACCAAGCAAACCTACTCTGTGCATAGCGTTAAGCGCAAATTTCCTTGGGAATGTCTCTTGAAGATTTTGCCCCTCATTGTTACACCCGTCCATACAAACCACCGATACCGACCCACCGAGGTATTCAGGAAATGAACTGTAACTATGCAACCGTGAACCAAATTTATCTTTCATGAATGAGAAGAGATATTTGCTTTATGAGCGTGATTACTCACGGATGAGTGGACAAATAATGAATAGTCTTACGACTGGTCAATGGTCACCGGAGGAAGTCCCCCAACGTGCGCTTCATACACATGCAGGACAAGTAATCTATTTTATTGTTCTTAAATTGATTTATGTACCATGCAGCGGATTTTGCAACCTTCATTCAGGTTCTGATTGCATGTTAGTAACACCATTACACTGAACGTTCTCATATTGTGTCTTGTCTTGCGCCATAAAATATGCACCCGAAACAAATCGATCTTTACCACCAGCTCCAGATATCAAGTTCTAAAATGCAGTTGATTTAAGCTTTAATATGTTGTACGTCGTTAGCTCCGCTGGTAATAGAAACATACATCAATATCTGCATCTTAGCTGACGCAAGAGATGAATTGAATCTGCGAGCAACAACTCTTGATCGATTGCTCGAGCCGCCTTATGGAATATTAAAACACTAGCAAATCCTTCAATCTGCAAAACTCTTGAGCAGACGGATGAAACAGTGGAGCCAGGCGGCCGGTTTGAGAAAACAAACGGTACAAAGCAAAGGTTTTACAAGCTTCCGAACCATCTTCCCCGATGCTTCAAGGCAATATTGCCCTTTTCATTCGATATCGATCCTAACCGCAGCTACTGATCAGCGGTAAGAAATCTCACAAACCATGGTAAGCGCGTCAAGCACAAACTGAGCGAGGAAATTATGTCATGCACAAATAACGATAAATTTCAATAAAGATAATCCGGATTATCGGTAAAGCAAAATGTTTTCGTAAACAGCTTCTTCCGCAATCGCTCACGGATACATCCATGTAACAACAACAGCAACAGCCACACAACCAGCTTCATGTTCTTCAGAGCATGCTTCTTTATCATGCTCGTTGCTACAATTGCGGCTTCTTGCGGTAAGGCGGAAAGGCTCAGCCCAACAATGTTTTCTCGTGAAATACTAATATCATATACGCTGCTTATACGTCAAGACAGGGATTTCCTTCGAGCATCAGTCGAGCTTCAGCGTCAGCCCCAAACCGAACCATGTAAAGTACGATTAGCTTTGTATGGCATACCTTGTAGCTCACACTCGTCACTGAGCCAATCAGATCCACATGTCAATACGCATCCATTCCCCATTCACGAAGACACCTCTACTTATCGGGTAGGATAGTAACCGATTTGCAGGTATTGATGAATTTACCCAACACTGCAGCATCGTCTTGCCAAGTGTACAAGGACGGCGGTTTTTGCTTTTTGTTTTCCTGAATTTCGTTCCACCGAGAAGTGTGTACCTTGGAACGGTCCTTCTCGGATCGATTTTCTGAGAACCCTCGTTTTGCTAATCGCCAATTCCTCAGCAAATGTACGATTCGATAGAATGTATCGCTGGTTTCTGGTTTTGCAATCGGATTATGGTTGCGGATTATGCTTTTTCCTATCAGATTCACACCTGAATGGTTTATGCTCACCATGGAAAGCACTTAACTTGATGCAAATTGCATCACCCGTTCATAGGAGACCCGGAATTATGTTATCATTTTAATGGAATGCTTTCATGTGTGGTGTTTTTCAATGCTTCTCTCTTTTCAATTGTAGATGCGGTTTTATAGCTCTTAATATGTCATTGTTGTTTACCTTAATCTTAATTCCGAAACAACTTTATCTTGTGTCATGTGCTATAGTTTAATAACAGTTTGTTTTAGCTATCTTGGGAGTGACTATCGTTTGAAAAAGCTTATTTTTGTGTTTTACCAAAGCCAGTGAATATAAGAAACATTGGATAGGTATCGAACCTAGTCTACGAACCAAACACACTTCGTAGTGAAAGGAGTCGGTGTCCATAAAAATCTCAACAAAAGATTAACTTTAATAGCATCCTTTGATTCGTTTGCGATACAACATTTTCATTCATTCACTCTTATATTGTTGCGATGATGAAAGCATTGCAAACAATCATAACCAAAGCTTTTTTCATGTTAGTTATTTAAAGAAAATCATGTGTCGAACTGATTAGATGTCAAATTATCGAACCATCTTTGACAAATTAAACGCCTGGCACGTTGCATTCACCAACGACACCAGATCCTACAATCGATGGTAAATCATTTTAACATAATTGCCACGTTATTTCGTACATTGCGGTGTTTAATTTTTCCCACAACAGAACACATTTTCCTCCACAATAGGCCGCAATACAACGAATGACATACCGCATAATTCCCAAAACATCGTCCCTCACCGACCCTGCTACCTGTACCACATGTGCTTTTCCCTCGCTGGCGTGTGATCTTTGGAATACGCTGTACAGAGTTTCATTCTCTTCTTCAGCACGTCTTGGAGGAAAATCTGAAGGTTCTTCATTCTCTTACTGCTTGTAAGCCACACACAGATACGCACAAACACATACTCATACACATTGACATGTTTCACGACATAAATGTGAATGCTTGGTTTGGATTTCCATCTCTGCTTGGTTGGCGTTCACGCCGTTGCCCGTAGGGACCAGTAGCTTTGGAGTTTCAATTTAACCTCCAAAGCCTCTATCGTTCATCGGGGTCGGAAGCGATGGAAGTTTTGTGCTTTAAGAACATCCTTTCCACCTTTCTGCTCAGAGTACGACGCTGCGCTTCTTTATGGCTTAGTTGTGTGCTACACGGTGGTTGTGCACATTCTTGCTTTGAATCGGTAGCCGTTTTTTTATACACAACACGCTCTGCAGTGTTCTTCTTAAACGCGCGCGCATTTCTGAGGAAAAAGCGATAAATAATACAGTTACTGACGTTTATCTTTCTACTTCCCCGTCAGGGAATTGCTCCCGACGTGAGGGGAGCCGGTTTATGTTTGAGCATTTTTACTTCATTCCAATGACACCAGCCGAGCGGACCTTCATGTTGGTCGGATGGATGCGTTCAAGATGCTGGTTTACTCGAAAAAAAAGGGACAACAGACCCTGTGCCTCCCGACTCTCTCCACGAATACAGAATAAAAATACGCATCCTTAATCCCTTGAATGCTGACGTTTGCTACTCACGCTGATGCTTGCCTTGTTCGTTCTTGTAGTCTAAATTCCATCAATAAGCACTGTACCACACTTGAAGGTACCGTTTTTGTCCGTTCTAACACAACAAGAGCAAACAGGAAGGACAATAACAAACGGAGCCTCTAGACAGGAGCAGTAATCACGCAAACGGAAGATGGAAGAGGCTCTTGAGGACAAATCAAAAGCCAACGCCTGTTCTTAGAAGGCAAGACGAGCGCTGCCAGTGAAAGGAGTGGCGGTGTACCTGGTAGCTTTTCACCGCCCAGGCATGACGGACCAAAGTGTATTTGGGAGCGAGGCTCACATTAGCTGGATGAAAACCCGTGTGATTCTAAAGGACAACAAGCACCCGGCAGATCCATGTATACAAAAGGCATGTCTTCGCCCAAAAACAAGGCCATCCGAAAGATAGGGTGGTGGTTGCTTTCGGTGAAAATTTTACGCAAAAAGGTCATTCTTCTGCCACTGCCGCTGGTTCTGTTTTGTTTGACACATTCCACGGTACTCGAAGCCCGTACTGGAGCCGGCGCACTGACACGCGGGAGCAACTTCACACAGGAGCAGGCGGTGGCTGTGCGGGTGACGCAGAATGATGACGTTTGGGTTCGGGGTCTCCGCATCGAGCCACCGGAGACCAAGAACCAGAGAGCTAACCAGACAGGATTGGCCGATGGGTATGATTGCTTTGCCTGGGTAAAAAACGGATGCCGCAAAAGGTAATTGGTGAGATACGTTCTCGGCATATTTGCTTTATTTTCTTATTTCCCCAAGCTTGAATACGGAACGAACGAATGATTCCATGCGCCTGTCTTGTATTCACTTCGAAATACTAGGAGGGTGGACGCTTGCGAATCAAGACGATTTTTGCCACCTCGAGCTTTTCCCTAGCCTGAGGACTGTTGCCGTTGCCTTTTGTGCAGATTTTATGCAAATGATTTTTAAGTTAGTGTTTATTTCTAGCTTTCGTTCAAATAACAATGGGTATCCCCGTGCTGTGATGAAAAGGGTGCTAAATGCTTTTGAATAAAAATACTACTGCTTTTTCAACCTTGAAGTCAAATGCAAACGCTCAAACGCAGAAAGATTTAAAATGCCGTACATAAGAATTGAAAGGAATGAAAAAAATCCATTAAGACATGCAGCGAACATCATTGATAGCACACGGAGAGCCGTAAAGGTTTCGTTAACAAAGCCATCTGTCCTTCGCACTCAACGTTGCGAATAACGCAATTTTCCATAAGGTACATAAAATGCACGCGATAATATCATTCCACAGAACTCCCACGGGACACAGAATTGCCATCAAATCTTTCGCACCTGATGAAATACGCAGAATACGGTAAAAAAAATGTCAGGATTCTGAAGATAGCAGAAAGTTGAAGTATATTTTTCCCCCTGCCAAAAAAACCGGCTGTATGTCTCTTTTTTGCTGTCTCGCAAATGAAACTGATGACATCTGAAGTGCCCGGCACTGTTTAGGTGCGATAGTCATGTGTTGCCATGTCTCGGCACCTTCCTAACCAATCCATGCCAAGACAGCGTGCATCTCCCGATTGAGAAAAGCATCTCACGTAGGCTCAAGAAGCACTCCACTTGTAACCGTTAAGACGGAACGCGGCGGACGGAAAGCGTAACGAAGATTCTGTTGCTTTTTAATTTTCTTCAAACATTGCATAATCAAAGGTGACAGGAAATCGTTTTTTCTGTCTCTCGTCTGGTGCTCTCGCTTTCTCTATCTTTCTCTTGCTGTATACGTTGTATCGCCATTTCCCCATCGCCCAAGATTACACCTTCAGTGTTCTGCAATATAGATAGATCACCAGTGGTGTACCCTGCTAGAGAAGCTATTATTTTTTCCACGCTCTATATGTCTCCGCCTTGGACCTGACAGTAGACAAGCGTAGGTACAGTGTCATTGCCAACTGTTTGTAGAATCGACATAAAAAAGCACCCCACGACGGCGTCAGAAGAGGAGGTGTTTTGCCTTCACCACACACCACCAACAGGCAACAAGCAGCAGTGCCATCGGCATCTCGGCACAGTTCCCAAAGACCAGAAACATAGAATCCGGGGACAGGTGAATGTAGAAGAAAAACATACGCCACTTCTGGGAAAACACCGAGAATGGGAGTTAAATTTATGCCACTCGACTCTGCTTCCCATCGTGCGCCTGGCAAACATTTAAAGCACTCGCACACTCGCGCGCGCGCTCACTTGAACGAAGTTCATGCGGAAAGCGTAATGCTTGCGTTTAATGCTCGAAGAAATATTTTCCCAGAACATTTCACCTCATCTGCAACGCTTGCCTAATTCTGTTTTCTGGATATTGAACGACGTATCCAGATGAAGTATGAAGGCAGGAGGTGCGTTTGTTAGCTTTAAATAAAGAAAATCAATTTACGATTTGTTCACCAACACCAATATTGACGCGTTCTTCGTATTTTTTTAAACTCTCGGCCTGACATAGATACGGCGGGAGCTGCCTATAAACGGAGGAAACAAACTTTGTCGATGGTAGGATGAAACAAGAAATTATACCGAATACACCCAACTGGAACTTCTGTTTGGTTTCAGCAATGTGATTCATCTTACGTCTGCACAATGTACAGCATTAGAAAGTGGATAAAAAGTAATTCCGAGTTTGTTTGTCTATCAACTTATTTCATGTTCTGCATAAGCTGTAATTAATATGCAATCAATATTTTAATGCTCCATCCAGTGCGCAAAATAATTGAACTAGGTATATTAGAACCTTCGTTCCAACAGGTGCAGAGTAATTGAAGAAAACTGTGTTACTGATTTTGCCTGGAAATAGAATGTTGTAGCGTATTACTCGTTTCGGTTACAACTATTAGGCGCTTATTCCTTTTTTCGATTCCTTCTTCAACCTTTCCCATTGATATACGTCATTGGCCACTCAGTCTCCTCTCAACCATTTCCTCGAAGGAAATGGATGGTTCAATATTAAATACAGCTCTATAAACCGGTACACCGATATGCGATACATCGTACGAAGCAAGGCACTTCAATAGCTTCCTGCCTTCCGCCGAAGAGTTGAGCGATGCTGCTTCCTGGAATGACAATTTTTGATTGGGTTGGGCATGATGTGCCATTTGTGGATGATGGACAGGTATAAATTACGAGCCAACTCAGGTATTCTTAATGTTATTCTCTAGCAACTTCTTCCTTGACCCCAATCGAAACGAGAGGAAACGTCCGGATGAGCGAATTTCGCAAATAAAATTTCAAACACATCACAATCAAAATCTGCCGGTACTGAGCGAATGACGGCTTCTTCGTGGAAATCACCAATTCAGAAAGATGCGGTTGGTTTTTATATCCAAACGTAAACATAGAACAGGGCTATGCGTTTAATGCAGTGATGTAAAACGTTAGTACTATTCAATAAACCTGAGGCACCTTTTGTATGAGCACTGTATGAGCAGTAAAAACACGGCAGTCACACCACCAAAAGGGCTAGATCACATTAACTGTCACATTGCATTTACCATCATTGCGAAAAGATGCCGGCACCAACATACACAGAATGCTCCCATTTCCAGAGCTACCTACTTCCTTCTACGTACACATTTCACAATGTTCCATTGTAAGCGTTACTGCCACCATTGCCAATCTTATCAAAAATAACCGCCCACATCGGTATCATCATCATCATCATCATCAGAATCGTCATCTTTGAACAACATAAACATCCATCTCGATTAGTGTTTGAACAATTCCAGGTAACCTACTGTAGAGAAGTGAACGAGAATTCAGGTGCTACGTGCTTGTTGAATTGCCGAGATTGTGAGCTTTTCAACTTCGAAGAAATGACATCATGGCTGGTGGAGCATACGCACTGGGAGATGTACATGCATGTTGGAAGTTTCGGACATGCTCAAACGATTCCACAAGTGCTGCTACTCCTTGAAAGCCAACCCGACCAAAAGAGGACTGGTCTGATGAACTTGCCGTTGCCATAGTAGCGTAGTTGACGAATTTCGTCACCAACAGTCAGCTATGATAAGCTGGCTTGAATTTCTAAGAATAAATTCAGCTCACCCTGGCAGAAATGACTGTAAAAGTGTTCGTTTTTCACAGTCAACATGATTTGTGAACCAAAAAAAAAGCCACACGGTGTTGGTCTCGGTAGCTTGAAGTGAAGTGTGTTTTTTGTGCTTTTGTGAAAATGCACCGAAACCAAGCCACTTGAAAATTGTAAATCCTTTTCGCAAGCTAAGCCCAGCTTGGACGGGTCAGTTGCTGTGGTGACTGGAATGCTCTCTTCAATCATTGCGCGTACCAAACCCCATTGTTCTTTAGGTAATTGAGCACCGCAGGGTTAGGTCCATCAGCGAAATACGTTTTTCGATTCGCGTAGCATGGAAGTATATGAGAAAACTCGTACCATTGCTATTTTACCTTGTTTATTTTTGGTTTTGGTGTTTTAATGGATACTATTATGACCTATCGCGATGGTATACAGCGTAACAGAGCTTTTTTGTAGTTCATAACCAATGCGAAACACCATGTCACTATCTTTACGTACGGGCTTTTGTTACAACGGTAATGCACACATCCTCATCGACAAGATTGGAAAACTGTTATTACCTTACCGTTCTACAAAGTCACCTCCTTCCCTTCCCCACATCCACCGTACTCCTAGCTGTTCTCTTTTGAAACAGGCTGTGAGCAATTGTTCGTTTAGATTTTTTGTATCCGTTTCCAGTCCTATGCCTTTAAGCGTTATCCGACGCTGAACAATTCTCGACAAAGCAGCAACACGTTGACTTGACTAGGGATCATTGCAACTTTGGTGTACGCCCGCGTGGATGACAATCGTATGCAACATTCCTAATACTGCTGCCCGCTGGGACAACAATGTGTCACTATGTGTGCTTTTCCCGGAATTTCTTTCAGCGATATCTCTGGTGCATAAACCCTAACCTCAACTACGCAACTGTATCTCCTTCGCAGCTTGTGAAATATACTGAAACATTGAAAAAACTTAGTCCAACTTAGCGGGATAGCATTTTTTCTACAGATCCAATTATTCCAACGGATCAGCATTGGTTGGCATTCGGGCATTTTCATTTTTCCTACCGGTACGTTCACAAAAACACATTGTACAACTACACACTGACACGCACATCAACTTCACAAATTCACGAGTGCTGCTTACAAATGGGTTAATACCAACGGAATTTCCTTTCCTATTGGCAACTGTGTAGATCCGAAACCAAATAGTGGAAAATCAAGCGAAGGTTTCAGGTTTCCTAACCACAACTATGATGACTGCACTAGCAGAAGTATGCACAATCAACCTACTTTTCAAACACATTGCAACATCCGCAGCGCTCATAGAGCGTAATTCTTCTTCTCTTACTCAAACGTATGTAAGGCTCATCACCGGCTATATCACAGGCGATGCTGCATGCTGTAGGAACAAATCTTCACTTTGAAACTTTCATACCGACAGCATAAAAAATGCGTCAAAATCATCATCACACAGGGAACGGTCGGGCAGCACATAAATGAGTGAAAAAAAAAACTCACACACAGGCGGTTTCAATTGGATCGGAAACAAAATTCACAGTCCAAAACCACCAATCTAAGTTTCAGCCAACCGACATCACTTCAGTTTCGCGCGTACGGTGTGGATGATTTCACGTAGGGTTTTGTTATTCCTTTTGCTGAATGAAACAATTACAGCCACGAAAGGGACAGCACAAGTGCAACGCAAAACAACGGGTCTTTAACTGGGAGAAAAAAAAAACACTCACACACACACACACACATACACACACACTCACAAATATGTATCACACCTACACCAACAAAAAATGAAGCCAATACACTATCTGCACGCAACGTGTTTCATGTATGGTCGGGCCGAATATTGCGTGTGCCGAGGTCGATTCTTTTCGCGAACCGACGTTTGGAGCGTGTTACACACAGGCTAGGATGGTGCTTACGGTATGCCTAGCGCGCGATCACTGAGAGTCATCGGCCTTCTCCTGCATGCAGGATGCGTCCGAAGTCGTGACGGTGGTTACCATACAGGTGATTTTGGTTGGTCGGGTCCACTTCGTTACCCGCATGGGTGCCAGCCAGCACCAGGAACTCAGCACAAATGAATTCCCACTCATCAGAGAGTGTAAACTAGCCCGTTTCGTTTGGTATTGTTTTTGGAATAACAGTTTTCTAGCGCTGCTTCATATGCCCAGGCCTTCAAATGTTTTGGATGCACATCTCGAATCGATCGAACTATTATGATGCATCATGGAGGCGCCTGGTGCTTCAATTACCTTTGCAAGGCAACATTATGGAAAGGATTTTTTTTCTTTCCTTGCTTTATTGTGCGTAAAAGTGGATCAAAAGCAAAATGGTTGTGCTATACATTTTTAATCATTCAGAGAATTATCTACTTTTGATGTGCAGATCGTTCCCCCCCTCTCTCCATCTCCCTTCCTCGCTCTGCCCTTTAGCATGGAGACTGTACTTCGGATGAATTTTTAAAGCGTTTCTAAATTGAAACCTAACAAAATCAATCGCATTTTTCCGTCGCAAAACTTTTCCTCGTGCGTTTTGTTCTTATGCCGAGCACAAAATTATGCGAGAAATTTCACTGCTTTCGGTAAGCAAACTTTTGAACAAGTTTACATCGGTCTCCCGTACTAACTACTGCTGGCCGTAATGCTAATTGCTAATGCTTCCATCCCATCATCTCCACAGTCAAACAAATCATATCATCTGGATGAAATATTTCTTCTTAATCAACGCGATACAGCATCATCATTACGTTCCTCGTGCTTCCAATACTGTCTGCAAGCTTCATCTTGCAGCGCGGCCTATATAAGCACCGAACGACCAAAATACCATATAATGGCGAGTATTCGAAGCATGGTGGTGGTGTTTTGGTATGCCTTCTGATCCCTACACTTCGCTCCTCGGACTCTCCATCGACCCGGTGCTAATTGAAAACTTTCACATTGAATTATTTAAAATATATTCTCGGGCCGGACAGAATGTAGACGTCACGAAGCTTGGTAACGGCAGCCATGGGGCATGCACGTTACCGCATCCATGCTGCCTCATCCATGGATGGTGAAATATTTCTCTTCTCTCATTCTCTCTCTCTTTGTCTCTCTCTCTCTGTCTCTCTCTCCCTCTATTTCTCTTGCTTTCCGGCCGTTGCATGACAAAATGTTGACGAGATCTCAGGCACTCATCAAATAAGACCATTCCAGCCTCAGTGTCCTGTTGAGTGACGTAAAATTCATCCATCTGTGTGGAGAAGCATGCGCATACGAACATCCTGGGAACGAATATCACCATCAAAACGAGCCGGTCGCTTTGCACGACCAACGAGCTCGGCTCAGGACTCGACCTCATTCGGTCATGAGCACCCTTCAGGTTTTTTCACGCGATGCTTCCTTCCATAAGCAGACGGATCGGCTGAACGCTCCCGCGTTCAAGCATTTCTGTGACAACCGTGAGAATATGCCTCAGCTACTAGCGTCGATTGCTACGAGCTGTCAGTCTTATCGCCACAATCACGATGACAGGAGCCATGTGCGTAACCAAGGCTGCCTCGCGTTCGTACAAAATACGCGCAACTGTTTCTTTCGAAAGCTTGCGTCCCAGTGTTGGCAGACAGGACAGGTTCGTCAGGTCGTTCGCGCGGGACCGTTTCAGTTTCTGGTGTGTGGTTATGGTAAATATATTGAAATAGCTTCAAAAACTTTCTAGTTTTTTCACGTTCAATATGTAAAATCAAGTAAAAAAGTGAAGTTCTGTGATACATTTTTATGCTATTCTAAACACATGTGGATTATTCTTTAAAAACAACTATTGTAATAATTGATCGGTATAAACAATAAAGCGAGTGAGCTTCTTTCAACGAAACTAAACAAATTGTTTCTACATCAACGCTAGTTTACACTGCCAAACCTATGAAGAGCGAGCATTCTTTCGGGAGGAGAAACAGCGGCAAAATACTACCGTATACTAAATTTACTCTTACCTTGCTCAATTTTTCTCGGTACTTTTTGTATCAGTTTCCGTGGATGAGTGTTTCTTTGCGAATTGTTTCAGTGTTGGATAAAACATATTTACAACACTTTACACGCGGCAACTAGTGTTCAAAAATAATGTTAATAACAGTGGGGAAATAACTACATTGTGAAAGTGAACCGGAAAAAAATCATGTTAGGTTCAACAGCAAGTGTATCAACAGCAAAACAGAGCGCACATTGTTCATTTGTTCATTGATTTAATAACTCGTACGCCGTAAAGGCTTACCGAGAGGAATCTAATTGTAAAACGATAGCTGATAATTGCTAAAATTTGACCCCCTGTACACTGTAACAAGAAGCGGCTATCTAGCTATATTACTTAATAATAAGTCTCGTAAGCCTGTATAACCTAGCATGAGTGCTTATTAATCGTTAAATAGAAGAAGAAGGCTGTGTACTGTACATTTTATACATGGACTATTACTGTGATTCATTATAGAATATAAAAAGATCCAGACAAACTGCATAGCATTAATATACTTCAGCAATTTAGCTCAAATGGACTCACGATAATATTACAGCTTTATTCGTTTGTTGACAGCATGAATAGGGTCAGTGTTGCTGTTGTTGGTGTTGATGTATTTCTAATTACCTGGCCAGTTCAAGATACGAGACACTTGACCTAAACGTTTCACTCTTTCTGTGACATCCAAATCAACAATATGGAATTTTCTACGAGGCATCTGCCCGAATCACACCATTCTCTCGGTACATTTCGTACAATACCTCGTTGACGCCGAAAGTATCGAATGTCAGCCTAGCAGCAGCGTAAGCATTTGCATGCCAGTAGGGCACCCGAGAAAAGACAATTGATACGTGATTGAAAGGCTAAGTGATAAGAGTTTGATTTTTAATTGAAATTCCAACACTCGTCAATCCAACGACAACTGCCATTTGATGAGCAAAGTGAAAAGCAACACGATCCAATGAAAGAACTGACGTATGGGGGGGGGGGGGGCTTGATGCAACAACAGCGACGACATAAGTGTACTGGTGGTCAGAAGGGTAACGCTTCACGACGTGAAAGAGACCCGTGCATTTGGCTTTTTGTGCATTCTAGTCCAACAAGCTCCAAATAGATGTTCTATGACATGGCCTACGAACATAATTGTGTGCCAGTCCCGTTTGCTGACGAATGATAGAGAAGCACACCTACCATGGACAGGTGGCTGAGAACGAAAGAGACCAATAACAACGAGAAAGAACCAACCTAGAATAAAAAAACGAGCAAGCAAAAACACCGAAGCACTCATACAACAGCATATACGTTCTTGCGACCAGACAGCGTATGGTGCTATCAAAGCAGGTGGCTGACATTTGAGGTGTTGCTGCTGTTGTTTGTCTGGACGGGAGTTTGACGCGTTCGAAAATCAGTTGAACACCAGCTGAATCAATGCTGGGATTCTCCTGCTGCAGGACAATTTCCCATGTATCAACAGCAAGACAGAGTGCACATTGTAAAACGATGCATTGCAACGATGAAGGTTGCCATGTGAATGTTTTGTTTGCGTAGCAATCTTCCCGTTCACCAGACCATAAAGTGTTAGCCCTTAGAACAGTGCAATTGCTTAACAGAATCGTTTTAATACTGTTTTAATATTTTTGAGATGTTATATGTAACATCAAACACAAAATTCGGTAAGTAATGTATTTCAGTAATATATTTAAAAGACACGGCACAATTGTATTTTTTTTCTTTTTTTATTCAAACACACCTGAGATATTTTTAAAAACTAAACATTATTTTTAACTAAAATGAAAAAAAAGAACTGTTTAAGCGTCTGTATTTCATCATTTGTCATATAACATTAGAATGAACTTGTTTTTTTTTCTTTCTCTCAGTACTATTCGTCCATCCCTGTATCTTCCTTATATAAAAACACACTACCACATAATGTGATGAATATTTATAAAAGCTCCGTTCCATACAGACCTCAGACAAAAGTTCCACTTAGAATATACAGATGTCCACAGAATTTAATTCAATTGTAGTGTATTATTCTAAAAATATTTTTCTTTATCTGTATTCATGCCATCAAACCTGTGACTTGGTTGGCCAGGAGTAAAAAAAAACTACCCCCCATTAAAGGAAATTTGCTTGTTAATTGAAACTACTTCGCCTTTCGTTCAACTCCCGCTCTATCTATTCTCTCACCACGCAACTCGACTAATGTCTTGAGCTAAAATTAGAGTCAAAGGACTCGATACTACCCCCCACATACTACTTTTTGATGCCCAACAGGACCATACACTCGCTTTGTTGTTGTTACCCTGCACGGGTCGAAGCTCATAAAACGCACCTAAGCTCGTACGGTCACCACAGGCACTCGAGCAGCCACAGTTCTGTTTTCCGGTACCCGCATCTACAGATCGCCTAGCATGCACATTCATCATTTTTCTCCGTTATTATGCCTTGCTTCGCTTAGTATACGTCCTCGTTTGCCTCATTTATCTCACAACATACTGCTTTCCCGGCCCGGTGACTTCTGCTTTTACCACACTTTGAAGCCGCCAACCATACAAGTCGTGCGGTACTAGGCGTCTCCATTGCATTCAGGTAGTCGTCTGTGGTGCACCTTTAACGTACGGAATGATGGCAATACTTTTTTTTTGCTGTACCATTGCAACTTCACAGGTTCGCAGCACTATAAAAGAGGGAGGTTTTTCACTTCTTTCTGGCGATTCCTATCTCTTCTTACCTTAGGCATGGGACACATGGTTGCCCTACCATGCCATCGCTCCTGTCGATGGCTTTTCGTGTGTATTCTCAAAGAACCCACGTTTTTGCCTCACTAACTTGGTGCATATGCGAATGCTTGTTCTCATTTGTTGTGCCGGTGTTTGTTCACTTTTATTGCTCGGTCCACCTATTGTCTAGGTTCAGTTTACTGTTTGGCTATCCTCCTGTCACCGTTGCCTTCCATTCGTTCGTCATATTTATTCCACGAATTTCCCTTGCGTATTATCCAAACAGCTCTATGGTCCACCTTTGAATTATATCGAGCTTTTATATCCCCATCAAGACGCCTCAGGCAGTTCAAAAAGCACCATACTACGTCTGCTAGGATACCAGTTTCGGTAATATTCCATTGTTTTGCATGAATCGAAATGTTCGCTCCGACACCGAGCAGCTCAGCAGCCTTGCCATCATAGCGTCGAGCTATGGGTACCAAACAGACCACTGGTCCTATTGTCTGCATCTTTCCCAACCGGTGTAGTATACGACCAGAGAATGATTGGACATATTTTCCTGCGGCAACTAAAAAATCTAATTAATTTGGCCGTTGCATCTCAATAAAGCTACCATACCATCGGAATCGTCGGAAACGCTGCGTTACACAATAGAGTGAAATGCATTTTGTATAGATTTTTTAAAGCCCTACACTTCTGTATAATTCAGTGATAGTACAATACTATATAATATACGTAATATAGAAGTATGATATGTTTCTGTAAAGCCAATCGATTTATAATAGAACAAATAATTTGTTTAATTCTACTAATTCTTTTATCATGTTTACAACAATATCTGAGTTTTAACTTGTATTTACGTTGAATTACTATGCATTTACGTGTTTTAGGACTCTATAGTTTTTGTTCTTCAAATAGCAATATGCTCTTCAAATAGCAAAATTTATCAATTGAAAGGTAGTAAAATAACAAAGCATTGCTTCATTTATTAATTAACTTTTTTGAATATTTGTTCAGTAACATGATATAAAAACAAACAGCATATTGAACATTGAAATAATATACAACATTATGTACAGCATCATTGGAGTTTTTTTCTATTTAACGCCTATACAGGCTTTTCTCGTACGACGAAACTGTACGACGCTACCGCCTCCAAAATTTGGAAATTAATCATTTGATTTGATTTGATTTAGCACTGACGAACCAATGTGACACTTCAAATGCTTCACCGATGTGACATATGCTTCATAAGCTGTCTCGATATTTCAAATAAATATACGTTTAACACTAGTGCCATCTCTATAATAAATCGCTTACTACTTTGACACAAACAAGAAACTGCTACACTTCCTTTATGTTTTCCTCCTCAAATTCTAACGTGCAATATTTTGAATGTAAATAAAGCATATAAAATGACTAGCTGACCCGGAAACCTTAATGATGTCCAAAACACTAAAATAGTCCATATTTGATCTTTGCTTTGTTACTAGAGATATTTGTATTTAACTTTAACTTACAGCAATTGAGATACGATACGTTTCAGTTATACAGCCAGTTAGGCCGTTCTTACGACAATAAAGAAAAAAAGGTTCTAAGATAATAAAGATAAATAAGTAATAGCTTCTCTAGAATAACATTTTTTCTATTAAAAACATCAATTTTTCCGTTTTACCATTCTACCAATATATTATGGTTCGGATCTTATATCTGTAATATTTAGTGCTTATAGTGATAGTAGAAACCTGAATAATTGTAAAAACAGGGTGGCAACATAGAAGTGATAATGGTACTCAAGTCCCCCTTTATCGTATTTATGAATAAATTTTGACCAATTGTCTTGTTTACTATTTTTTCGAAATAAATACAGCTAATTTTTAGTTCAGCTCACAACAATATTGACATTAAAACATATAATAGGCGTTATCAGATCTCGGCTGTCAGATTATGAAAACGCACGATGGTCACAATATATTTTTTCGGACGAAAGCTGCATGCTGTAATTTGACAAGTAATTTGACAGAAGAAATACACTTAATTTTAAAATTGTAACACTAGTTTTTCAGGAACCAATTAGTCACTGAAAGCTAAGCCCACAAGTGGGTACAGGCAGGCCTTGACCGACATCGGTTGTTGAGCCAAAGAAGAAGAAGAACTAACCAGCTCTATAAAGATAGCATAGTTTACTACAACCAATATTGATTCTTTCGCCACTTTTAGTACGTTTATCAAAGTGTATTTGTCTGTTTTAGTACAAGAAAAACATTTAAACTCCTTCTACAAAGGAAAACATAATTTCGCCACATTAATTTGTGTTTGTTTTTGAGCGTAAAAAATTCAAAAGGACAAATTCTTTAGGGATTGCACTAGTTACCAATGGTATTATATTATTTGGCAGATGATGAATCATCAAAACTCATTCTATAAATCTAGAAATCTACAATTTCTCAGCAAAACCAATCTGAGAGCATGCAAAATTACTACCAAAAAGGTTTGCAAGTGATAGCGGGACAAGCTGACCCTGGCAAGAGCAACTATCAGCTTAACAAAAACAGCGAGTATACAACATAAATAAAGGACGAACCACATTAGCAAATGTATCTCCATTACCCACACCATAGCTTAAGAGATTTTCATAGCTCTCTTTCCTATGCACTAACTGCCCTACCCATCCTTGGTTCCTTGTACAATGTTTTACCAGCGAAAGGCAAAGCTTTTGTATTGAAACATCAGCACCGAGCACTACCAACTTTGCTTGAGGCTGTAAAGTTTTGCTCCCCAACGTGTCGCAGGCAACCTGACAATGCTGCTAAAGCTCAAACTACTGGGATTTCACTCACATGTACCTCAATTTTGCCAATGGTGATGATAAATGTTTCAGTTTTAGAACATAAACAAGTTTTAAGACATTAAACACACCTTCCAAATGTTTTTGAGAAAAGTCAACACAAGGAAGATTACACATGTTTGATGTTTACTTCTTCAAACATAGAAAAAATGCAACGTTCAATGCTACACAATGAAATAAGGTGCTTTGTAAAATTTTGTAATTTAATGTTTCAATTAATTCTGTTTCACTCAGCTTTACTGCACTTTTGTTAGTGCAATTTTGTTGCGTTTTATTTGTTAAATTCTTATCAGTTACTTGTTACATTACACTGAATATTCTCCAAAACTAGCATTCGAAATATTATGTTCAGCACTTACACATTCACGAAACAAAACACAACCAAAAACATAACAGCTTTATGATAATTGCAAGAAGTGTATGATATGTAATATATGTAAAAAATATCAAATTATGTATGACCATTATTATTTCAAACTAATTGAATTTAGTACATTGTTTGTAACGTTTATTCCCATACGGTTGCGACTGGCGCCATTCAATTGTGATCCATACACAATTCTTCACACATAACATGTTTTGCTATAAACCAAACCGCGTAGCAGCACCAAAATTTGCAAACTTTAAAACCAATTTTAGAAACGTCTGTTCAACACCATCTGTTACGGTTTAGAATCATTAACTCGTATGGCATCCAATTTTCTAAATGAGTATACTCTTCAGTTCATTTCATACGCCTCGCAGCCGCGTAGCCCCATGACGTATTATTGAGCGAGTCGAAGGCGAGCACATGATCCAAATTGCTAAGTACCCGCATCCTACTGTTGACTTCCGATGTTCTGAAACATTGAAATCTAACTTCCTATCATTTCACTTCAACCGCACATCCAAATTCATTTTCTGGCACACCTGCGTACGAACCGAATTATTCCATTCCCATCATCCACACCATCCGTCGACACTGGGAAACCGTGGGGAAGCATTTGCAATCATACAGCTGAATAGGACGCTAAAAGTGAAACAGTTTTCACTGCACTCTACTGACGGCAGCGCGATATCAGCACCCATTAGGTGTCGACTAAATCGACTTCCGTGACTGGAATGTGATTATTTTTGGGAATCATAAACCATACCAACGGGCCCGATCATTGCACACCTGTCACCGAGAACGAGCATAGCACATAGACTGTGATTTGTCCGGTAAAATCTACGTGTAGCTATTGCGTCGGCCCAATGATTTCTATCACTTCTACAAGAAAGGTTTGGAAACTAACGTTGGTTCGCCTAATTTAAGACAATTTTATGACTAGCAGCTTTCCTTCTAAAAGGGTTCACATCGTTTGTGAAGTAAATGAAGTGAATAATTCTGAACTGCAATACGGAGCACTTCCAGTTTGCAAAAGATGGACGAAGCGTTTGGATTCTCATGCACGTGCAGCTTGCTCACACGATTGGTACCAAAAGAGCACGACTCACTAAAGCTCAGCCAGCACTGAAACGTATATGAGAAGTAGACGTGCGTTTTTCAGGGAAAACGGTATTAATGCTTATTGCACCTGTATGAAAGTGTGTTGCCGCTTGTTCTTCTGAGTCTCGTACGTGTGCGATACACTATTGTCGGTAGTCGGATAATAATCTTTTCTTCAAATAATCGTCGCATTGCCTTGCCAGCAATATACTGATTTAGGAAACGATGGGGTAATATGGCCAACGCATACTTGCAATTTTTCATACAATCTTATAGTAATAAGCATTTATTGCAGCATTTAATTAAACTGTTTTGGGTTTTATATGTTTTCAATTAATACATGTTTTAAACTGTGTTGTGTGATACTTGTGTGTTAGAAATATTTTGTTTCCTCAGAATAATTTACTAATACATGAGCTGCGATTGAAATTACCCTACGATTGCTGAAATAATCTAGGGTCGATCTCGTGATACAATCGTCAGCTCGTACGACTTAATAACATGCCCGTCATGGGTTCAAGCCCCAAATGGACCATTTTCCCATACATAGGACTGATTATGCTGCTATGATTAATAAAAAAGCCACTGAAAGCCAAGCCTACTAGTGTGGGTTATGCAGGCCTTGGCCGACATCGGTTGCTGTGCCACAAAAGAAAAGGATATGAACATAATTTCAGCCGGCAAGTGTTCAGTATTTTAGTTAAGAAACGCCCCACTTCCCATCCATTTTAAACACATACTGGGGCCCTTTCCGTTTGAAGTTCGTAGGCTGAAATTTCAGCCTGTCAGCTGTTTGCATTGTATAGCAGTTTTCGAGCAGCTATCTAAGTGAGTATAATATACAGGGAAGGTGTATGAATTCATAAGACTGATTTTTATCGCTTCTGCTTCTGAATGAAGATTTTAAGAATGTTTTGGATATTCGTCAAGCTACCAGAAAGCCTGTTTGAGCGTCAAGTTTTCACCCGTCCTGTCAAAAAAGTGATGTTCAAAATTGGTTATAAAAAACATGCTATGAGACCATCTGGACTACATACAGTTTGATTCCAGATTCCACCACCTGATTTCTTTAATGCACCTTGGGATAAATGTAAACAACACCATGTTTTCGAGCAGGTACTCGAATCTAATTCTAGCTTTAAGGCTAGAATAATCTAGACTGAAAATTGCAGGCTAGTTTTTTGCATGGTTTTGTATGGAGTGTTTACATGATTTCAGCCTCCAACTGTCAAACTCCATACAAAAAACTAACTAGAATCGTGACTGTTGGAAACTGTTGTAAGGTTTCCAACGGACTGTCAGCTGAGGCGATGTTTTGTGTATGCGCAAGCAGATAAAAAGGGAGAAAAACCGCGGAAATTGGTTTATTGCGATCAAAAATATATACGAACGAAGATACGAAGAAAATAAAGGAAAAAACTATTTTTTTGGCGCACCTTAAGTGCTAGCTTAAAGAATTTACTTTGTTTTCTATTTTAGTTAGAGCGGCAGTTTCAAACACATACTACTGTTTAAATTGTTTGACATAAAAAGCGTACATGGTACATGTTTTTTAGCTGAACATGCAGCTTGAGCATGTTAACTTGTATAATACTTATGCTTAAAAAACGCGTTTTCTTTCACCTTAAATAATAAATACAAGATTAAAGAAAAATATCAATAATTCTTTATTTTATTTCATGGCATTTAACACTCACTTATTTCAATTGAAATGAAATTTTAAACAATGCATATAGAGAATAATGTGTAGTTAAACACAAACAAATGTGTTTAGGATGAAGATTCCACTTGGTCCGTTCAGTATTAGCAGTAAACCGCACTTAGTCACCAAAGAAAGCGAGACTTGACAGTTAGCCTTAACTAGAGAGTTGTGGCAGTGATACAAGAAATTTTAAATGTTCTACACACTTGTACACTCCCTGTTTTGACATGTTTGTGTAACTTCATGTTTTGTTATCATAATCGGTACTTGTTTTGGTCTGTTTAGCAAATACTGTTTCACTTAACCGCAAAACGTGAGGTGCAACCAAACAATCAGGATTGGATATGGTAATTCACGCCTATTACTGATAGGATTTGTGACGGGATCTTGGAATGGAAGTTGAGAAGATTTATTTATTCGATAAATTGGATTTTTGGAGGAAGCGGAAATATATAAAGGAAAAAATAACAACAACTACATACAAGAATGCTGGTTACAACAACAATCGTTACTCTTTGCCATGGCTATACTCCGAAAATACGTTAATCGGATACGTCCCATATATAAGATTTTTACTTACTTTTGATGGCTAACTCGATAAGACAAACACTTGCGAAAAATTCATGCTCAGGTAATGGCTGTCTAATTTAAATTACCTGCAAGTAAAATAGAAAATAAGAGATATTGAGTACGCTTGGTTTTGTAAGCGCTAAGGTGTTTTTTTCTAGTTCAAATTATTGTGATTACATTATAATATAGCAACATAATTATTACGCCCATCGATTACCGCCAAGCCCTTCGGCCCATTTTAATATAGAAACATAATCCAAGCTATTGAGTTCGTTAATGTTACCTTTTGCAGTAAAACAATTTGTTGTAAATTGAATTCCAACAGCTTATTGCCATTACCTACATATTTAGAACTAGTTTGAAGTGCTATAAAACCATCATTTAATTTCGTGTCTCGAGTGCATCACACGTAAATGCATGGAAGGAGTCGTGGACATAGCTTTTACCATCACTATGACCAACCACTATCGTACTGCTAATTTCAGGCACCATAACTACGCCGGTGTTATAACATATTTGAATTGCCAGGCGTCTCCTTTGCACAAATTAAACACGTTGGAAGTGCTCCTGAGGCGATACCTTCCCATCCAAACATTCGCAAAACGACCAAGCCGCACAGTCCTCCACTTCATGAAAACTTCAAAGGATCCCACGGCTTGAGTGCCACTAGTATGTATTAAGTTTTTACCGCCCCGTAGGTGGGCGGACCGACCATCGTCAAATTTGCTACGCCGTCGTTAAAAATATGATATGGAGTTAGAACTGTAGCACATCGTGCAAAGCGCAAGATATCCATTTTCTGCACACGGCACCAACACACACACCATTTTTATTACCACCCAATCTTTTTCGCGCAGCAACATGATGAAAGTACATTTTTTACATAATTCTGTAAACCAGCATACAACCAGTGTTCTGTTCAACGTCTAACTCGCCCACAACCACACATGCTGCCATCATTGCGATGGCGATCATTCTGGCCATCTGAGACAGTCACATTCACGCATTAAGTTTCAAAAGTAAACAAAAGAAGAAAAACCTTTTGCGCATACTGCAACATTTCCTTTGAGCAGCATTTTATCTCCCTATTTGTCTCCAGTTTCAGCACTTTTGCTTGCAAGACTGTAAAATTGCGATGAAGATTTACCACTTCGTTCGTATTACCCGGCACGTTTCGTGCTTTCTTTTTAATTAAATTATAACTTTGCCGCTGTGAGTTAGCGGTTCTAGCAGAACCATTCCCACGCATAGTGACACAAGTTTGGTTAACAGCCTTAAAATTCATACGAAAATAAAACAGCATGTTGATTGATAGAAAAACAACGTGTGTTTAACTAAAACCAATTCAAAAAAGGAAAAATATGAGCAAAATTTCATATTTTTATAAACTGAAAAACATGGCAATAATAAATTGGTATTAGCTTAAATGAATTTAACTCGTACGACTTCATAACATACCCGTCATGGGTTTAGGCACATGATAGACCGTGCCCCCATACGTAGGACTGAATAACCTGCTAAGGGTGACTAACCGGCTATGGGACTAACCTGCTAAGGGTAGAAGAACTAGAAGCTCATATGAATTTGTTCAATATTGTATCTAATATCTTGATCTTGAACAGTTTCCTACGGTTATTGCTTTTGCACGAAAGGATATGTGTCTATTATGAGAAGACAAAACCAATTTTATATTCCAAAGATAGCGTATCAGTAATCAGTCACGGTTTTGCCAAAAAAAAAAGATGAATCTGTTATATACAAAGTCCATATTTATCACCCGGTACCATCCAGTGTGCAAAAACGCTTTTCTGCCAATCGGTGTCGGTTGAACAAATACAGGCTTGAACATTTTCACACCGTTATATACACAGCACGTCTGCTTCACGAATTAACCGTTTCAACAAACGCACAGCTGCCACCGGCAGCATTGTTTTCAGGCTTCATTCTGATCTCATATTTGGCGGCAGCTCTCAACAATCGGATATCACATATCAGCTGCTCTGCATAAAGCGTTCTTATACACACACCCCCCGCCAAGTACGCATTAAAGAGCCTTTGGTACAATATTTTTAAACAAACCACTTCCTATAAATCGTTCAATCCAGCACGTCGCCGTTTCACAAACCTATGCAAACCTATCCCAAGCGCGCCAACCACCATCGACACTAATCTTCCGGTGCTCATCGTTCCCACCTATTGCCACGTTCACTAGCACACGGTGTGCCATCGGCGTCGTCCAGGCATATATATATTGGCAGAAAAGTTTTCATTATTGCAAACGATAAATTTTGCCCCACGCTGCTGCTGGTGTGGCTGCTGCTGGTGCTGCTGCTACTATTACTACTACACAACCGGGTTTGCTTGTGCTTTTTCTCCGCGCTTTCTATTTTAAAACCAGCCTGCTGGAAAGAAAACGGCCAAACGGCTGGTAGATGTGACGTTGTGGAGTAAGAATAAAAACTAAATCTCAGTGTCGATAGAAAAAAAACAGCAACCTTTAGACACATCGAAACGTTACTCTGCTCGGTAGCAGCAGGTATAGGTGGCCATATAAAACTTGCGCAGTATTACACTGTCTGTTGGTTATAAGTGCAACTGGATCGTTTATTCAACATAACATTCAACGGTGCTCTCTTGGAAGTTTAGCATCGCTTTCAACCCCTCGCTCAAGACGCTTGTTCCGAAGTTGATTCATCCCTCATTATAAGCTGAAACTTTTGCACCTTATCCAAACTGTCTGTTTATTTTTCGAATTCCTCACTGCGCCACACAGGCTATGATGCATTGATTTAAATCCACATTGCATTTTTGCTAAGCGCATTCATCGTTCACGACACGGCGTGGTCTGATGGCTCCTTCAAACCTGCTCCCTGCCGCGGCATACCGCCGCATATCACCACAACCACGACAAAACATCGAGTTTGTTAGCGCAAAGAAACCCCGTAACCAACAACAAATGGTCCCAGTCTGTAGCTCCCGGGGGCCAGAGCCAGACCTTCTTAATGGCTAGATTCAATAAGTTACCCCATCGACCGGCGTCGTGCCTAAGTGTACGAAACAAAAACACCAGCGACCAACCAACACAGCAACAACATAGTGACGCGGGAAATGTCCCGGAAAATGGGTAGCGTGAAGTTTGTAAAAACCGGAAGAGCAAACACAACAGCACAACGCCCAACTGCACGTAAAAACATACACACACATACGGAAGCCACACATGGTTAGAAGGGATGGTGATAGTTGCGAGGTGCAGTGGTTCCAACGCTTTACTCGTGGAAAACTTTCTCTTTGCCTTCTCTAAATTACGCCTGTTAAAGCTGGGTGTGGAGGGGGACTAACAAATGCCTCCGAGGTGGCCTCGCTGTGCTACGAAACACATTCGGTGCCATGAGTAAGCGTATTTACATATGCGTTACATATGTTTAAGCTTTTTCTACTTGCATTCCCCGCCCGGTCAACTTCCAACCATCCGCCACGGCAACACACTTCCAATAATCGTCCTTGGGCACGTACCGGCAAATGAGCTGCACACATATACATGCACGCAACATACCAAGCACACGTCGAAGAATTTCCGAATTGAGCCGTTCGTTCCTTTGCCCGATAGCGTCGCCTGCTCACCATTCCTGGGCGTATGACCAATGGTAATAAAATAGTTTTGCTGGTTATGGTTAAACTTTCTCCTGCGTACACTAAACAGTTGCAAGCAGGAGCATTCCTGATGCCGGCACTGAGTTTGAGGTAAAGCTTCGCATTAAATGAACAAGCCCAATTCATCTAATTACGTCTGTAAACAAAACATACAACTTTAGTGAGATGCCCGAAACCCATCATTCATTCAGATTCGAGATATTTACCATGTTGCAAGAAATATTCAAAATTATGTCACGAATATTTTCGCTTCAATTCAAGAATAAAAATTCAATTATAATGCGATATTCGACATGCTAAGACCACTGTAGTCAACAGGTTGATAATTTATAGGATTAAGATTTTAGCAGTAAATGTTCGCTTAACTATACGCAAGATAATGTATTACAAGATTTTTATGAAAATACTTCTTGCCTGTGTTCTAGCTAGCCTGTTTATAAAGAGTAAACAGTCTTATTTTAGATATAGAACAAAAAATATAGCTCTGTGAGATTGGTAATTAGGAAGGAATTCCGATTGCGGGCATATTTTCACTTTGACCCACATTAAAGTTATTCAAATTTAATAACCTCGCCAAAAATAAAACCAAAAAAGTTACAAAATTATCTTTCAAACATTTACTAATAAAAACGAATAATTTATAAGCAATAAGGCCGAAGTCATCCCTCATGAATTAAAAGAATCATTCATTCAACATTTCCTACTGAAATTTTCTTCTATGTGTGATAATAGCAGATAATTCTGCGATTATCATCGAAGTATTGAAAGAGGCACAAATTTCTTTATTTAACACAAATCTTCAAAGCTTTTTTTCGATCAACCTAAACAACATATATATACACTTCAATGTACGCGCATTAAAGGATGACAACAACATAAGGCTCTCTAAAATGTTAATCTTTCCAGCCAATTTCCATGCCAGCTTGTTGGATGCTATTTTTCAACCATTCATAAACTCATCAAACGGACTGCTCGCTGCGTACGATTTATCACCTGCTGTTTTACGCCCATCAACGGGAACATCATGTAAAATGCTTTATGATGCCGTGTCCCCATAAAAATCATCAATCAAACGAAAGCCTCCGACGTCATCGTCATAATCATCATCATCATAATCATCAACATATTCTACTGGTTTTCAAAGGCATCCAGCATCACCACCTGGAGCTGTGTCCATTCACAATGAACCTAACCGAAGTAGAAGGTCATTAACAGCGCAATTTACAATGTCCTGTTTACTACACTGTGTGTTTTTGACTTTTCGCACATTTTACACTTCTTCCATAAACTTCTCTAGCAATATAAAGTATTTTTTAATCTACGAGCGTGAACCCTTGTTTGGAGACTTGAATGAAATCGTTTTGAAAATAGTCCCTTATACGATTGAAACACATATCGCTTGCCATACAAATTGTCAATATTTAAATTACTTTACCATTTACAACATCCTTTTTTTACTACCTTGTATTTTCAAAAGAAAAAAACTCCAATACTAAAGTGACTCTTGTTAGAAAAGCTTCAAGAAAACACTGAGCACACTAAGTTTAAAAGGGCTGTATTCGCTTACGGCTGTAAGATCTAAAGAGGGTCATATAAAACACAACGTGCAATGCTTTTCCAGCGTTATTGTTAATAAAGCTGTTAAAATATGTAAGCTCATTTTTTATGAAGCTTTGGTGCCTCACTCAAGGTGTCCCTGCAAACATCAGTTCATCCCATTTGGTAAGCATAGTGTGTTGTTTTAAACATACCGGTTTATATACATTTTTTAAGCCAATTGTAAATTTTGTAGATTGTCTAGATTGTGTAGAAGTCTTTTGAGTATTCACTATTTAAAAAAAAATATCTTTGTAAATATACTTTATTAATTACCGTCAATCAAATGATCATCGTAAGGCTTAATCGGGAGTTCATATATGACAACACCACTACACATCAATATGTGCGGTTTGAATTTTATTTATCATCCTTCAAGATATTTTCCCAAACACGACAACATTAGTAGGGCCAAACATAGGTTCAGCCAGTTTCCTTCTGTCAAAAGGTTGCGTGAGAATGTCCAGTTTTTGTTTTCTCCCATACTAACACGTACTGCTTAGTATTGTTCTTTCTTTGTGCATTATTTTCATATGTACTACATTGGTAGTATTGTTATTCGTTCGTGCCACAACGAATGACACCGTTGACATAAAAATAATGCCGTGCACATAATCGTCTTTTATGGCACGGAACACGCGTGAAAGCTCATTTCTAAGCAACTTCAGAGCTCGCCCACAAGATGAAGGTTTTCCCCTTTTTCTTTTGGTGTAATCATAACAATGGTTACAGATATTCTTTATAAATTTCTGTGTGACCTTATGCCTTCATTCGATATTAAAGACAACAATTTTGTTGGTTCATTTTGGAAGGATTCAATGTTTTTGTTATTGAAATCAACAATGGTTTTTTGTAGCTGTGAGAGTTTCATCTTTAATTTAGTATTGATTACGGTATTCTTTTGTGGCAAAAATAGCTACAAAAGTTGTTTTTTATTTGTATGATTATAATTATTTGTAACATGATTTAACAATCATATTTATATAATAAGTTATTTCTTTACACGCATAGGATTAATTACATAGCCATTATGCAATTTGCGTATAATTTTTTAAAATTTCGCATGATTAGTATGATAAGGAATGATCACCATATTAAAATATTATCTTTAATTTTATAACTTTATTACGCCACAGTTCCTACTCATTACTATACAGCTTTACAACAATAACCATCACAACAATTAATTCACTCCAGTAGAGTAAACAATAACAAAACACTAACGAAAACATAGCATTACTGATACTGAGCAAAACGCAATACTAAAATTAAGCAACCGCCAACATCCATCCAGTACGGAACAACACAGAGTGTTTTTGTTCTCTTTTATGTAGGTGTTTGCAGATGTTTTATGGGATATTTTTTGCCCACAAATCGCATCGTTAAAAATGCTCAATGCCCTACTTCGTCCTTCGTTTCGGGAGCAAATGTTTTGTTTTATGCTTTCCGTTCATCAGCCAGGAGGAAGAAAACATCCGCGTCTGACATGACTGTGTTTAAAAATTAACTTCGCTATTTCGCGGTAGGGTAACTTCCATAAAACTTTACTGTAACCCATGATTAATGGATGTTTTCGGGTATGTCGTACAGCTGGATCGTACACTTTTTTCAACTGCGTTGCCTGTGCCAGTGTCTTTTCTCGGTACAACTGGTACGTTCTCTTATTTTTTACTGCTTATACCTTTCTCATTTACTGATGTTAGTGGGAGTAACAACTTCACTAGTAACACAGCATCAGCCATAGCCAAAGGTATCGTTGTTATTTCCTACATACCGATCAGTATCCTATATATCTGCTTATTTTATGACTCGAAAATTAAAAATGATTAACACGTTCCAATCGTTAAGAATCATCTTCGACATCCCTTCATTTTCCACTCTTTGTCAGCCATTCGAAAAAAATCTATACAAACACCTTTAGGATAGAATGTTTCAGTGTTTGCCCATGCCAACAATACGCGATCGTTCCGCAGCTTGATTCTTTTTTGTGAGGAGTTCTATTTTACCTTCTGCAAGGAACTTTTTGCCGGATTGCAAAGACGCACTAAACCAGCCCACCAGCCACTACGAATGGCCACTAGACCAGCCACTACGAATACGCGACACACTGAAGAGGCAGTAAAATATCTTCATTGCTTAAGAGCTCAGTTAAATTTTGCTCGAAAGCGGACGCTTTTCTGTAGTACACGATTGGACGTTGCGTTTTTTTCCTGTCGCTCTTTTTTCTTTGGTTCTGGCAAACATCCTTTTACAAAAAAACCACTCTACACGATCCACTGCTTCGGATGGAATCATGTGACGGAAGCACAGCTGCTACATTCCAAACATTCCGTTAATTAAGACGAAACATTAAAAACGTTTTAATTTCTACCTAATTGCACAATCAAGAAGTAGATATAATGATAATTATTACACAGCTTGCCTACCTTCGCTGAGTGAAGAGCACCGGGGATCCACATCCGTAGGTAAGAAGGAAAATACAACTGGAATTTTATAGCCCACAGGAAACGGGCTTCTGGCCCTTCATTTTACTTGCGTCGCTGGATCGTTACACGGCGGTACAAAAGGACACTAAGCGACATGGTTCTTACATTGCTATACAGCGCTAAGAAAAGGAGTTCAAGAATTTAAGTGCAAAATGAAGTGGAAGTAATATCCCACAGAAACTGACACGCGTATGAGTAGGCCTTACGTCTAGTAAGATGGATACATTCGACGTTAAAAAGCCGTCTAACGAAACCTGCCGTAATACACATTATTCGTGCAAACAGGCAATCTTTCGACGACCGGTTCGTTCTGCTACTACACATGCACGTCTACATGATGGGTGGTTAGTACAGTGCTTTACCTTTTTCTTGATAAGGAACGCTTTTTGATGAGAAATTTTGCCCTTATTGTCATCATTTTTTTCTTTTTCATTTTTTTGATGCCTTCTTCAAACTATTTTACATTCTCTTTGTTCGGTGCTATACGACGGCAAAGAGACCAAGGGAGCGATGCTCTGAAACGTGATCCCTTGGCGTAAGTGTAATGCAAAACTTGGCTAGATAAATTACGTCTGAATGACGGTGTTAACTCTACTGAGAATAGGCTTAGAATTTATATCGAGCCTCTTAGATTAAGATAAATGGGTTTCTACTGAATTCTTCTGCCAAACAGTGGACGACACCGGTGGAATGCACAACACTCCAGAGAAAAATCTTAGAGCCATCATTAGGTGAAAGAATCTTAAAAACTCTTGACATCATCTTCATCAGCGAGGCATCGTTACTAAGTGATACTGCTGAAGAATTTAACCCGACCATTAGTAGATTTTGCAACTCTATCATGATCTTAAAAGATTACTCAGCAGGAAAATTATCACAGGCACCTGCTAATACGTATGCTGCAAATTGAGTAGATTATATAATTAGCAAAAAAATCATTTACTTTTTTTCACCTTTTTTCGTGAATACCTTGTAAAGACTATTACAAATATATAATTTTATTGCATTTGATAACCCAGATAACACAAACTTAACTTTGAACATAAACACAGCAAATGTTATCCAGTGTATTCACGTATTGAGCACATATTTTCAACTCAAATATGGATAATCGAAGATTACTCCGACGCAGCTGTTCTTGATCGATTTTCAAACATAACTTCAGATCAAAAGAAAACTAACGCATCATATCGATGTTCGCTGGAGCGTTTTCCAATCATCTTTATGGATATTAAACGTCCTGCAATGTCGGCTTGCACACACACATTTCACGATTAATGCACATCGATTTTTTTTTAAACTCATACGGACAACATTAGCACGTTGTAACCATAATCTAGAATCTAGAGTATAGATAATTTCCTTGATAAATGTGATATCTTCTAGGTTACAATACGTTTGCTGTCGAACAATACACATGAAAAGGTTGCTTAAAATTAACAGGTAAACTTATTTTTATACCACAAGAAACGATATTCAGCTTCTAACCAATCATTTGCTTTGTATTAAAATCACTCTCTCGCGCAAATCAATACAGCCTCAAAAGCGCAAAACGAGTAAATATATAGTTCAAGCAAACACCACCAAGGTAAAGCCTTTTTCAATTACTTATCCAAACTTGACACAGCTGATGCGTTCGTTTGTTTGCAATGCTGAGGTGAGGCAGGCGTAATGCTCAATAACATTTAGTCTACTACTAACGCTCATGGATTTAAGGGTCGGTGTGATGTTATACTACCTAGAATAATGTTCATTTGCCTTAACCACACACGAGGACACGCAGAGCCACGTGACAGAGAAACTAAACATACACACACGCACAATCGCGTCCGTATACAAGCATACGCTTTTCCTTTTGGATACTTGCTTCCTCTTCCATGCTGACTTCATCAAATGGTTTGTCGAATTGAGCAAACCGAACCCACACAAGTTTCTGCGTTTCTAGAGAATTTAATCAAACTACCGGTACCCAAAACCGTCCCAATACCGCACGTGCGTTTCATCTCTCCAGGTTTCACAGGTGCTCCCTGTCGTTTCGAATGCTAAGTGCATGAAGAGTATGCAAGACAGTATTGCCGTCGCCGATTGACAGGCACCATTTTCAAGTATGCTCTCTTTTGCTGAACAACTTTGAGGACAAATCTATCACAACAGGACCATGCAGTGCTGACTGACGAGTGTCTACGCGCTTCCAATAATGTCAGAGACGAATGTAATAATAATACCGTGAACCTGTCATGCTCAACTGCTACTCGTACGGAAAGTGTTTACCGACAAAAAGATAACGGAACCATGCACAGTACGAGAGGAAACAATCAACGTGAATCGTGAGGAGCGATACCTCTTGATATCCTATAATTTTAATCAGTCTAATGGAAAATGTACACCGATGTGTACAAACATCCGTGAGATGATGAGCACTTCGTTGGCACACGCCTTATTTCGAGAAGCATGACAAGTACATTACAACTAGATCATATTCTCTACTCTCTTGTTGGAATAAACGATTCTAGCAGGCAGCAAAATTGTGTTTATACATCTAACAGCATATTGAATGTTATATTTATACTAAAACCGGAAGAAAATCAAGAAATCTCTTTTTAACTGTTTCATAGCTTCGGTGAAATTAATCTGGGGCGATCCATGGATTATAAAAATATCACATGGGTAAATAACTTTTAAAAAGTTATGAAGTTCTTCATTTTATTTCTATATCTTTTATCGGTATTCTATGCAATTGTAATGCTTTTCTGTATCAATGGCAAGATAGAATCTATAAATCTGTCTCGTGGTATTTATTAAAGGAGCAGCATTGATCGTAAGGAACAGAGCATCAACGAATAGCCGTTACACACTTCGATACTACACGGCGGCGTAGATTCTGTAGTACAAGATATACATGATGTTCGATAACCGTTTGACGGCTAAATTGTTTAAGAGTGTGGTGGCTTAAGCCAGATTTTGACAGTTGCACTCAAGGGAACGGAGTAGCTAATCATTAACATGCGTGAAATGATTCATACTTGGGGACAATATATGCAACTGTTGAAAATGAACATAACAGTGAAAGCTGTAACTTTAACAATTCAGACTCTTATGGATCAAACCCTCAATACGCAGAACTGTTATTTGGCTAAACATTCATTATAATTTCCAATTCAATCATAGTAAAGCGATTTTGAGAGATGATACGAAATAGTTCTTCCAAATTATGGCTTTCATTGATACGAAGAGAGACTACCAGTCTCTTCAGCTCAGCATTCATGTTTTTTTCACTTTGTTTCAGATTTATGCCGAAACAATTTAAGAGTAAAATTGGGAAAGTCAGATAAATAATTGGATTGGACAGGCTTCACTAAATCAATGGATCTATCTTTTGTGAAGATAACACGCACCAACACTAATACCATCAGGGACAATTTCAAAACAAAATGAATTCATGTTTAATTTAAAGAAGGACATAAATTCACACCGCGCAAAAACACAAGCAGCAGACATATTGGAAAGACAAAAAACACAATTGTTGCAAATAATATTACGTTTTAAAACTATGATTTTAAAATTATGCCAGATCTTTTATAATGTAATGTTCACTAATGTCTTGCACGGACCCGTGGTACAGTCGTTAACTCGAACGACATAGTAACGAGCACGTCATGGGATCAAGCCCCAAACGGACCGTTCCCCCATAGCAAAGATTGACTATCCGGCTGCGTGGTAATGAATTAAGTCTCGAAAGTCTGTACAGGTCGGCATGTCCACGTAGGACGTTACGCCAAATAGAAGAAGAATGTCTAGTACATTAACTGCATTTAAAATACTTCGTGACACAAGCTTTTGTAATTCACCATGTTCGATTGGGAAACAATAATAACACTTGATAGATAAAATAATATTGATGTAACATAGCATATCCACCTGCCTGTTTTCGTTCCTGAGCATATCAATGTGATTCTAAACCAATATTATGATTTCATTGGCATAGAAACCAGCTGTGCGTTCTAAGCACAAACTAAAGCAAATAACCTCCAGAAAATCTCCAAGGTCCTTTAATAGGAAAATCCGACAAAATCTAAACTTCTGTTTCTTTTGAAGAAATCCATATGAATGATTCATCTTATGTTTTAGTCCCGTTTTTTTAATTATGAATGTAAACACATCGTTGCGCTCTATTGTGTTAATGCTACTTCAAGCATTACAGTGAAACAATTAGAAAACTAACCAAATCTTCTTTTCCTGTTTCAGATAAAATTTATGGCTACCTTTATCACTTTGAGAGGGTCCAAAAAATATTAGATAAAGTAAGTAAGCTTGATAAACTGAACCTTTCCAAATCTGTGCCAAACTACCATATTTTCTCGTGATACATCAAGCTCAGCATAACAAATAATTATAGATAACCCTCGAAGATAGGGAATGTAGTTTCTCAACTGGCTTTTTTCCTGTGCCGCTCATTGCAAATAAAGAACTAAAAAAAAGACATTCCAACGTGTAGTGCAAATGGTTATAAAATGAAATGTTATGTGTATATTCATAAATTACACATTTCTCTAAGTTGTGCAGGGTGTTTTCAGGCGATTTAATTTTTTCTCCCCTCAGTTGTTGTTTTTTTTCTCTATTCTTTTTTAACCTGCTCGTTTCTTATCCATACAAAATATGTCCCCATGAAACTTATTATAATCGCTCGTTCGTTAGTGAACGCGTCGCATTGCAAACTCCCATGCAAAGCGCACAATTTATTCCACTCTACCAAAGCGTGTCCTCACAGTTTTTGTACCATTCCTTTAGACCGCTCTTCTTACATCCGCTACATTGCTTTCCCCATGGTTGCGCGTAATAGAACGTATGCACACCCGGCATACCAGTTTTGTAGTTGCCCGCCCCAAGGAACTTGCGAAGCAAAAATCATCGTTGCATGAATAACTGCCGGTTCGCTTCGTGCCATGCTATTTCACATTGCATTTCTGCACTTGCGCTATGCCCGGTCAAACACGACTCGCTTCCAAGACGATTCAAATGATGCTAACGAAGCATAGAAAGTGATTGCTATTATACAAGGGGATGATGGGGGGAGGGAGAAGAAAGATGACTGTACATGCTACAGTAATTAAGCGACCAGTCCGATAGTCATGAACGAAAAACCATACCTTTGCTTACCTAACGATGGAGAAAATGTGTTCCTATTATTCCTATGGTGAAATACACCTTCTTGGGTCATAGTGCACGTGCAGCCTTAACGCATAAACTTTTATCCTTTTTTTCGTCTCACGTTTCACTTATATTCATTACATATTGCATTTACTATGGAAATAATCTACAGTAAATAAATTAAACACGATATTTCAAAAACAATTTACATTACATGTTTCCAGAAGAAGAAAAAAGTACACATGTAAAATACACACAAATATACACAATATTTATAAATAGTATCTATCATTATAAATCACACGGGATACTACTAATAGTTATATGAATAAAATTGGTTTTATATCAGCGTTCAATGTACCTTCCCCCAAAAAGATTACTCGCTCAATTAAAAAGCATAACAAGCAAAACCTTTGGTAACCTTGTCAAAAGTCACTCTTTCGTACGGGTGGTGGTGATTCAAAGCCTTTCCAGTATCAAAATCAAAAACACTTCCAAAGGCATTCCCTTTTGCTCAGAATGTATGCGACAAATGGGTACCCATCGAGTAAAACCATTCGTCTTGGTAAATTCTGCAAAGCCTCGAAAATCCTCCTACACCACGAAGCACATTTCCGAGCTCAAGCACCAGTGGGAGGAGAGATGAATTTACATATTTTATTTGTTGTTTGCGTATCTGTTTTAATCCAATTTCGTGAAATGTTTGCATGCTAGATCCACACAAAATGGTTACATTATGCTCTGAGGTACGTCAACAAAACGGCGAACGTACCGCAGCGAACAACGCCTACATGAGGTGGAAAACATCTTTATGACACGACACACCAGCTCCGCCACTGCCAATTCTACCCAGTCCAAAAATATTGCAGCCGGGGGAACAAGTGCGGCTGAGGGGCACACAGCAGCGTAAAAAGATTTCCCACATTCAAATCACATATGCTCATCCATCCTGCAGATTTGATCGTTTGTTTAGCTTTTTCTTGACACTGGTACTGGTTTTCTACACATGTGATCGTTTTGACAAATGGAAACACCAACAATATCGTATTTGCAGCAGAGTTAACATACTGGTAACGCTATTTAAAACTGCATCGGGATTTTTTTTAGTCTTGTACATATGTACGATAATCAGATTGTGAATTCTTACGTCGAGATACTACACAAAATGCAACCACGCACTAGAACCCTATCCACTAGCCTTAATTCAACCATCCTGCCAAAAAACGCTCTATTGCAAAGTAAAGAACATTTTTGTGTGGTGCTGTAGAAAATGCGGCGAAAGCATCATAATTCAAACAGACATACGACACTCAAAAGATCGTTCCTTCGTGCATCCTCATTTTCATGAGTTTTATGCAAAACATGTTTATCTATTCCATCGTTGCTCCATTAGAGCATGCTCGCGACCCGCACCGCATGTACCGACGATGCTTCATGTATCGTGTTTTCGTTTGGCTTATTCGATTGCTTTCTTTGCTTGGCAGTGAAAGAAAACACATCGCAAGCAACTGGGATCAACTGGAGCTTTTGGTCGCCAGCGAAGGCACACAAATGTTTCCTTCGTCGTAAAGGATATGGATACATTTTTTAAGCATACTTTTATATTCTTTTGAATGTGTTAGTCCGTATCTCTGTACAGTTTTACGACTTTCGCCCTCCAAACGTTCTTGTTTTATTCATTTTTCTACATCTGTACAACTCGTTCCCGTTTCTTGTTCCACACCAAACTCGGACAAATAAATCACACAGATGCATACTTACATAGCCAAACATCATCATTCACCATTTCCGCATAAGAATCCGGCACGGAACCATAACCCGAAACCAGAAAAATAACAATAATACAATATGTCGTGATCACACAGATCCTTCGATTGATCGACGATCGGTGGTTTCCGGTTATGAAGCAAAGGAAAACATATTATGCTTCTCCCAGCCGAACGTTTACGGCGTTGACAAAAAGCGGAAATTATACAAATATTTGTTGCGTGTTTCATGCACGACCAAAGCGTCCCTTTCTTATTCGCCAACAAACACATATACTACAGAATCAGAAACTGTGTCGACTGACGAGCCCTTTGTCGTTATTGTGCACAAAGCAAGAACCTTCAAATATCAATAATAATATCGCAAAAAGGGACATTCTCTGGAGGGCCATTCTTTCCATTCCATCTCATGTCCACATCCTCCTCCGCGTGAGCCATTTTCTGGCCGGAAGCATTTTGCGTCAGAATCTGTTTTTCCTATTGATTTCGATTGGAAATTCATTGGCCCTGCCAGGCACCGTGCGCAGCATCCGATACGGCCGGAGAATTATTTGATTGAATGTGTTTGTCGTTGAATTCGCATACCAAACACGAATCAGCAGTCCCCCTATGGACGAGTTATGACATAGAATTGAAACATAAATTTTCACATCAACGCAGCTGCTGCTGTCAAATGTTGGATCATACAAAACATTTGTGCGTTGCTGTCTTTTTAAAATACTTTTTATTCTCAAGCAACATAATGTACGCACATGTTATTCCAGCTACTTGGAACACAATGCAAATCCATAAACACGTTATAAATATAATCGTTACATCATATTTATACAACAAAACATCATGAAATGAGAACAACCCTATGGCAAATTCGCACGCAAGGCCACCATCATCTCCATACGTTTCACACCCGCATAAGCCTACAATATTGCTAAACATTGTTCGTTGCATATGTGTGAATGCTGTTATGTTAGTAAGCAACTAGAAAAAAATGCCTATGTGGCTTCACTGTTAGTATTCACAACCGATTTCAGCACACATCAAGTCAAACTATGTAATAAATTAATGTGCACGATAAAAAAACAAATGTCAAAAAGCGCGTTACTTTTGGCTTGCACCAACGGATATTTGCTTTGTTACTTAGTTAATATAACCTTCAAAATTAGGTTGTTAACACACCGCAGAAAACGTTCATCTAATATAACAAATATAGTTTTAAATACGGTTTAACAGCAAGACGGCACCTTACCACCCAACAAAGCAATTCATGATTTAATGTAATGAATGCCGAACACATTTAAATTGTAATATGTTCGATTTTAGCTACGGTCGCCATGTATTAACTTTGATTTTGGATACGGTCGCCATGTAATGAGTCGCCATGTAATGTGATGATCGTACAACTGTACATCGTGTACCGTCGCGGTAAGTCAGTGTTTCGCTGACATGTATCGAGGTAGAATAACACTTTGTTCGAAGCGGACTTTTCGACACTAAATCGTCCAGGCGATCTTGGAAATCCGTAGGGAAACCCCTTTGCTGGAACCGTTGGAGTTTAGTAAGGCTTCTAATGGGTAGGGGGACATAACTAAACTCTTGAAATAAGTTGGAAGGCGAAGTTTTTAGGCAGCGTAACGCCCTATCTTGACAGTCCAAACGAATCTGACCTGTCACGGTCGGAGTTGGTTTTATTTATACTCAAAAGATGTTATGGAATGTGTTTGTGTCCCAATTAAAGGTTATTGATATGAGGTGAAATTTATATATTGTATCGGAGTGAGGTGTTTGTCTTATATGCCTATGCTGCGCTTTTAGTGCTTTTAGCAATACGTTGCTATGCGTTCTATGTTTGTCTACTTTGCTGCAGTAACGCTTGAACTGCTTATGCTACGCGTTTCGGTTGTTTTCGATACATGAATCTCAATGGTTTCTTTCTTTGGACGGTATGGTCTGGGTATGTTGCTATGGTGTGGATTGATTTGCTAATGTATAATGTATGCTAATTATAAAGAATGTGTTGCAATAGTGTGATTTGGCTTTCCGAAGTGTGTTACAATGTGTCTATAGCTGATAGTGTGTATTATAATAAGTTCTGTATTGTAGATATGCTACATAATGATAAAAATACCTTTTTCAAATTTGATACTAAAATATATGTTCATGTACTTCGAAAATGATATTACGTTTAAATTAATAAGTAAGTAGTTTCATATGTATCAATGGAATCTTTGTTTACATTTTACACGTATTACACTTAAGTGTATATGTTTATGTGAAAAGCTAGGAGTGAAGATATGCGATTTGTAATGAAGACAAAAGATAAATATTATCTGCCGTATAACATTAGTCATAGCGGTAGCAATCTGAAGTACCAATAAGAGAATAATAAATAAATATTGCTTTTCTGTCAATAACTTGAAAACATTCAGATCGAATAGAGTGTTTTCTTTAAAAATTGTTAGCAATAATCAACCACTTTTATTCCATTTCAAAAGAACACCAGAATTGAAACGTAGAGATTTGTTTTGAATACATTCTTTTACGACATTTATAACGTTACTACAAACATCATATATGTTCTCAAGCTAATAAAGCTGATATGCGTTATTACGTTGTGCAATTAACTGCATTTACTCTCACATCATTAGTATTGCCTATGTTACAACATACATATTCACTAAAAATAGCCCATGGACCTATTCAATTCCATCCGAACTCGTTCACTAAAGTTTCAGCCAACCGTGCTCATTTATGCTATTCTACAATGCAATTCAATGTATCCATGCATTTTCGATATCCTTCAAAAGCACATTAGGTTTGTAACGTCCTTTTTCTACCGGTTGTGATGACACTACTGCAGTCTCATAACTCTAAAACGACCCAAAGTCCTGCAGATTAGAATTCGTCTGGTTTCGAAAAACCTAAACGACACCACACACACAATAGATTTAAAGTGCTACAATCTTCTTACCCAACCGCCACTGCATCACAACAATATAGGATGCTCTGTATCATTCCCGTTGCTTTAATCCCTTTTTATAGATACTTTTTGGAACAGTTTTACGACCGCAGTTAATCATCTTGTGTACCACCGTACTCGGTCACCCCCGCAACATTGGATTCTATTATTTCTGCATAGCCTTCAGTGTGTGCACTCGCCACGGGGAAAACACAACCACAACCATCCTTGCTGCTAGCAGCAAACAGCAGGATTGTGGCCTTCGTTCCGAGGAACGTTGTTTCTATGCCACCTAGCGATAGCTGGCTTCATAATATCAGGTAAGACTGCAATTGGCGAAGGTGAAAAACACCCAGCGGACGAGCGTGCCATCGTTCCAGGTTGGTGGTGGTAGCCATTGAAGCCGCAAAATTTTATAGTCCAAAAATTTTACGATGCCATATCATAATTAATGCAGCAATTTCCACTGGAAAACCCCGGATCACGTTGCTTATGTTTCTGTCGCGTCTCGTGCGAATTCGACCAGCACAAATGTATCCAAGCCTGGTGTGATGATCCATTCTAATAGAGGCGGGGTTTGCGGAAAACGGAGAAGGTAAAAATCCAGACTAAAATCTGCCCTGATGGGACGGGCGAGCATATTCGCCGCGGCAAATGGTAAAGTTTTACCAAGGATCACACAGCAAGCCGTTCAGGCTACTGTTTCGTGCCACCGCTCTCCAAACACTGGCAAGCAGAGGCTCCCGTGTGCAATGGTCCGTTGTCCAACTTTTGCCATTTACCCAGTTCGATGTTTGGCTGCTGGCTTTTCACCAGTCCATCACCTTCGCGGCCATTATTTTTACTTATTTTGATTGTCTTTTTTCCAACCGCTTCCGAAAATGTTTTCGATTCCCTCCGGCCCGATCCGTTTGCCGTTCGCCAACAATTTCGATACCAACAATCGGCCAGGGATCTATTCTGTTTGAATTTGATGCATCAGGAACACGCCGAGGGGATCGTTGAGTAAGGGCATTCATAAAATATAAATAATCGTAAAAACCCGCCGCACTTTCGGGGACAGTGTCACAATCACCTACTGACATGTTAAGCGTGGAGTAGCGTAATACCGCCACTGTGGTCCACCAACCACGGGAGCGAACGTAGCGTCCTGGTTTTTTTTTGTCGCTTCTCCCTCCACAGCACCAACACAAGTTGCACCAACATTGCGGTGCCGTTAGCAATTCAATTCAATTATCAATTTGTAACGCATGGTGGGAAATTGATTTTCACAACTTGACTTCATGAGCTATTCATCCTTCACTCTTTTGCATTTCAAGCCGAATTCGCCACATGCAGCTATACACACCGGGATTTCTTTTTTGTTTTTATATGAATCGATTTGAAGTTCTGACATTAGTTCTTGTTTTTGTTTTTGTTTTTTTTTTTACTAAGAGCAATAACCGTTACTAAGAGCAATAACCGTTATATAATAACGAGTAATGCTCTTTTCATCTTCTTCGACACAATGTATAACACGCGCCATTTAATGATCTTCTCTCCATTGAGCTGTAATTGATATTAACAGATGATACGACCATTAGAATAACACCACACTGACTCTATAATTCATCTCTACTACCTTTACCGCTCGCAACGTCTGTGCTACCCAAACGATTTTATGGAGAAAAAATATCCCACAGGGAGCAATTTGAGCATCTCGCATCACAGCCATACGCGTCGTTTTGGCGTGTGGTGATTGCTTCCGAAAAAAACAAACAATCTCCCTCTGCATGATAAATGGGCTCAAATTAATCTAATCCTCATTGCACATTAAACAAATAATAAATGTACCACCACAACCCCAAGGGTACGCCGAACAATGTTTTTGCGTGTGCTTAACACGCCCTACTACACTACACACCGGTTCACCAACAGATGAGGAAAAAGATAACATCAAGATCCTATCATATCGAACCGACTGTAAACGTGGCTGGGTTTCGGTGGAGTTGAGATTTCCAGCCAGTGTGAAACTTATTAGGGAATTGGGTAGAAAGAAGATAACCCTAATAGAACATGAGCGTTTCATGACCGCTACGGATACACAAACTCAGGTGCAAATTTTGCTCTCTACAACTCACAATCCTTTGTTATATTTGTTGCAGAGGAAATGCCTTTCACTACTACTACTACTACGACTACTACTACTATTTCACATTACCTCGTACAAAGGCGATTAGAATACAAATGATACCCATTATAACAAAGCCGATACCTATGAACCACGGCTAGCCTGCCTATTGCAACAACTTTCCATGCATGCATTTTAGCCATGCCCTCACGTACACGTAACAACAAAATGGTAGCGGAACGGATTCTAGGTATATCGACAAATATAGCTGCATACATGCAGGCTGCAAACCCCAACGAACAAATTTCGACAACATTGCCTACACTACCCGTAGGCAAACAGCTAGTAGCGGCGGTACTATTCGGCATAACCGCAATAAGGCATAACCAGCAAATTAATAAATTTTGGATATATTGCAGCACGAATTGGGTTAAGCCCTTTACATACATACACACAAACTCACGTGGTAGTCTAGTATTCAGCAGAATTGATCCGCCTGTACCACCTTCGTGAGCTAATAGATGTGTCAAGTCGGACCATCAAATTTTGTAGAACGGTGTGTTCTGGCGCTGAAAATGATGCATGCAGGCGGAGTAATGCACGCGTGGTGCGTGTGCCTCGAATTGTGTGCTAGGCCGTTGTAGCTTTCCATTTCCTCATGGTGATGTTTTAATAAATTAGGGATTATTGTTCTAGTTATGCGGATGGTTTGGTCGAATGTTTGTTTTCCAATCGGTGTACAATATCTCTGCATTTTTAATGCTCTGTAAATTACCATGCAAAACATGACTACACATTTTATTGCGCTAAATGGAGATGAAAATGTTCCACAATAACAAACGTGACATAAATTGATGCAATAATCGGTTCATCTAACATATGATAACTAGTTTTTGTTGCAGGAAAAGTTTCAACGCAAGTTTCATTATTACAACATGTTACTTAAACTACTTAAAATTCTGCTTCATTAGTTATTCATTTTAGCAATGATGTGAGATGAAGATAGTAAAACGATGATATTTTTTATTTAAACAAAATATGAAATTCGAGTTGGCGTATTTTTAGAGGGAAGCTATATAAAATTTCACGCGTTTGCTTTATAACATCCAAGCAGCGAGACCCACTACTTTCTCAACCGCCTTCAACTGCGACGACAAACATCTTCAGCACGATAACAATAAAAAAGCCACAGATGGTCCCGAGCACTTGACTAATCTATGATTAATCCTTGCACTAATCCAAGTGCTTCATGGATCGAAGACATAAATTTGCCAGCGTTGCAGGAATGTGAGTAAGAGAGCGAGGAATGGCTGAATCCAGCCAGATTTGACAGAACCATGTTCTAGAAAGGATCGAAAGGAAGATAAATTTGTTTCGCCAACAAACACTTCCTTTATTAGAAAGACGCTCGGTCGGATGCTGATCACCACCTTGATGGTAAACGTATGGAACTGCTGTTCTTTTTTCTTTTTTTTCTTTTCCCCTCTAGAGAATACAAGCAATATCATTCACTCATCCACAATACCCTTGAAATCCTCATTATCCATCTTGCCTTTACCTGGACAAATTCGACGACCAAGGTATCTCTGTTGCACTGATTTGAAAAAGATAAAAAATGACTCTCCGAAAACATTTATCTTTCTCTCGTGGCCAAAATGCCTACAAGAAACATGAACACGAGATGGTTACGGTCGAAACAAAGTGTTTTACCCCTTTGCGTTGATGCTGTCATATGTACTGTATCGCGAATTATCAAGTTGTATCGTTATTAAATGTATAGTTTTTATAATATAAAAGTTATATTTGTTGATTATTGCTTACCTGACATTGTCTCAACTAATGACATATCTTCAATTGCAAGCGTCATCTGAAAACAAAATCAAAACAAAACAGATCACTTTAATTATGGAAAACATTTAGATGGAAATTAAGGAACTTAAGATACATTCAGTGAATGAGTAACAGTGAATGTGAAACATTTACTTTTTTTGTTATAATATATCACATATTGACGTAATGTGTCAGGCCGCACATACACGAAGCGCATTCACCGTGACTACATTTAACGTGTATAACTCAGATGTCAAACCAGTTGGCGCAAAGCCACGGGAGTAACAAAATATTGAACATTTTGTCACAACTTCTTGTCGACTGCAAAAAAGAGCTTTTCTCGTGGCCGCATCATAACACACATTGACATAACATTAACGACAAAAAAAAGGAAGCCACTGAATAACGATCGATATTTTGTTAATAGACTACTAAATAGATACATAAATAAATTAGAACCATGCATTTTAGCAATATTACAATAACAATGGATCACAACTGCGCCAGATAAATGTTTTTAATGATTTTTCGCAAACGTCAAATTTTGTCCCGTTTTGTCAACTTTTGTCAACTATATTTTCTGGCTACTCTAGGTTACAGTAGTAGTAGTAATAGTAGTATTTGAATTCGAACCGTAGTAGTCAATTGAATTATGTTTTTTACAAATTTACCTCGCAATAATGGGTTTGACACTAACTCCTTCCTCATTTAAATTTTCTGTATACCAATTGCTGCATTTTTAAGATTTTTATTTGATATTTTATGCTGCAGGTAACGTTTTGAAAAAACTGACAACATTTTGTCACGCCCGTGGCCTCGCACCTAGTCTTAGCAATGAAATGTCATTCGCTACCGCGGTAACACAGAAATGCTGATTTTGGTTATCCCTGCTGAACTGTTCTACTGTTATACGCGTTTTCCAAGACCACCGCCAACGCGCTTTCTGGATTTGCGGCCTCATGTTTAAATTCGAACATTTACATTCACCTACAACCGTCCACTTAGTAGACCTTAAGCTTCGGTTGTTAGCACGGACAAGAACCCTCGTGTGTTTCGTACAATCATAATACAACCCTTGTTATGTGTTTTTTTTTCATTTTACATTGTTGCTTTTCCTATATACCTAACGCCCATGATATTTATTTTACAAGCCTTCTTTTGCTTCATGCAACATGCAATCAACGTGATCATGCTTTCTAATTAATTACATTACAAATTGCAAACTTATTTATGCCACATAGTCGAATAACCAGCCTTGGCATGAGGGAACGGTCTGACAGCGAATTACAAACAGCTTACAATGACTTTGTAAGATTTAAAATAAAAAAGTTTATTACATTTAAAAGATGAAAATCTCGATTTAATAATAGAAAGGTGTACAAATTTAATGTATTTAACAAGAATTTTCTTTTTTAAAACACAATTTTGCATTTACCGTCAAAATGGCTTTCAACATTCTTATTTTTTACATAATGCTGCCCTCGAACTGAAAAGATTAAACACCCCTGGAATAAATCTTTGCAGCGCAGTTACCTTACACATATATCAATTCAGACAGGAGATCAATCACACCTACATTATGATGATAGAAGTAAATTAAAACCAAACAAATTGACATTTCACGTGAGCCCCTCCATCGCTTTTGATCCGGCTCTTTTGAAGGAAAGAAACCCTGGCTTTTGATTCTGCTCACCAACTCATCAACTGCTCGAATATCCCTCGTTGTGGACTCATGCTTTTGGTCCCTATATATTTGTATATCTGTATCTTTTGCAAGTTCAATACCCTCCTTCATACTTGCTCATCTGTTCCATCTAATTTTTTTTCATTCCATTTTTACGCATACTAGTTTAGTTGGCTTTTCAAAAAGAAAATCTAAAATTTGAAACCTATAGCAAACTATAAATGAAAACCTGTTATAATTGCTCACATAGTGACATACTTGTAAATACCGTCATGAAAACAAAAAATTGGTATATGAAGCAGCTTTCATGCCAGGACTTTGCCTTTACGAGTCCTCACGACTGTTTCATAACTCGTAACTCACGCGAGCTGACGAAATGCTGGCATTTATTTTAAGGTAACTGCGATTTCTGTTCGACAGTTACTTAATAAAGGATGACGAAGGCAAATTTTATGGTATTGCAATTTAGCATGCTATAAAGAAAGCAGCAATATCGTTAAAAAGCACTACTGAGCTTTGCCTTCAAAGCTCTATTTTAGTACTTATGATAAAGCTTTACCCGTTGCTTTTTTCACCAGAGGATGTATGGAAACAGTGTTCTATACTCACACTAGGTGGCGCTCGCGGCGTTTAAAGGAAATCAAATATGTTCGTCTAATAGCGAAAACATACACTGGAAGAAAATAGTCGATAGAACCGGTCAGAATAATACCAGCTAGCATATCGAAAGAAAATTCTTATCGCGTGTGATTGCGCACCTCTCAGCTAGCTGTAGTGGTTGAGTGGGTGATTTGTATTGACAAATGAGACATTAGATGTAAATTTGCAATGATTTTATTAGGACTAACCTTTTTTAATATGAGAAGGCAACAGGCACAGGTTTGAGAATCATATAATGGAACAGTTCAATCTGGTGGAATGCTTCAAACCAATAGATGAATATTGTACCAATAGATGAATTCTAATGATACAATGGAATCCTTTCAATATAATAAGGCTAGTTAGCGATGGCATTATGTAATCGGTTGTAAGAAAGATAAAAGCACCGCAAAACATATTTGTTATTTTTATTTATCGTGTTGTTTCAATTCCAGCTCAATTTCAGCAAATATTAAGTTTATGATAGTTATCATCATATCATAGTTTATCAACAAGATATTTTTAATAACAAAACATTACCATCAGATGAGGATAAAAAAAAGTTCAATTTGTTTTCTTCTGCGTAAAACGATGTCATGCGCGAGAATTCAAACATGTACAACAATTACCACACAGTTCACCTCAATAACGTACATCTGATCCAAGTTCCAACAGTCAATACAATTTGTCACATTCCGCATGACATTACACATTCCGCATGACATTCCAAGTTTTCTGCATATTCATATGCTTACGATGCTTGCTATAGTTATGGTGCAACATTTTACAATTGAACTGCTGCATATAAGAAGAAAAATTTTGCGATTAGTTACATTTATCTGATAAGAAAAGAAACCCCTACGAAGTCCAAAACATGTGTAATTTTACAACACCAAGTAGCAATAATATAGACCACTCATATCTGTTCAATAATTTAATAAGACATCAAAGTTTTGCCAATACTACTTTATTTAGCCCGAAGTAATATCATATCGCGCAAATAAATCATGCCTCTTGGACTGAATGTCATCGTCTGACCTGATACAAGTAGCACAGTTTAGATTACGGGTAAATAAATACCATCAATGAAACACGGCGCTTGCAGCGCGTACCAAAAACTCATTACCATCCACCGAAATTACAGCTTCAGATTATCCGTAAATTACATATTCCTGAGCACACGCATCATACACGCAACACAAACATACATACAACTACACACCTGGATGCTCTACTGGTCTGATGAGGCTCTCAGGGCGCTTGAACTTCTGTACACACCCCATTAATTATAACTATTGATTAATTCGTCCCTTATCTCTTTGCAGGGATGATATAGCCTCCAACGGCACTGTTCGAGAACTTGCCTAAATTCAACCAACTTCCATTCGATCACTACACCAGAACAGCCTGATCATGGTACAGACGAGGAAAGTGTGGAAGAAAGAGCCATAATCACCATCATCATCACCATCACCATCATGATTACCACCCTGCAACGACAACACCACCAGCTCGCCCAGTTTACTTCAGCCCCAGGCCCTGCTTACGAACTCCATTGGAAAGAAATACAAACCTTTTCCCCGGCTCTCGAACAGGGATCAAATCATGCAGAAAGGATTCATATTTCTGCTCCTACACCCTGCTTGATTTGCCTGTCCGGTTGGCTGTTCGTTCAACGCAAGCTGTCCCCATGGCGGCATTTCGCACAAAATCGGCAAACAACACAGGCGCACTCGTGGTAAAATTGCAGAGCACTCATCCCTGGTCTCCCACACCAGCCGTCGATGAATGATGATAAATTTGTAATTAATTGATGAAAAATGGCATCACCATTCGCATGCGAGTGTACTACGGAGAAGCACTCCAGTACCAGTGGAAAGCTCTGCAAGAACATCAACGCATGGGCAAAGCAATAACGAAAAAATAACACAGACACATACTATGAAATCCAATTCTGTGCTCTTGCCACACGGCAGATCCACTACCATTTGGCCGAGTTTTGTTTGTGTTATAACTTCCCCGTCGTCAAAACGTCGTTCAACAGCGGAAGAAAGATGATACTAATTTACCCGTCATAAGCAGACATCGTGGAACCGGGACGTGCGCCACTCATCTACCAAGCCAGAAAAAATGGCTAGTTGGAGAAAAAGGACAACGAAGCGAAAACACCAGCAACAGCACGAGCAACAATGGTTTTCCAAAGAAGGCTGAGCCAACCATGAAAAACGAGTACTTTATGGGAGGAAAAACTTGACAGGACCAACTCTCGCGCTTCAACAACCATCCACCAGTCGAGTCGCACCATGAACCTTCGAAGCTGATGCGAGAGGATCCGTGTGAAGGATTTCACATCAGGAATTCCATTCTGAGGCATGTCGTTGGAATGCCTTCATCATTCTTCTACGTTCCATTCATCGTTTACACATGGCTCGTTTGCTGCTTTTCGGACACATGCTTTACACGCAAAAGAAACATACACACAGAGAAAGCACACACGACAAGCACAGGGGCTTCATCCCACTTGCGTGTATTACAAAAAAGTCACCACCTTTTCATTCAAATGGTCCCTTCAGAAAAACGTGCTTCTCTTCTTTTACATTCTTACGCAAATATACAAATTTGGATACAGCGTGTGACGTATACCGTAAGTTTAAACGATCTATTGTTTTGTGTTGATTCCTCTGCACAACACATGCAGTGCACAACATTATTCGCTTTTGCTCATTCATTCTTTTTGTTACTTTCTTACTCAAATTTTGCGTTGCGAGTGATCATTGGAACTAGCGCTTCTGACACTGAGCAGAATTTACACAATAGAGAAAAGCATACGCATGACACAAGCGCACCTCAAGTATCTTCCATTCTAGAGACTCTCAGGGTCAAACAATACAGCGTTTCTAAAAGCAAACATAGTGTGTGCAGGCAAACATCAAAAAACAAAGAAAAAGAGAATCCATTTCTGAAACATCATCTGCCTGCTGGAATCATTTTCATACTTTAAGTCGAAAAAGCATGGCGCTATTGCGATATCCTTCACGAGCATCATAATTCCCCCAACAAGAATCAACAAAAACATAACAAACGTCGGGAGTTGTATAAAAAATTATCGCAATTGTTGAGCGAAGAATATACAATGATAGAGGGTGTATATACCTTGCTGGCATACATTTGTTTCCCTCATTTAGCTAACCACTGTGTGCCCGTTGTGTTCCTTCAAACATTCTATTATACATTCGACCAGTGGAATTAGTGATGAGTAGATGATTTGTTGTTTGAATGGACAGCATTTACCATTTAGACTGTTACCCTTGTTGTTGATTATTGTATTATAATTATTCACTAGAGAAACATTAAAAAAATACACAAAGATGAAATCCTTAAATTCGTGCCTAGGATATGACTGTTTTTAGAAGTCATAACTAATATAATAACATTTGGATAACAGGAAAACAGCTTTCGTTAGTGATAGGTTATGGAAAAATGTGTTGTACATCTCTGCGTGGATGACTGCGATTATCCGTTACCCATGCAATGCAAATTCAATAAAGAATCAACGCAAATTGTCAGTTTTACAGTTAGTTTACGCGTATGAAAAATCAAAACATATCGTCTCGGTTCATATTTCTTTCAAATTATCTATACCTCTAAGTACTCTCTACTACATTACAATGAACAAATAATTCAGAACGACATACACGAAACATAACCACGACAAGAGTTTCAGATAGAATGCAGACAGCCTCAAACCATTCCATACTACTATGACAATTAATTGCCTTGTTCTGCTTAAGATACAATACAATGGAAGCAAACAAGCTTATCTTTCCCATCCGATAACAGAATCATATCAGCAAGACCCAAGCGCGACAGCAACCAGAGTGAAAGTAATTGGAAAATTTAAAATATGGCTCACATCAATTTAGTCGGCTTTCGGGAATTTGGCAATTCTGGGCGCTTAGAAGATGGATCTAGTCGCACAATTTTCGTACATCCTCTACTGCACCGTTGTTTTAGCGGTGTTGCCTGTACCTCTGCTGCGGAGAAAAAATATGCCCAGAATCAGGTTAAATTAATCGTTCCGGTTTAAAGCAATTTCGTTCGCTCGTCGGCTATGTTGCTTTCCGTTCTGGTCATCGCCGTTGCTGTTGTTGAATGTCTTAGCTGGTTTACCAGCTGCAACCAAATTTCGATCCACTAGTGCACATCACCCAATGCACAACACACAGCAGTTGAGATGCCAACATTCCATCCAATTTGCTGCACATTTGCTGTTTCTCTTGCTTTATCGAACAGGTGTAGCAACATTTTACTATTGCTTGCATAGGGATACATAGAGATACATTGAGAAAGAAAGGGACAGCGATGGACACAAAGAGAAACAAAGGAGAGTGAGGAAGTGGGAGACAGAGAGAAGAGCGGAAATGTTGAAGAAATAAATTTTCTAATTTGCTGAATGTACATTTAGAAAATTTTTCCCAACTCACAACGGTGCACCCAAATTAAACCGAACAATGTTTCTTGCTCGAAATTCCTCATGGGAAAGGGAAGGAAAAGGACACCCTCGAAAACCCGCTACAGAAACACCCAAGCTAGACGAACAATCAGTAGCAAAATCCTGTCCTAAAGCATATAAATAGTGCACGTACGGAACACACTATATGCAACACGAAACGAAAGATCTTAGGAGCGACCAACAAGTCATTGTTTCTTGCTACAACTGCTGTTCGCAAACAAAAATGTGCCATCTATCTCTGACCAAGCGAGTTGCTAGCATAGAAATTCTTACTCGCAAAAATCAACAATCACGATGAAGGATTGCAATGGGTTGCGAATTGTTGTGTGTGGAGCCGGATACCATACCCCACCACCATCATCTGCCAGTTCATAAGGAAGACACAATCAGAGGTAGCTTATATGCGGAACTATTGCTAAAACGCAATGAAACTGCTTCAGCACTCGTATGTCGGTACAATTTCTACCAATGCATAATATACACAATGAACAGGATCACTCACAATCCTCGTTTAGAATGGTCGATGCGCAAACGATAGAACTGTAAGCATCCGGTCTAGTAGGTTTTCACATTTTTGAAGATAGACCATTTTTTGGTTTTTTGCATACCTCCCCTCAAACGGTTCCCTGCATACGGTGCTTCTACCATCCCAACCATCACTTCAATAAGCAATGCTGCAACAGTACTGATGGGAACGAGAACGAATTTATTTGTTTTCCATTTCCAAACTGCTTCCAAGCATTTCTCCAGCCCATTGTCCTGTCATCGTTGGTATATTTCCATCAGTTTTATTCCCCAAGCATCGTCTATCACGACCATCCTATTTATCGTCCACCATCATTTTGTGGTACCATCTTGAGTGAAGTCTCCAAAGATAGATAATTTGATATTCTCCTGAAAAACATTTGCTGGCAAACGTAAAATCCCTCAGCATCCCAAAATCTGTGCTGCTACACTCATATATACTCACACACACACACACACACACACGTACTTCTACGCTTTGCACAACTTTCCGAAATCTGGTCTGTCGGTTTATGCTGACAACCCACGTCGTCGTATCGTGCAACGCCGAGGGGAGTTTGCCAGTGAGGTTAAAACGTTTCGGTCGGAAGCTTGTCAACAAGAACTAGTCTTCAAATGCTTGCGTATCTTACTCACAATTGTATCATCTGCCAACACACAATACTTTTTCTTCACAACAAACTATCTATTCGTCCTGCTCCTGTGCACCATCCTGCCCAACCATGCCAATCAATGGCGCATCGGTCGGTCAGACAAGCTCGTCAGGAGATGAACCTCGAAAATCGATCACGTTTGCATAGTTTGTAAAGTGCATTAAAATCTGCACACTTGCATCTACAATCATCTCAGTTTGACCTAATCCATTTTTTCCTATCTAACGAGACCCGAGCGAGCTTCAAGAATGAAGCAACGATTATACCGACTAAATACATTCACAACTTTTTCGTCCTGCATAAGCACAATTGCAATCAACCTGCCTCCGAGTTTGGTACGCAGAAGCGCAGAGTGGTGTGTTGCTTTTCGATTCATCACAACCAATGAGTGCATTGGATAGTGCTGTTCACTATATTTTTTACCACCGTTTATGCTCGTCAGTTACTAATAATGATAAGCATCTTGGTATTTGGAGATCGTTAGTTATCTATTAAAGTTTTCAATCAAACCAAACCTGTCCATCAAACCATACGATTACAAGAGCAATTAATTATTGTTCCAATGTTTAAGGCGCTGATTTACGTTTTAGGATTTGATTTACGTTCAATTGGACATCAATCCATGATCTAATCATTACAGAAGCTACAAAAACACCAACCAGAGGCCGCCGTATTGATAATTTCTTTTTATATTTTGACCCTTCAACGAAAGCACGGTACGACGTTGTTCATTCAAATGCTAAAATAACTCATTATGTTTAAGACGCGTTATGAATTAACAACTTTTGCAAAACTCATAACATCATGTTCTACCTTTTTTGTTGTTGCAAAACACGATCTTGTTCCCAACTTGAATACTCATTTCTCTCACGATTCATTCCCGCCGTTAAAAGTTTAAGTTAAAAGATGAAAACTTATTTAACTTGCGAGGATTTTTATTCCAAATCGTGGCTTTATGACATCCTAACATGCAACTCGACATATTTTCGAACGCTTCTCTGACCGTAACCACTCCGGCAGTTCATGTCTTTTCCTTTTTGGCGACCCTTATTCTACTATAAACGTGTAACACATTCCAAACACGAACACTTGTGCCCTATCATCAAATGCTTTCAGAAGTGTCTTCCACGTACCGCATAAAGCTATCATACGTCCAACGTACGTTGGCGGCCATACCATAGGGCAGCAAAGGTCGCGATGCACCGTCGACGGCTCAAATATGTGACCTGCTTTCTGGTGAAATTACACTTTAAACTATTTAGTCCCGTATCGCATCACTTTGTCCTTTAGAGCCACTCCAGCGTCACCGACGTCATCTTGGCCGTGATATGTAAGGGTCGTTCATTTCGTGTTCATTTATTGCGGTTCTGCGGTACGTGCAGTATAGGTAGAAAACCAAAAACTAAACTATCACCTCTCCATGCGACTTCCAGTTTCCGTAACACTACATTCTCTAATCTAACAAGAACATCCATTCGCACGGGAAGAAAAAAAAACAAGCATCGTAAAGGGGACTACTACCACGAAGGAAAGATGCAAGGGAAGCGACAAGTTTACCCCTGTCACCTAACAAACCCACTGCATCGAAGGACACAAAACAGTACGAAGCATTTTAATGCGAAATCAAGACTTTAATTACTAACCCGCCCCTTCGTAGTATCCCCATGAAACCTTGCCTGTGCATATTATGCCGGCCATGAGCTATTCCCACTTAAGGGGAAAGCGTAGAGCATCCTTCCCTATCTACAATCTACGTTCTCGTCCCCACAGTTGAGGTCAATTTCTTGCGCCCCTGTCAAGCTTAACTCTTGCGGCCTGTGACCATTTTAACTTACCAAAAGCTCTCTCCGAGCCCTTAGTTCCGGGTTTTCCTACATCGGCGCTCCAGTTCTGACAGAAAACTCGAATACCGTGCACCAAGTGCCATGACATTATCACGATGATTCGATCTACACCTCTGTCGACGTCGACTTCAGCAGCAAGTTCACAACTTCTACGACACACAGCACAGCGCAGAACAGTGTCGCCCTAACTAAGTCCGATGGTGTGCGGGATAAATTTGTGCAACTTTACATTGTTTTAATAAACTTTTGCACACACAGCTGCACACAACCGCGACCACCGAGCAGTTTCATTGCGAGGTGTTACTCTTACGTAGAGCGAATTTAGGACGGGCCTCGCACCGACTAGTATCCACCGGGTACATTCTATGTCAGCAAGATTCACCTTGCACAGCTGGATGTCGTTAGTGCGCGCGTCCTGGAGGAAGTTCGTCTCTCGATTTCGCACCCCATGAGCATGTTTGCCGTGAACCGAGACGCCAAAACTTGCGCAACTTCACCTGCTAAAGCACTGCCGCAGGGTGTCATCGAGCCCGCCCGGCATATCGAGAAGGGTACGTACGGTACGAAACAGGGGCTAATGTATGCACAGTTAACTTTTACTCCCACTGTTTAACGTGCGACGCGGCACGTACTCTACCTCCCGCAGCACATTTCCATCGGCATAATTGCTCCTAGAGAGCCACCTACCTCTGAGCAAACGGAATACTGGGAACAAAAAAATCCTCTCGAAACAAATCCAAAGCACCAACAAGCGCGCCTCTACTCTACACGTTGCAGGAAGTACTTAAATGTAGGAAACTACCTCCCGCCAAGCCACTTGTCCTCGGCTAGTCGACCGACCTACAACTGGGCAACCCGTTGGCCAATATGGTTGCAATCTGTAACGAGTATTTGATTCGATTTATGTGCACAAGTTGGTACTGCGTTGTTGGTTTCCCCGTTTCTGTCGTTCTAGGAGGCCGGATTTGGATTTCGAATGAAGGAATACAAGTATAATTGCCGCTTTTGTTACAACCATGGGGATGCAATACCTCTTGCATTGGGGTACAAATGTTAATTCCAGTGACAAATAGTTGCTTTCCTTCTTTTTCCTCTTTACTACAAACGGGAAATTTATATGTGCTCAATAAACATAAAAAAAAGTTTCTAACAAGTTCGTTAATTCGATCTAACTCTTTTTGGCTCTCTCCCCAAAGAACTTTCGCAAAAAAAAATTTTAAAGGCTTTTGAATCCATCAAATTCAAATATTCATATAATTCTTTCATTATGTATTAAACAGTAAGAATGTTTCTACCAAGCCGGTTACACCTGTTCAACTTAACCCAAGACTTATTCTTGCGAAATTGCATAGCCCAGGAAGAAATAATAATCTTTTCATTACAAACAAAAACTCGTATTTGTATAGTAGCTTTTCAAAGATAACCTCTACATGTTGATATTCAATTTATCTTGTATTGTTCCCTTTTCACATTCACACAAGTACGATGATCCCACAGACTAGACTTATAACAAAACAAAAATATCATATTCTTATCAGAACTTGTCTTGAAATATTTTTCTTTGGTACTTTTAAAACACTTATATGATTGCTACTTCACCACGATTGACAGTTTGTATTAAAGAGGATATTCTACGTCATTAAATTTTAACGGTACATGCTTCTCAATCAAACATGCATGCGTACACTGAGCCTAAGTAAATGAGGTGAGCTTGTGTTTCTTCGACCATGAACAGCTGAGTTTCAGAAAGAATGTCGCTTCTAAAAAAAGTCCACCCACTGACGATCTTACACTCAGCGTGAGCGCAACTGCCATTGACAAGTGACGAATACCAGAGCTTAGAAGAAAGGCTTCATCGTTCTCGATCGAGCGCTTTGCGTGTGTCACGTACTCTGTGTCATCTAGCAGCATGGTGGTAAAGCGATCTGTACACGTTCTCGGACTGACGAATGCACAATTGGCAGATTTATGCAAAGCTAAGTCATCGGCGGTGCCATCAGGACAATACATCCAATCATCTGGAGCATTTACACACTGTGTATGTGTCTGTGCGTGTATGCACACGCTTCATATACGCCTACCACAAAATCCACCAATATGCATACGCAAAAGCCCGTCAGGTTGTGTGATTGTTAGTGGCAAATTCCAGCAGCAGCGACCCGAAACAGTCGTACACACTGATGGCATACTGCTATAAATCATTATTCCGATTTAATTAACAATCAATATTCAAACATTAGCCCACGGCCAAGCCGTTCATGCACAATTCTGTGCGAGATGAGCGACGGGTCACCGATGGCCGGGGTTCTTTTGCAAGCGGATTAGTTTCCTTCACACCTCAATCGCGTGTCCACCCGAGAGCTTCCACCCATTCTATATGGCAGTGTTAGCGAACACGCAGTTAGCATGCACCGCCTATCCTGTATTTGAACAGAGTGACATCACGGCCACGGTGGTGGTCAACACGCATCCTGCTAACGCCTGTCCTTTGCCTGTATTATACTGACCACCCGTTCAATACCCGTCTCCCGCGACACTGTGTCGCCATCGTTGTGTTCACTGCCCGGTGTACACTGATAGGTTCCGGCAGGATGTGTACATAGCAACGACACCTATGTCTCCGGTCGAATGAAGTTGTTTAATGCTTGAGAATAATATATTTATAACGCCACAGCCTCATTATGGTCGGTCCATGCAACAAGAACGTCCGCACAAGTGGGGTCTGCGCTGGATGGCTGATACCAAATTGGTGGATTATTGAAGGGGATTTAGGATTATCATTAACTCCATACCAGACTTGCTCCACGGTGGTGGAGAGAACAGGCGCAGATATGTCCGCAACGCGCGTTTGTGTACTAATAAGTGTTCATTGTACAAATGGTTGGCTGACTGGTTTGTCGTTCATTAGAATAATTGAACTGCCGTTAAATTTTGAGGAAGAAATTAATTAATCATCAGCAATATTTCCACTGGCCGCTGGTCAACCAACCACACCACCACAAGAACACAAATCGCCATTAAGCTAGCCAGAACAGAACAGACAATCAAGCAATTATGTGTCCTTTTTAACAGTTAAGCGTGAACTACTGTCTGCAACCAAAACAGTGATTACGAGTAGCAAGGTATTATTATTTCTTTCCTATATTTTTTGCAAAACAAACTGAAATATCAAGTATGATGCATCTTTAAACAATGAATTGTTTAATTTAAGACAAAAATATCAACATCTTTTTAAAAATCTACAACTGAAACCCCTCAAGTAACATCCAATTTTTTAATTCGAACAAAATAGTTTCGCTATCTATGTTCTGTCAACTTACAATGACCAACAATCAACAATACATACCTCTATAGAACGTTTCGATTATCGTGCTAAATCCAAATCAATTTCTGAAAAATAGGAGAAAAAATCACACTTAAAACTTGTTTATTGACTTAAAAGATTTTAGCAGAACAGAAAGGTGCTAAATATTACCTACATAAAAATATGCAATTTTTTATTATAATAATAATAATTTGATCGGCCGGTTACTTATGAATCAGAACACCCTTTCGGAGACCACAATATGGTGTACCATGTTCACATTTTAAATATACCCCAATTCAAAATTGAGATGAGCAATTGAACTGTTCAAACTTACTCGACTACAAATAGCATCCATCATAAGCTAAATCAAGTCTATCATCACCAACATGTAAAACTTGAATACGTTGACGATACTCGAATCAGCGTATTTTGAACGCAAGATTGCAGCATATTTTCTCGAGCGCGTAATTGCACTCCTGGGACATATGGTTTGACAGCTTATATTTTTTAACTTAAAATAACATCACCGCATTCATCGATTGGATGTGGGAAGCCGTTCGTTTGGATTAGGGAAACGATTTAAAATCATTTTTTATTTGTTATTCGGTGAATTTGCAAGAAAACAAACGATTTTGTAATGTATCTTTGTTTGTACAATATTGTTCCACTGACATGATGAAATGTTTACTTTCTGACTTTAATTAGAATAGTTATTTTTGGATTGAATTATCTCATTATACGAAAAACTAGTTCAAAGGATACACCATATAAATCAGGCAATTTTCTTACTTTGATTCAGTAAAAAAAAATTACTGAGAGCTATTCAGTCATAGATAGTTCTGCTGAATTTATGCATTGATGTAATTTTTTGTCCTGATTTTCAGTAAAACAAGTAATGCAAATTTAAGTAATCCTCAAAAGCCTTAAAACAAGCCTATCGCGATAACCCTCTTGCTCGTGATGTGCAAACGGGTGAGTAGGTAAGCGCTTACAGGCACCCCGAAAAAATTTCAGGTAAGAATTCTGATAACATATTATCTGAGCTTGCTGAATTTATTTTAAAGAATTGGCAGCCATGTTGTTATGTAAAATCTTTGCTACAATCTACTGCGCTGGATGAAATTTCGTTGTGACCGTGAGTGCTTACACAATCGTCAAACCATTGTTTAGGTATAATACAATTTAAAACTGTATCAAACACTATGAAACATGAATGAACATGAGCTGAACGAACTGCCTTACTGCGCAGCAATATAAACCTCAATTTGAACGACTTTTTCGTCAACTTTTCGTCAACAGTCACTATCAATTACTGAACAATCAGTGATATTAGGATGGCTTTATTGTGATTACAGTAGCATCAGCTGTCATTTCGGTTAGCATCAAAGATTACTGAATCGTTCAGTAAAAATAATTAACTGAAACGATTACTGAACTTTCCGGCGATAACATTTACTGATCTGCGGTTAAAAAATAGTGGGTAAACAGATCCACTGTATTTTTTAATTTATTTATTTTTATTCTAATAGTTCATGCAGTACTTTTCAGACTTTTTATCAAAGTTTCGTCCTTTTCGTATCATGTAATATTACCCACGCCGGACATGTAGTTAAGTCGTGAGAGTTTACGAATGAACCACGGTTATCACCCATATAATATATTTGTATTCTTGAAACTTTCACGTTCTTGTTGAGAATGGTATAAAATGACCTTAGTTTTAGGAGAAACCTTAGCTTTGCTGAAATTTATTTTCCCTGTTCAATGTCACGTTGCAAGCACTGCAAACGTTCGCAAAGGCAGAGAGACTACTAACCTCATTGGGTTTACCTCAATTACAGAACAGTCAATGAACCGTGCTTCGACCTTTCCTATCCTCTTAACTCTACACTCTTACTACATTACCTTCCAATGAATAGTGCAAAGGATTCATGTGCCGACAGCAATTCCCATGACAAGCACTCTATTGCACTACTCGAATTCACCACAATACTGTGTGTTCGAGCAGATGACCTAGTTCAATTCCAACCTACCGAGTGGCTATGGTTCGTATTGCTATAGCTCTCATTCTCTTTTCCACAGAGATGGAAAAACAACATCAACATATATTTACGCCAAATGCCACCCGTTTGCTACAGAGACTAGTGCTGTGCAACATTTCATCATAAGTTGAATTAAGTACATATTAATGCGGTTACTCTTGTTCTAATTAACTTTTATATTACACACAACCATTTTTAATCATATATTATCAATTTCCCTAAATATTGCAGGCTATCGATATGTTCAAAGACCAATCTGATTATATCTAGATACAACTTTAACACACTCTAAAGTTACAATTTAGATAAATCACATCCAATGTGACCACAAATTTAACAAAGACAAAGCCTTTACGTTAAGGTCCTTATTTTTATTTGGCATGAAATGTTCTACTTTCTCTACGCAAAAAAAATCTGAAAAATAACTTATCAAATTAACATGAACATGTATGAAAAAGCTGTACCAAACCCACTCACAAATTATTCACACCGCGAGTAAATGTGCACTGCATGTTACCAATATTTTAAACAAAGCGACAATTAAACACGCATTCCCTCAGCTCTCAATGTTCCATTTTCCCTGAAATGCGGTGCAGGGGAGTGCATTGTCATGCAAACGTGTCCGTGCAGAATGTCATCGAAATGAGACGAAACTTTTGAGCAACGAATAATAATTTATCACATGTTAACACACGACTATTCAAGAGCGCACTTGTGCTTCGTTCACTCTCGCAGCCACACAAACATACACACACACACACTTTATCGCTTAGAGGAAAAGCGCCACGTCTCGGGAATTCGTACAATGAAATTGGGACACGGCAAGCGAAACGACCCGTGATACGAAAATATAAAACACTCCTTCACGACACTCGTACCAACTAAAGCAATAGAAATGAATGCGCACCATGAGGCAGTACCATTTTGTCGAGCGAAACGGCGGTCCTACTACAGCAATACGGCACTATCTAACGACGCTATCAGATGGCCCTTTGCAGCGCATGAAGGTAACGCTTGCACATCCATATCCTGCCGGACGGCTAGTTTGGCGTCCCAGCGGTCAACAACGCAACCTTGGAGCATTCGCGCCAACAGTTCGAACGGGAATAGGACGAGATTGCTACAAAACGCGACAAACGCGCTGCTCGACTACCACGCGCGTTCTCTCTGTCTCTTGATGGGATCGAAAACAGCTCGCACTGGAACCCATTTAATCCGATAATTACATTAAAATTTTAATTAAAACTTAATTCAATCTCGGTACCGCACACTCAGTTGCTTCGGAGCATTTCGCTCACTTTAGATCCCCCATGAACCTTCCTGGCGCTTAGCAGCAGACGTCAATGTCTAACACTTTGCGTAGCAAGCGTGTAGTTAGATTAGTGGAAGCAACCTAGTTGTCATCTCTGTCATACCGAAGCAAACATGTACACATATGAACTCCTAT